>NC_047109.1:81298442-81604692 GCF_902500255.1 Thalassophryne amazonica | reverse complement strand
TGACCCTTGGTGTACATCTTTGGGCTGAAGGTGGGGGTGGGTGGAGGGAGGGCATTCACTTCTTCTCTTGCTTCTCATTGTATTCCAGGAAGAAGTCATTACAGGCAACAGTAGAGCGCCAACCAGTATGACAAATTCAGTGAAGTCTACCTCACCGTCATTGTTGGAATCAAGGTCTCCCATGACCTTGTCCACTGCATCATTTATCCTGTGCATTCTGCAGCCAGAGGATGACATAAGAAAGAGTGAATGAATGAAGGTACAAGGATGCAAACTGAAAAAGTTGTACATAACACACACGTTCTCTCTGCATCTATGTTTCCTTACCCCCAGGTAGTTGGCAAGCTCCGTGATCAGCATTTCTTTGAGCTCAGACTTGCTCAGCGTATATTTGTCACCATCTGCGCCAGAGTACTTATGGAAGGTCTTGATCATGAGCTGCATGGCGTTCTCCAGGGTGGAGCAGTTCTCTGAGTTGGGCATAGACATTCTGCTGAAAGAAGAGGGGAAGGTCACGAGAGGAAGCGGCAAGAACAGCTCACATCAGAACTCCTGCCTGCAGACATATGCTCTCTGGTGCATGAAGGCCGGCCCGGCAAAAATCAATACAGGATGAAGCCTATCTCAGAGGTCATGTTCAAGCCTTCTTGTTTTTTCTTGCTTCAAATGCTGCTAGAAAAAGAGGAGTAACAAGTGAGTCAACGTCGCTACAGAACTATCTGTTGTGAGGTTTGTCGATACGATACGATGCGATGCGATGCGATGCGATGGGATACGATATGATACGATATGATACACTTTATTGTCCCTTCTGGGAAATTTGTCTTGGACTCCAAGACTTGCACAAATATAACTGCCATGGCATAATTACATAACTCATGCATATTGCACATAACTTAATACACACTCCAATGTTGCACATACCCCTTTTGCACAACAGTCTTGCACAGATGGCTTGTGGATATTGCACATATCCAAATTGCGCATACCCCTTTTGCACAGCAATCTCACACAGATGGTTCATGTATAATGCACATATCCCCAATACACATACCCATACAAAAACCAAACCCTGAGTCTGCAGGGTTCTGAGGTGGAAACCCTGCAGAACCCTGCAGTCAGGTTTGCTGTTTCCTCATCAGGAGCATTTCCTCTGTTGATAAGAATTGGCTGCACATAAACTGATCTGTGGCATGTTTGCCGCTCTGCCCCACGGAGACCGGACACAGTCAGAGGCTGGACATGTGAGCCAGCAGATAAGAGTGAAACTCAAAGCTGGTGGATGAGCAGGACACAGAGAATCAACCTGAGCCGGACTTCGCTGAAGTTTTGCTGGATGGCAGAGTCAGGTGTATCTTGTTAGTGTTCTTGAACCTGCATTGCACCGTGAACATCCTAACTGTCAGCAAAGTGTCTCCCAGTGGACACTGTGTAGGATTTCATGAGTCAATGGCTTAAACGTGATCACAGAGACTAATATTCACACTTAGAAGCCAATCAGACTCAGTATTTTCACTCATTTACACAAACATACTAAAGCTGCTCCATCTACGTATATCTTCATGTGGCAGCAAATATACATTAAAAGAAAACTACTGGAAAACAGCACAGAAAGAAGAGTTCTTTGTTAAGTACCTGAGTTGAGGATAAGTGCTGGCCTGCAGGTCAGGTGGAGACAGGGATGGTGATGGCGAAGGATGAGGATGATAAGGGGGACAACGTCTTAAATACTTCCCTCTCTCTACCCATCCCCACCTCTCCTTTGCTCCTCTCTCCTTCCTTCCCCTTCTCTGTTTACACATCAGACACCTGCTATTCTTTTATCAGACACAGAGTGTCCATCAGAGGTGTCATACCAACAGTAACTAATAATATTCATCCTTTCATAATATGACCATGATCAGAATTGATGTAAGCTGTAAGCCTCTGTGTGCTTGTGCTTGCGTGTGTATGACTTTGATCACGCAACAGCCGGGGAGAGGTGACATTTGCCATTTGGCACGCTTATGTATTTTGGGTCAAGGATGAATGCTGCGAAAATGGAAAGTTGATAGGACATACAGTAGTGTTCAGAATAATAGTAGTGCTGTGTGACTAAAAAGATTAATCCAGGTTTTGAGTATATTTCTTATTGTTACATGGGAAATAAGGTACCAGTAGATTCAGCAGATTCTCACAAATCCAACAAGACCAAGCATTCATGATATGCACAATTGTAAGGCTATGAATTGGGCTATTAGTAAAAAAAGTAGAAAAGGGGGTGTTCACAATAATAGTAGTGTGGCATTCAGTCAATGAGTGTCAGTTTTGTGGAACAAACAGGTGTGAATCAGGTGTCCCCTATTTAAGGATGAAGCCAGCACCTGTTGAACATGCTTTTCTCTTTGAAAGCCTGAGGAAAATGGGACGTTCAAGACATTGTTCAGAAGAACAGCGTAGTTTGATTAAAAAGTTGATTGGAGAGGGGAAAACTTATATGCAGGTGCAAGAAATTATAGGCTGTTCATCTACAATGATCTCCAATGCTTTAAAATGGTCAACAACAACAACAAAAAAAAAACAGACGCGTGGAAGAAAACGGAAAACAACCATCAAAATGGATAGAAGAATAACCAGAATGGCAAAGGCTCACCCATTGATCAGCTCCAGGATGATCAAAGACAGTCTGGAGTTACCTGTAAGTGTTGTGACAGTTAGAAGACGCCTGTGTGAAGCTAATTTATTTGCAAGAATCCCCCGCAAAGTCCCTCTGTTAATAAAAGATGTGCAGAAGAGGTTACAATTTGCCAAAGAAACACATCAACTGGCCTAAAGAGAAATGGAGGAATATTTTGTGGGCTGATGAGAGTAAAATTGTTCTTTTTGGGTCCAAGGGCCACAGACACTTTGTGAGATGACCCCCAAACTCTGAATTCAAGCCACAGTTCACAGTGAAGACAGTGAAGCATGATGGTGCAAGCATCATGATATGGGCATGTTTCTCCTACTATGGTGTTGGGCCTATATATCGCATATCAGATATCATGGATCAGTTTGGATATGTCAAAACACTTGAAGAGGTCATGTTGCCTTATGCTGAAGAGGACATGCCCTTGAAATGGGTGTTTCAACAAGACAATGACCCCAAGCACACTAGTAAACTAGCAAAATCTTGGTTCCAAACCAACAAAATTAATGCCTTGCAGATGTGAAGAAATCATGAAAAACTGTGGTTATACAACTAAATACTAGTTTAGTGATTCACAGGATTGCTAAAAAAGCAGTTTGAACATAATAGTTTTGAGTTTGTAGCGTCAACAGCATATGCTACTATTATTGTGAACACCCCTTTTCTACTTTTTTTTACTAATAGCCCAATTTCATAGCCTTAAGAGTGTGCATATCATGAATGCTTGGTCTTGTTGGATTTGTGAGAATCTACTGAATCTACTGGTACCTTGTTTCCCATGTAACAATAAGAAATATACTCAAAACCTGGATTAATCTTTTTAGTCACATAGCACTACTATTATTCTGAACACTACTGTATATTTTTGGAGAAATTAGCCAGTTTAGCTACCCAATAAACAATGGATGCCGTGCTGTAATGCACCATGGGAATTCAGGGTTTTGAAGTTTTAAAAGTTGTTATTGTGGTTTATGTTAGTTTAACAGTGTTGTTGGTGTTATTGATTTATTGTGTTTTTGTAGCTCAATTGGTTTGGTCAGTTTAGATAAGTCTCATGTTGCTATTGCCTTGAATGACTTAAGTTTCATGTTTGTACCAAGATTGAAATGTCTAGTTGTTTTAATGTCTTCAGTCAATGTCTTTAGGCACGCTGACACTTACACAACTTTGATGCATACACTTGCACACACTGTGTCGTGCAGGAGAGTAAACCCATCATTAACATGTGTAGACTGAACCTGAGGGGGTGCAGGGGTGTGCAGTTGCGCAAAGAGAATTTTGAAATTTTCAAAAAATCTTTCACGCATAAATGTTGTGCAACAAACGTGAAGTGGTACTGAACGTTGTGTGATCTACTCGACAACACTACATGCAGCTCGTGAAGTTGAGTAAAGAAGAATGAACAGTGTGAGTGGTTGCGTCAGCACACCGCTTCAGAGCGCAGCTTGTCTGAACGATTATAACAAGATGATAATCTGTCACAAATATACTTTTACAGCTGCACACAAGAAGGAAAGAACATGCAACTGTTTTACCAAGCCAAAAAAATGTAAACATGACAAATAATTAGCTTTTTAGACAGCTCCAAATGCTTTTTCCACCTTGTTTAGTGCGCACGCGAGAAAAGCAGCAGTTGGAGTGCTCCTCTGTGATTCCTGAAGCGATTACAGGCATTTTCAACAGCTAACTTGGACAGAATATGATTAATAATGCTTGGGACCTCCTTCCCCCTCCGGGAGGCTGCGCGGTGCCTGTAGCTGCAGCAGCTCCCACTACCCCCCCTCCCCCAACCTCAGCTGCGCTGTATTTCTGCTGCAGCCTACACTCACTTTGCCTCAATTCGGTTAACAGACTGTTTCAATTTTAGCACACATAAACAATCAAAATAACTATTTTATATACACAACGTCCAGCGCACAACTCGTGGCAGGCAGTGGAACAAAGCATGGCGTCCAGCTGGGAACACAGCGGGTGGGATCGTCACAACAATGTGTGTGCAAGTGCGCGGATCAAAGTCGTGCAAGTGTCAGGGCACCTTTTGTTTGTCAAATTAAAACCACCCGCTTACAACCTCAGCCGTGACTATATTTTTACGAAACTGATACGATAAACAAGATCGGGGATTCATTTTGTGTGGAACTATTGTCCCCCCGCCAACAAAGATGGCCGAAGGAAAGTAGTTCAGCACAACGTGGATCCAGAAAAAAAAACGGATATGGGGGGTCAGGATGGGTCTGGATCCGGTAGTAAATCCATGGATCCTCATCCAGCTGAGGTATAAAATTGTAAATACATTAAAAATACATTGATGACACAAGACAGTGAAAACACTTATTTCCACTGTGGTCCACTTAAAAATCAAATGACAAATAGAAGTAGAAATAAAATCATAATAGTGTATATGATAACAAGAACCAAAACAATTTATAAATACATTAAGACAGTAAGTTAACATTAAAAAATGACATAATTAAGAGGAAATAAAAGGAATGAGTTGTTCCTGTAAAAATTGTTCAGGTCTAATGTTCTAAAAACATTCTGGATTCATATGCAAGTCCAACTCATTGTACAAGTACAAGCTTTGCTTCATTTATTACCACCCTTACCACAAAAATGTCAGCTACCTATTTCATAAACACTACCCATTCTAGAGCCTGTGGATCCCCACGGACAACACGCTAGTATATGGTTAATGTATTACTCGTGTTATGATTAACAGCAAAAATAGAGAGCAGGTGAGTGAGTTGGGGGGAGGGTGGGGGAGTGTTTACTGAAGAAAGGTAAGGATGTCATAGCTGATATGGGATCTGACAGATTGGTGTAGCACTGATGAACGGAATTGTCACACCTGGCAGCCATGCAGAGAAGCTCACATACAATGCAAAACATGTAGTCTATCAAGCTCATACAAGAACACAATGGCACCATTTCAAAAACACAATGAAACGCATCAGAGGCTTGATGCCTACCCTGCGCGCTCTACACATGACAATACAATACACAAGTAAATCTATATATGACTATAATGTTGTTTCTGACTGTGTGACTTCATTATGAAGTCATTCATGCCTATCATTCACATTTTGTTTATCAATACGCCTACAAGTTCTTCTTAGTTGTTGAGATACACCAAAAACATATTTTGTGGACCATGTTTTCCTTGACCCTGACCAAACTACTCCAAAATCTAATCACTTCTGGATATCTATCCAAGTCATATTCCTACCACGTTTGATACATAAAGACTTATTGGTTGTTAAGATACGCACAAACACACACAAGGAAAACATGCTGTAGGCACATCAGGTCATGGATAATATCTTCAGCTGTTCAGTTCCTCAACACCATCCATCCATCCATCCATTTTCTTCCGCTTTATCCGGAGTCGGGTCGCGGGGGCAGCAGCTCAAGCAAAGCCGCCCAGACCTCCCGATCCACACACACCTCCCCCAGCTCCTCTGGGGGAACCCCAAGGCATTCCCAAGCCAGCCGAGAGATGTAGTCCCTCCAGCGTGTCCTGGGTCTTCCCCGGGGCCTCCTCCTAGTGGGACGTGCCCGGAACACCTCTCCAGCGAGGCGTCCAGGGGGCATCCGGAAAAGATGCCCGAGCCACCTAAACTGACTCCTTTCAATGTGGAGGAGCAGCGGCTCGACTCCGAGCTCCTCCCGAGTGACCGAGCTCCTCACCCTATCTCTAAGGGAGTGCCCACCCACCCTGCGGAGGAAACTCATCTCGGCCGCTTGTACTCGCGATCAATCAATCAATTTTATTTATATAGCGCCAAATCACAACAAACAGTTGCCCCAAGGCGCTTTATATTGTAAGGCAAGGCCATACAATAATTACGTAAAAACCCCAACGGTCAAAACGACCCCCTGTGAGCAAGCACTTGGCGACAGTGGGAAGGAAAAACTCCCTTTTAACAGGAAGAAACCTCCAGCAGAACCAGGCTCAGGGAGGGGCAGTCTTCTGCTGGGACTGGTTGGGGCTGAGGGAGAGAACCAGGAAAAAACATGCTGGTGGAGGGGAGCAGAGATCAATCACTAATGATTAAATGCAGAGTGGTGCATACAGAGCAAAAAGAGAAAGAAACACTCAGTGCTCATGGGAACCCCCCAGCAGTCCTAGTCTATAGCAGCATAACTAAGGGATGGTTCAGGGTCACATGATCCAGCCCTAACTATAAGCTTTAGCAAAAAAGGAAAGTTTAAGCCTAATCTTAAAAGAGAGAGGGTGTCTGTCTCCCTGATCTGAATTGGGAGCTGGTTCCACAGGAGAGGAGCCTGAAAGCTGAAGGCTCTGCCTCCCATTCTACTCTTACAACCCTAGGAACTACAAGTAAGCCTGCAGTCTGAGAGCGGAGCGCTCTATTGGGGTGATATGGTACTATGAGGTCCTAAGATAAATTGACTGCATTTATATAGCGCTTTTCCATCTGCATCAGACGCTCAAAGCGCTTTACAATTATGCGTCACATTCACCCCGATGTCAGGGTGCTGCCATACAAGGCGCTCACTACACACCGGGAGCAATAGGGGATTAAAGGCCTTGCCCAAGGGCCCTTAGTGATTATGGTGAAGATAAGATGTGACCTGATTATTCAAAACCTTATAAGTAAGAAGAAGAATTTTAAATTCTATTCTAGAATTAACAGGAAGCCAATGAAGAGAGGTCAATATGGGTGAGATATGCTCTCTCCTTCTAGTCCCCGTTAGTACTTTAGCTGCAGCATTTTGAATTAACTGAAGGCTTTTCAGGGAACTTTTAGGACAACCTGATAATAATGAATTACAGTAGTCCAGCCTAGAGGAAATAAATGCATGAATTAGTTTTTCAGCATCACTCTGAGACAAGACCTTTCTAATTTTAGAGATATTGCGTAAATGCAAAAAAGCAGTCCTACATATTTTTTTAATATGCGCTTTGAATGACATATCCTGATCAAAAATGACTCCAAGATTTCTCACAGTATTACTAGAGGTCAGGGTAATGCCATCCAGAGTAAGGATCTGGTTAGACACCATGTTTCTAAGATTTGTGGGGCCAAGTACAATAACTTCAGTTTTATCTGAGTTTAAAAGCAGGAAATTAGAGGTCAGCCATGTCTTTATGTCTGTAAGACAATCCTGCAGTTTAGCTAATTGGTGTGTGTCCTCTGGCTTCATGGATAGATAAAGCTGGGTATCATCTGCGTAACAATGAAAATTTAAGCAATGCCGTCTAATAATACTGCCTAAGGGAAGCATGTATAAAGTGAATAAAATTGGTCCTAGCACAGAACCTTGTGGAACTCCATAATTAACCTTAGTCTGTGAAGAAGATTCCCATTTTACATGAACAAATTGTAATCTATTAGATAAATATGATTCAAACCACCGCAGCGCAGTGCCTTTAATACCTATGGTATGCTCTAATCTCTGTAATAAAATTTTATGGTCAGCAGTATCAAAAGCAGCACTGAGGTCTAACAGAACAAGCACAGAGATGAGTCCACTGTCTGAGGTTATAAGAAGATCATTTGTAACCTTCACTAATGCTGTTTTCTGTACTATGCTGAATTCATAAAGCCTGACTGAAACTCTTCAAATAGACCATTCCTCTGCAGATGATCAGTTAGCTGTTTTACAACTACCCTTTCAAGAATTTTTGAGAGAAAAGGAAGGTTTGGAGATGGGCCTATAATTAGCTAAGATAGCTGGGTCAGTGATGGCTTTTTAAGTAATGGTTTAATTACTGCAACCTTAAACGCCTGTGGTACATAGCCAAACTAATAAAGACAGATTGATCATATTTAAGATTGAAGCATTACATAATGGTAGGGCTTCCTTGAGCAGCCTGTAGGAATGGGGTCTAATAGACATGTGATTGTTGGATGAAGTAACTAATGAAAATAACTCAGACAGAACAATCTGAGAGAAAGAGTCTAACCAAATACTGGCATCACTGAAAGCAGCCAAAGATAACGATACGTCTTTGGGATGGTTATGAGTAATTGTTTTTCTAATAGTTAAAATTTTATTAGCAAAGAAAGTCATGAAGTCATTACTAGTTAAAGTTAAGCAATACTGGCTCAATAGAGCTCTGGACTCTTTGTCAGCCTGGCTACAGTGCTGAAAAGAACCTGGGGTTGTTCTTTTTTTCAATTAGTGATGAGTAGTAAGATGTCTTAGCTTTACGGAGGGCTTTTTTTTATAGAGCACAGACTCTTTTTTCCAGGCTAAGTGAAGATCTTCTAAATTAGTGAGACGCCATTTCCTCTACAACTTACGGGTTATCTGCTTTAAGATGCAAGTTTGTGAGTTATACCATGGAGTCAGGCACTTCTGATTTAAAGCTCTCTTTTTCAGAGGAGCTACAGCATCCAAAGTTGTCTTCAATGAGGATGTAAACTATTGACAAGATACTCTATCTCACTTACAGAGTTTAGGTAGCTACTCTGCACTGTGTTGGTATATGGCATTAGAGAAACATAAAGAAGGAATCATATCCTTAAACCTAGTTACAGCGCTTTCTGAAAGACTTCTAGTGTAATGAAACTATTCCCCACTGCTGGGTAGTCCATCAGAGTAATGTAAATGTTATTAAGAAATGATCAGACAGAAGGGAGTTTTCAGGGAATACTGTTAAGTCTTCAATTTCCATACCATAAGTCAGAACAAGATCTAAGATATGATTAAAGTGGTGGGTGAACTCATTTACATTTTGAGCAAAGCCAATTGAGTCTAATAATAGATTAAATGCAGTGTTGAGGCTGTCATTCTCAGCATCTGTGTGGATGTTAAAATCGCCCACTATAATTATCTTATCTGAGCTAAGCACTAAGTCAGACAAAAGGTCTGAAAATTCACAGAGAAACTCACAGTAACGACCAGGTGGACGATAGATAATAACAAATAAAACTGTTTTTGGGACTTCCAATTTGGATGGACAAGACTAAGAGTCAAGCTTTCAAATGAATTAAAGCTCTGTCTGGGTTTTGATTAATTAATAAGCTGGAATGGAAGATTGCTGCTAATCCTCCGCCTCGGCCCGTGCTACGAGCATTCTGGCAGTTAGTGTGACTCGGGGGTGTTGACTCATTTAAACTAACATATTCATCCTGCTGCAACCAGGTTTCTGTAAAGCAGAATAAATCAATATGTTGATCAATTATTATATTATTTACTAACAGGGACTTAGAACAGAGAGACTTAATGTTTAATAGACCACATTTAACTGTTTTAGTCTGTGGTGCAGTTGAAGGTGCTATATTATTTTTTCTTTTTGAATTTTTATGCTTAAATAGATTTTACTGGTTATTGGTGGTCTGGGAGCAGGCACCGTCTCTACGGGGATGGGGTAATGAGGGGATGGCAGGGGGAGAGAAGCTGCAGAGAGGTGTGTAAGACTACAACTCTGCTTCCTGGTCCCAACCCTGGATAGTCACGGTTTGGAGGATTTAAGAAAATTGGCCAGATTTCTAGAAATGAGAGCTGCTCCATCCAAAGTGGGATGGATGCCGTCTCTCCTAACAAGACCAGGTTTTCCCCAGAAGCTTTGCCAATTATCTATGAAGCCCACCTCATTTTTTGGACACCACTCAGACAGCCAGCAATTCAAGGAGAACATGCGGCTAAACATGTCACTCCCGGTCCGATTTGGGAGGGGCCCAGAGAAAACTACAGAGTCCGACATTGTTTTTGCAAAGTTACACACCGATTCAATGTTAATTTTAGTGACCTCCGATTGGCGTAACCAGGTGTCATTACTGCCGACGTGAATTACAATCTTACCAAATTTACGCTTAGCCTTAGCCAGCAGTTTCAAATTTCCTTCAATGTCGCCTGCTCTGGCCCCCGGAAGACAATTGACTATGGTTGCTGGTGTCGCTAACTTCACATTTCTCAAAACAGAGTCGCCAATAACCAGAGTTTGATCCTCGGCGGGTGTGTCGCCGAGTGGGGAAAAATGGTTAGAAATGTGAACGGGTTGGCGTTGTACACGGGGCTTCTGTTTAGAACTACGGTTCCTCCTCACAGTCACCCAGTCGGTCTGCTTTCCCGGCTGCTCGGGATCTGCCAGAGGGAAACTAACGGCGGCTAAGCTACCTTGGTCCGCACCGACTACAGGGGCCTGGCTAGCTGCAGAATTTTCCACGGTGCGGAGCCAAGTCCCCAATTCGCCCAGCCTGGCCTCCAAAGCTACGAATAAGCTACACTTATTACAAGTACCATTACTGCTAAAGGAGGCCGAGGAATAACTAAACATTTCACACCCAGAGCAGAAAAGTGCGGGAGAGACAGGAGAAGCCGCCATGCTAAACCGGCTAAGAGCTAGTAGCTGCGCTAAGCTAGCGGATTCCTAATTCCGATCTCGTTCTTTCGGTCATGAGCCAAATCTCATGACCATAGGTGAGGATCGGAACGTAGATCAATCGGTAAATCAAGAGCTTTGCCCCCCTACTCAGCTCTCTCTTCACCACGACGGTCCAATACAGCAACCGCATCACTGCAGTTGCTGCACCGATCCGTCTATCGATCTCACGCTCCATCCGTCCCTCACTCATGAACAAGACCCCGAGATACTTAAACTCCTCCACTTGAGGCAAGGACACTCCACCGACCTGAAGAGGGCAAAGCACCTTTTTCCGGTCGAGAACCATGGCCTCGGATTTGGAGGTGCTGATTTTCATCCCGGACGCCTCACACTCAGCTGCCAAACCGCCCCATGCACGTTGAAGGTCCTGATTTGACGAAGCCAAGGGACACGGTCGAACGCCTTCTCCAGATCCACAAACACATGTGGAGTGGTTGGGCAAACTCCCATGAACCCTCGAGCACCCGATGGAGCGTGTAGAGCTCTCAGACCAGAGAATTTTCTTTCTCATGGTCTGAGAGTCCTTCAAGTGCCTTTTGGCAAATTTCTTGTGGGCTGCCAGTGCCTTTTATGAGGAGTGGCTTCTATCGGGCCACTCTACCATACAGGCCTGATTGGTGGATTGCTACAGAGATGGCTGTTCTCCTGGAAGGTTCTCCTCTCTCCACTGAGGAATGCTGGAACTCTGACAGAGTGGCCATTGGGTTCTTGGTCACCTCCAAGACTAAGGCCCTTTTCGCTCAATGGCTCAGTTTAGACGGGCGGCCAGCTCTAGGAAGAGTCCTGGTGGATCTGAACCTTTGCTCATTGGGACCGTCAAAGCAGCAGAAATGTTTCTGTACCCTTCCCCAGATTTGTGCCTTCAGACAATCCTGTCTCAGAGGTCTACAGACAATTCCTTTGACTTCATGCTTGGTTTGTGCTCTGACATGCACTGTCAACTGTCAGACCTTATGTGTAGACAGGTGTGTGCCTTTCCAAATCATGTCCAATCAACTGAATTTACCCCAGGTGGACTCCAGTTAAGCTGTAGAAACATCTCAAGGGTGATCAGTAGAAACAAGATGCACCTGAGCTCGATTTTGTGCTTCATAGCAAAGGCTGTGAATACTTATGTACATTTTATGTACATTACATGTATGTTTTTTTTATTTTGAATAAATCTGCAAAAATTTCAAAAACTCTTTTTTCACATTGTCATTATGGCAGTACTACAGTATTGTGTGTAAGAGTTTTAGCAATAAAATGAATTTCATCAATTTTGGAATAAGGCTGTAACATTAAAAAAAATGTGTAAAATGTGCAGCGCTGTGAATATGTTCTGGGTGCACTGTATGCAGTTTTTTTTTTTTTTTTTTTAATCAACTACAGCTCAGTATTCAACACCATAGTCCCCTACAGACTGATTACCAAGGTCATGGATCTGGGGCTGAACACCTCGCTTTGCTACTGGATTCAGAGCTTTCTGATGGAGAGACCACAGGTGGTGAGGATAGGCAACCGTACCCCCAGCTCCCACGCTCTCAACATCAGAGCCACCCAAGGTTGTGTCCTGAGTCCTTTACTGTACTCCCTCTACACAAGACTACAGAGCCACTCCCTCCTGTAGCATCATTATGAAATTAACAGATGACAGTGATGGTAGGCCTGATTTCCAACAAGGACATCTGCCTATATCGAGGATGTGGAGGCACTGTCGTCATAGTGCAGAGAAAAACAACCTGGAGCTGAATGTCTCCAAATGTCTCCAAAACAAGAGACATGGTGGCTGATTTCAGGAAGGACAAACAGAGGTACTGGTAATGTTACTGCTGCAAATAAGTATTTGAACACCTGTGAAAATCAATGTTAATATTTGGCACAGTAGACTTTGTTTGCAATTACAGAGGTCAAATGTTTCCTGTAGTTTTTCACCAGGTTTGCACACACTGCAGCAGGGATTTTGGTCCACTCCTCCATACAGATCTTTTCCAAATCTTTCAGGTTTGGAGTTTCAGCTCCCTCCAAAGTAGAGAAGCTTGAATCTTTGACTGGACTGGGTTGCTTGACGAGAGGACGTTTCGCTTCAAATCACAGAAGCCTCCTCAGCTAAAATTCTTGCTCTGGAAGTCTGACTTCTGTCTGACTCTTGTAGAGAAGAATAAAACAGAAGCCAACAAAAGCTGGAGTTTTAAACCTAACCAGACCCCTCCTACTGAGAGGCAGACTGCTATAGGCTAGTGACTAAACAATAGCTCTAATTAGCAACTATTGTGCTCTAGTTAGCACACCTAATGACAGGACAGCTGTCCCTCTAATGATGGGATGGATGCCTTTCTGATGGCTCCCTTGATGACGTGAATGACTCATTACCATGACTGAAACTCCTTTGACCTGAGTACCCCATTGTAAACAGGGGATAAATTGTGTCTCAGACCCCCTCCCCGGTTAAGGCTGGGTTTCAAACGTTTCACAAAGAATGCCTCCTTGACCCCTCTCTCAAACCATTTCTTCTCTCTGACTAATATTTTAACTTCCTTGTCCTTAAACATGTGGTTAGTGTCTTTAAGGTGGAGATGAAAAGCAGACTGAGGTCCACTGGCGCCCTCTCTGCGGTGCTGGTATAGCCTTTTGTGCAAAGGTTGCTTCGTTTCACCTATGTAGTGTTCGTTACAGTTTTCCTGACATCTGATAGAATACACTACATTGCTCTGTTTGTAACTAGGGATCATGTCCTTAGGGTGAACTAATTTCTGTCTCAAGGTGTTAACCGGTTTAAAGTAAACTGGGATTTTGTGCTGTCTGAAGATCCTCTGTAGTTTTTCCCCTACTCCTGCTAAATAAGGGACAAAGAGAGCTCCCTCCAAAGATTTTCTATTGAGTTCAGGTCTGGAGACTGGCCAGGCCACTCCAGGACCTTGAAATGCTTCTTATGGAGCCCCTCCTTAGTTGCCCTGGCTGTGTGTTTGGGGTCATTGTCATGCTGGAAAACCCAGCCATGACTCATCTTCAATGCTCTTACTGAGGGAAGGAGGTTGTTTGCCAAAATCTTGCAATACATGACCCCATCCATCCTCCCTTCAATATGGTGCAGTCGTCCTGTTCCCTTTGCAGAAGAGCACCCCCAGAGTATGATGTTTCCACCCCCATGCTTCACGGTTGGGATGTTTTCCTGGGGTTGTTCTCATCCTCTAAAGATGGTAAGTGGAGTTGATTCCAAAAAGCTCTATTCTGGTCTCATCTGACCACATGACCTTCTCCCATGCCTCCTCTGGATCATCCAGGTGATCACTGGTGAACTTCAAATGGGCCTGGACATGTGCTGGCTTGAGCAGGGGGACCTTGCTACCCTGCAGGATTTTAAACCATGACAGGCATCATGTGGTTACTAATGTAATCTTTGTGACTGTGGTCCCAGCTCTCTTCAGGTCATTGACCAGGTCCTCCTGTGTTGTGAAAGTGTAGTGACACAGACCCACAACAGGGGGCATAAATGAACGGACAATGAAAGAGTTCGAATATGAACACTTTACTGTTGTGAATGAGAACAACCACAACACAGAGGAATGTGAAATTTTGCAAACAGTCAATACAAAGGGTGACGTGTGGGCAGGCTCGAGGATAAGAAGACGTCTGTCCTGAGATGAACCCGGAACCACACAATTTCCTCCGCCACCAAACCCGGAGAATACTGGAGCCGCCCAAGTCCCGAGTCCCCAGGTGGCCACCGTCTTCGAAGGTCGGATCTGGTACTGCTGGCAGGGAGCAGAGACAATAGATATGGTGTGTGCACACCCAATAACAACAACAAGGGAGAGTCCACCTCCACCTCAACACACACTCGTGGCAGCTCCTGTCTCAGTACTATCTGGTGGGGAAGTAAAGCGAAGCTGTCGCCGGTCACGTCAATCCCCAGATAGCACTCCGCAGGAAAACAGCTGCAAAAACGAGTTCTCTAGACAAAGTTAATATGACAAAAAATCAAGGCTGAGAACGTTACTTTAACGGTTCGACGATATCTCGGCAATGAGGTGGAGATGACGTCCGGGTTTTATGGAGTGAGATGATGAAGCATGGATGGGTGACAGCTGTCAAGAGATAATGACAGCTGTCACCCCCGGCTGTGTCCGTGGCGGCAGCGCCCTCTCGTGCCTGAAGCCCGCACTTCAGGCAGGGCGCCCTCTGGTGGTGGGCCAGCAGTACCTCCTCTTCTGGCAGCCCACACAACAGGACCCCCCCCCTCAATGGGCGCCTCCTGGTGCCCGACCGGGTTTATCGGGGTGTCGACAGTAGAAATCGGCCAGGAGGGCTGGATCCAGGATGAAGCTCCTCTTCACCAAGGAGCGTTCTTCGGGTCCATACCCCTCCCAGTCCACCAGAAACTCCTTTGACCTGAGTACCCCATTGTAAACAGGGGATAAATTGTGTCTCAGACCCCCTCCCCGGTTAAGGCTGGGTTTCAAACGTTTCACAAAGAATGCCTCCTTGACCCCTCTCTCAAACCATTTCTTCTCTCTGACTAATATTTTAACTTCCTTGTCCTTAAACATGTGGTAGTGTCTTAAGGTGGAGATGAACCGCAGACTGAGGTCCACTGGCGCCCTCTCTGCGGTGCTGGTATAGCCTTTTGTGCAAAGGTTGCTTCGTTTCACCTATGTAGTGTTCGTTACAGTTTTCCTGACATCTGATAGAATACACTACATTGCTCTGTTTGTAACTAGGGATCATGTCCTTAGGGTGAACTAATTTCTGTCTCAAGGTGTTAACCGGTTTAAAGTAAACTGGATTTTGTGCTGTCTGAAGATCCTCTGTAGTTTTTCCCCTACTCCTGCTAAATAAGGGACAAAGGGAGCTCCCTCCAAAGATTTTCTATTGAGTTCAGGTCTGGAGACTGGCCAGGCCACTCCAGGACCTTGAAATGCTTCTTATGGAGCCCCTCCTTAGTTGCCCTGGCTGTGTGTTTGGGGTCATTGTCATGCTGGAAAACCCAGCCATGACCCATCTTCAATGCTCTTACTGAGGGAAGGAGGGTGTTTGCCAAAATCTTGCAATACATGACCCCATCCATGCTCCCTTCAATATGGTGCAGTCATCCTGTCCCCTTTGCAGAAGAGCACCCCCAGAGTATGATGTTTCCACCCCCATGCTTCACGGTTGGGATGTTTTCCTGGGGTTGTTCTCATCCTCTAAAGATGGTAAGTGGAGTTGATTCCAAAAAGCTCTATTCTGGTCTCATCTGACCACATGACCTTCTCCCATGCCTCCTCTGGATCATCCAGGTGATCACTGGTGAACTTCAAATGGGCCTGGACATGTGCTGGCTTGAGCAGGGGGACCTTGCTACCCTGCAGGATTTTAAACCATGACAGCATCATGTGTTACTAATGTAATCTTTGTGACTGTGGTCCCAGCTCTCTTCAGGTCATTGACCAGGTCCTCCTGTGTTGTGAAAGTGTAGTGACACGGACCCACAACAGGGGGCATAAATGAACGGACAATGAAAGAGTCGAATATGAACACTTTACTGTTGTGAATGAGAACAACCACAACACAGAGGAATGTGAAATTTTGCAAACAGTCAATCACAAGGGTGACGTGTGGGCAGGCTCGAGGATAGAAGACGTCTGTCCTGAGATGAACCGGAACCACACGATTTCCTCCGCCACCGAACCCGGAGAATACTGGAGCGCCAAGTCCCGAGTCCCCAGGTGGCCACCGTCTTCGAAGGTCGGATCTGGTACTGCTGGCAGGGAGCAGAGACAATAAGATATGGGTGTGTGCACACCCAATAACAACAACAAGGGAGAGTCCACCTCCACCTCAACACACACTCGTGCAGCTCCTGTCTCAGTACTTATCTGGTGGGGAAGTAAAGCGAAGCTGTCGCCGGTCACGTCAATCCCCAGATAGCACTCCGCAGGAAAACAGCTGCAAAAACGAGTTCTCTAGACAAAGTTAATATGACAAAAAAATCAAGGCTGAGAACGTTACCTTAACGGTTCGACGATATCTCAGCAATGAGGTGGAGATGACGTCCGGGTTTTATGGAGTGAGATGATGAAGCATGGATGGGTGACAGCTGTCAAGAGATAATGAGTGACAGCTGTCACCCCCGGCTGTGTCCGTGGCGGCAGCGCCCTCTCGTGCCTGAAGCCCGCACTTCAGGCAGGGCACCCTCTGGTGGTGGGCCAGCAGTACGTCCTCTTCTGGTGGCCCACACAACACTCCTGTATAGTTCTGAGCTTTCTCAGAATCATCCTTACCCCACAAAGTGAGATCTTGCATGGAATCCCAGACTGAGGGAGATTGACAGCCATCTTGTGTTTCTTCCACTTTCTAATAAATAATCATTACAGTTGTTGTCTTCTACCAAGCTGCTTGCCTGTTGTCCTGTAGTCCACCCCAGCCTTGTGCAGGTCTACAGTTTTGTCCCTGGTGTCCTTAGACAGCTCTTTGGTCTTGGCTATGGTGGACAGGTTGGAGTGTGATTGATTAAGTGTGTGAACAGGTGTCTTTTATACAGGTAACAAGTTCAAACAGGTGCAATTAATACAGATAAAGAGTGCAGAATAAGAGGGCTTCTTAAAGAAAAATCAACAGGTCTGTGTGAGCCAGAATTCTTGCTGGTTGGTAGGGGTCAAATACTTATTTGCAGCAGTAACATGCAAATAAATTATAAAAAAAAAAAAAAGAAAAAGGAAAAAAAATCATACATTTGTGATTTCCGGATTTTTTTTTTTTTTTTTTTTAGATTATGTCTCTCACAGTGGACATACACCTAAGATGAAAATTTCAGACCCCTCCATGATTTCTAAGTGGGAGAACTTCGCAGGGTGTTCAAATACTTATTTTCCTCACTGTATGTGTATGTATTCTGCTGTCCTACCATGGGATGACTGTGTGTCACCCTGTAAGTTTAGCTTCTTGTTTATGTTTCTGCTGCAGCATTTTGCACAGAGCATATTTGAATGGAGGCTCATGCACAACACCAAGTGTAACAGTATTGGGATCTGGTTGCGGTGCTGAGTGTGACTCGTCAGGTAGATCACAGCTAAATTTAGCCCATGGTTCTGGTAACAAAGCAGGTATCATTGCAGGGTTGTGCATGTGGAACAATGTTCTAACATATTAAGGAAACCACTGCATGTATCTCAGGTTTCTCTGCAACATCTTTGAGAGAGGTCAATTGAGTTTCAACAATTACATTCAATAAAATGAATGGAAAAATACACACAATGTGGTTTAATTATCAAACATTAGTTTTATTTGAAAAGACACTGTTTCTTTTGCACAGGTGTTATTAAAAGAGACAAGCCGAGCTCAGAGACTTTCTGGTGGACTTAATGGTGGAGATTAATATCACATGAGTGCATAAAGTAGGCCCATGAAAACATCACGTAATTCACAGCAGATAGAGATGCTTGGTTAACTGTGTTAAAATGATTTTTGAGGCATACTTTATGTTTGGAATTTTGGTCTATAAAAAAATGGATGAAGCAGAGCAGAACCATCTATGATGTTACTGATGACTGTCCACACTGGTATTCACTGAGGGAGGTGGCCAGGTACTTTATCAGGGTGAGGTATTCCTCAAAGCTGACCTTCCCATCCTGGTTCTCATCAAGTCCCCGCTGCATCTCTTTAATAGCATCGGCGGAGTTTGTATCCTGGAAGGGAAATTACACAGAAGGAGTTAAGTCACCAACAAATCTGGACTGCCAAACTGATGGAACACCGCATATGTTTATGGTGTAACACAAGTTGTGATGTAGGTCTTTACCGCCATGATGTTGCCGAGATTTGTCTGCACCATTTTCTTGAAGGATTTGTTGTCGAGGGCTTTCTTTCCTTTGCATTGTTTAAAATATGTGGATGCAATTGTCTTGATGGCGTCCTCCATATCTAGACAAAGAGAAAAAAAATTCAGAGGAGAGAAATAATAAGGTCGTACTATGCACACATCTTGATGTGTTTAATATGAAGGTTAGCTTTCATTACAGAAAAAATAATCTCATCAAAAGTGAAAAACATTATTAAGTCCAAACCTGTCATATTTTCACAATAGCACACATCTACTTTATGAGCCACAGGATCATATTTTCACTCACATGGGTTTGTTCATTTGCATTTGATGTTGTTAAAACAGGAAAATCAGTGAACCAAGACATTTGTTGTGACGTTTAAGTCTCAATTTGGACTTTGGGCCACATCTGCTATTTTAAAAGACAACTAACATTTCATAAATCAAGCAAATTTCACAAAATGTGATGAAAAGGTGTATTCCAACTTGCACAACTTTTTACCAAGCTTAGATCACCTGCTAAGGAGTATGTTTGGACACTAATAAGGACAGGTCAAGTTTCAGAGCTTGTGCCTGCGCTGTGCATCACTGCATCCACCACATGATAGAACAACCTTGGGTCCTTGATAGAAAACACCCAGGCAGACAACCAACCCATTCCCACACTGTAAAAGATGACCTGTAATTTGTGCAAATTAATTTGAAAAAAAAAAAACACCTCCAATACAATCTGCTTTCAGTCCCTTTTCAATACGTTTAAAAGCCCTAAGTGAGGTCAGCTCTTGGAGTTGCAAAGTACTGCGTAAAAGATTCCAAGCAGCAGGGCAGAAAACATCATTTGAGCACAAACCATAAGTACTGGTTTTAAGTGAACTATATTTGCAGATGTAAGAGGGGAGCAGGCCAAGGATGGACTTATTCATGAATATGGACCAGTGTGTGAGCCTGCGTTAGGTGAAAGAAGGCCGTAGAAATGTGGCATAAAGAGTGCAGCGATGAGTTAAAGCACTGCATCCAGTAGTAAACCTCAGAGCACTGTGGTACACAGTGTCCAGTCAGTGGAAACACTGAGCAGAGGTATAAATATACTGCAATTGCTGTAATCAAGAGGCAGGACGAACGTTGCCACAGCCAGTTTTTTTTTTTTTCTGGAGGTGTAGTTAAACATCAAGCAAAGAAACAAGACCTATTTTTTAAAATAAAAACCCAGCTTCCGTCACTTGTTTACAGTGTTTTCAATGAGAGGTAAAAGATAACTGGTCATGAATAAAAATGTCCATATACTATAATACTTGTATTGTGATACAATTTCAGTCTGTCTGCTTCGTTGAGTTTGGATGTGAGGGAGAGTAGTTTGTGTTTTCTTTACATTCAGTACAAGCTTCCGCTTGACCAAAAAAAAAAAAAATGTAGGCAGATTTCAGACATACATATAACCATCCATCCATTTTCTGTACCCGCTTACTCCAGTTACGGGTCACAGGAGGGTTGGAGACTATCCCAGCAGTCACAGGGTGAGAGGCAGGGTAGAGCCTTGACAGGACGCCAGTCTATCGCAGGGCCACAAATAGACAGACAAATACAGCCACACCCTCACTCACACCAGCAGGCAATTTTAAGTTCCCAATTCACCTAGAGAACACACATACATACATACATATATATTCACTCAGAGTAGTTTTGTGTGACAACACAGTGGCACAAGTAAGGGAAGGGTGCTTGTCGCACAAGTAGAGCGACTAGGATTCAGTGTAGAATGAGCAACAACAAAATACATATTTTGCAAATTATAAAGGTTTTACGTTGTACAATTTACAGGTTGTTCTCCAAAGGTATTTGGCTTTTTTTACAGAATTATTCTGGCAACCACACCTGCTGGTTTTTTTAATGTTAAAACAATGGATTTCTTTGTTTTTTTACACTGCACCTTCTCAAAGTAACCAGCCATGTGCCGTGCATTTTGGTTCTATTTAAACGCACATATACACACACACATCTTCAACTGCTTAGTCCAATTGAGGGTCGTGGGGGGGCTGGAGCCTATCCTAGCAGTCATAGAGCGTGAGGTGGGGTACACCCAGGACAGGATGCCAGTCTGTCGCAGGGCCACAAACAGACAATTTAAAGATGGACAATATAAAGTTTCCAATCCATCTAACCCGCATGTCTTTGGATGTGGGAGGAAATCGGAGTACCCGGAGGAAACCCACGGAAACACGGGGAGAACATACAAACTCCACATAGAAAGGCCACAGGCAGGAATTGAACCCATGACCTTCTCGCTGTGAGGCAACAGTGCTAACCACTAAGCCACCGTGCTGCCCTATTTAAAGAGTACAGTTGACCCATATGTTTCACTCTTGAATGACTCCATTAGTTTTCACAAAAATGCATCCTTGATATGAAGAAGCTAAATCCAGTACGCTGTAAGCCAATTAGAAGCTTATGCAGTGTTCTCAAGGACATCTTTAGTGACGATAGAAGCGCTGTCAGATGAAGAATTGAGCAAGTTCCTATCGCGATTTTTTTACTGCATTGAGGAAAGCGGATGTATGCTTCCACACACTGTGCTTCAGTCTTCAGCAGCGTTCGATCTGCTCAGCTGGGTGTCGGCGGCTCGCCTGTGGGGCGGAATCAGCTGCGGACACACAGTCGTATCTGCTCCACTGCTGTGCATATTTTTGCTCCTTGAAAGATGGAATGTTCCACATTTAACCTCAGGCAAATATTCTTACCATTTCACCCATGAATATTCACTATTTGCATAATTCAGAAAAACACATTTTATTACAATGATGTAGGAATTAATTAATATTTCACAATTGATTTTCTGTTGACCCCTTTATTTTATTTTATTTTTTTTAAATCAGGTTCACTAGAGTTATTACCAAAAAAAAAGGTATCTGAAACTTTTGCACAGTACTGTATGCAATGGAAGTCTAAAATGAACTGTTTCAGGCTGATATTTTTCAAAGAATTGTGGAACTTTTAAGATGTGTAACATAAAACATGAAATGTGAGAAAATACATAACGTCAGCATAGAAGAGAAGGAAAGAGATGTTTTGAGATTAACAGACGGAGAGAAGCAGTGATGGAAGGATGAAGAGGAGGGGAGTCTGAGGTAAACACAATGAGAGCTGTGATCTCTGATGGTGGCCATACGATCCCCTGAAGCCGGCAGGAGGCCACGGCTTCAAATTACCGCCTGCTGCCCGTCTGCTGCAGCTTTCAAGGCCAGCAACTTTGAAAACAAGCTGAAAACTGTGGCAAAATGTGGCAAGAGACACTAAAAGATTAACCTGGCATGCTGTTGCACATTTGCAACAGAAATATATATATACTATTCTAACCTCTGCTCTTGTGTGGCATTCAGCCTGCTTATGGGCAAGCTTTCAAATTGCACAAAACTGACAAAATTTATGGCCCCTTCACACATAGTGTGAAGTTTGAACAGCCTTTGGACGAAAATGGGGAAACAGTTCGACATTAGTGCATGAAACATCGTGCCGACGGGCAGGCGTGCAGGAACCTGGTGCGAGAGTTTGTGCACACGCCGGTGTCCGTCGAGCAGGAACAGTGCCACGTGCACTACATGGCGCAGCCTATGTGGAATAATTAAAAAAATAAAAACCAGCCACTACCTGTGGGACCACATCATGGAGCTTAAAAAAAAAAGAAAAAACACACCACCCAGGATGCGAACTTGTGCCTTTCAAAACCTCTGATTCCCAGTCAGAGACTTTACCACTGAGCTACAGAGCTGTTCTTTGAAAGCTGTGGGAAGCTTCCTCATATCAGGAAGGACATGGAAGTATTACAAAAAAATTAAACTCCCACACCATATAAAAACACCTGGTGATGACCCATGGTCACAGACATACAGTCATGAAATGACATGAATGAGAAGCAGTGTGCTCTGATCATGTCCACATCTACTGGTCATGTGCGTCCAGTTGGCTTTGTGCGTGTTCTGCCCAACACGCATCTTGTGGACGGTGCGCCATAGCACAGACACTGCGCCATGTGGAACAGAGCTCACGTGGGCGATGTGACGGTCAGATCACCCGCTGCGTGTTCTGATCTGATGGTCCATTTCAATCTGGGGGCTGTCAGTGTCCACTCCGTGCACGTGCTTGCTTGCAGCTTGTCGCCACCATGGCGAAATATGTTTTTATTTATGTCCATGCAAATGCAGCGATCAGAAACACGCACCTCACAGTGGACAGTCGTTAGTCCATGACTGTCCAAACACAGTAGGTGTTGTCTTGCTGGCATGTCCACAGCTGCTTCTCTCGGAAGCCACGCCTCCCGTGAGTGGAGCACACACACCCACGTGTCAGTGTGTGTGTTTGCAAAGTCACACTTGTGGGGATCTTAGACAAATTTCACAGCAGTACGACAGTGATTGTCTACAGTCTGTTGTCGTGTGAAGAGTGAGACTGGCCGCACATTTTCTAAGTGCCATGTGAGCGGTGTTAGATGTCGGTGCGTGTCACCTAGAATTTGACCGGTACCTGCTGTGAGAGGGTGCGATGGGTTCACACAGCGCACACTTTGTCTTTCAGGTGCTTGTGTGTGGAAATAGTTGTAGCAACAGGTGTACGACGCGTTGGAGGCAAGGACGACATTACACAATTTGCATGACTCCTGCATTATGCGCACTAAGTGTGCACTTCGTCCAAACTTACCACTATACAGTATGTGAAGAGGCCCTTAGTTTCTACTGAAATCCAAGTATTATAATGTGGGTTTATTTTAGTAACTTGTTGAAAAATTACAACTCATTTTAACAAGGAGAACACATTTATTTGAGGGGAATTCCATAGCAAATATTTTTGTTTCCTTCATATGTCATTTACAGGTGGAAGCTCGTGTGCACATGTAGCCGCTTGCTCTGCATTGTGTTTTTGACTGGGCTTCACCTCGTTGAATGGAACATTCCATCTTTCACCTCATGAAATATTCCTACCAGTGAACTCATAAACATTCATTATTTGTACACAATTGCACAGCGACTCCTGCTGGCCTCCGTCACACGCATGTGTGAAGTTCTGAGATTACCTGTGACCTGACCCACATGCCGGGCATGCACACTAATATCTATAAGATGTCTTGTAAATCACTTCTGGTTTCAAAAACACCATTTTTAGATTCACTATATATATATATATATATATATATATATATATATATATATATATATATATATATATATATATATATATATATATATATATATACAGAGCAATAAGCTGTTTCAGAGCATTTTACGACATTTTGGTTTATTTTCCTCAAACAAGCAGCCACCTGACATCACACTGCCTGTCTTTACTCCAACTGACTGTCACTATGTGTTTCCCAGCATCCCTTGCACATATCGGTGGAAGCCCCCACGAGATCTGACTTCACTGGCAAATGTAGGTCATGGGCATGTAGTTCGATTAAAATTCTCCCCTTCAGGGTGAGACATTCTAAATTGTTTCCAGACAGTGCAAATACTGGCAATATCACGAATCCCTTATTTAAATGCTAACAAATACAATTATAGTGATGTTAAAGAAAATTCTTTTTATGACTTTAAAAAAAAAAAAACCCAGAGGCCATACAGATTTAAGCCAGACAGATAGCTAAAAGGTTCCCAAGCAACTAATGCATAAGTTTGTTGGAAGACTTTCTTAAGAAACACTGTAAAACTAAACACACAAACAAAATACATATACATTGTACATAAAAGATCTGTACGAATGCATATATCTTGTTATGTGGGCCGCTGAAGAGGAGGTACTGCTGGCCCACCACCACCAGAGGGCGCCCTGCTTGGAGTGCGGGCTCCAAGCACGAGAGGGCGCCAGACCCAGAAGAAGTGACAGCTGTCACTCATCCTCAGCACCAGCTGTCACTCATTCATCATCATCACCATCACCATAAAGGCCGGACTGCAACTCCACCTCCTCGCCGAGAAATCAACTACCGAAGAGGTCATTTTCTCTGCTGACGCGTACGTTGAGTACTAATCTGAACTTCTTTTGCAGCCGTTTTCCTGGTGCTTTCCTTATCTGTGGGATTGCCGTTTGGTGTGACAGCGACGGCTTCGCCTCACACCCCAAACCAGATAAGTGGTTTAAACAGGAGCTGCATGAGTGTGTGATTGGAGGTGGAGGTGCTCCCTCCTAACTGAGTGCAGACTGTGGATTACTGAGTGTGCGTATTCACACTCATCCAGAACTGTTTTTGTTTTCTGCCAGCAGTACCAGGGTCGACAGCCGAAGACAGAGGCCACCTGGGGACTCGGGACTTGGCGGCTCCGGTGTTCTTCAGGCCGTTGGTGGTGGAAGCCGTGTGGGACGCGGCTCATCTCTCGTCGGGGGTCTTCTATCTTCGAGCCTGCCCACACGTCACCTGGTGCTAATTGACTTTACTGATCTTGTGTGTTTAGTTGTGTGTTGTCACAACATTAAATTGTTACTTTTTGGCTTATTCATTGTCCGTTCCTTTGCGCCCCCTGTTGTGGGTCCGTGCTACGACACCTTCCCAACAATATCTGTTACTGTAATGAATAGTTAGGTATCTGTGACGGAACTGAATAGAAATGGGTACATTTAGCTTAAAGCTAATTTACATTTAGACTCCCACAGAGATGCTAACCATTTAGCTTGGGCAAAGTAAAAACTGTTCAATTGTTCAATTCAACTGAATTTTGTCCTTTTAGCATTGGTTTTTATCAAAAGCTTTCTTTCTGAACAATTAACAAGCAAATAAATATAGACATACCAACAGGCAGTATTATTAGACGGTATTGCTTACATTTTCATTGTTACGCAGATGATACCCAGCTTTATCTATCCATGAAGCCAGAGGACACACACCAATTAGCTAAACTGCAGGATTGTCTTACAGACATAAAGACATGGATGACCTCTAATTTCCTGCTTTTAAACTCAGATAAAACTGAAGTTATTGTACTTGGCCCCACAAATCTTAGAAACATGGTGTCTAACCAGATCCTTACTGTGGATGGCATTACCCTGACCTCTAGTAATACTGTGAGAAATCTTGGAGTCATTTTTGATCAGGATATGTCATTCAAAGCGCATATTAAACAAATATGTAGGACTGCTTTTTTGCATTTACGCAATATCTCTAAAATCAGAAAGGTCTTGTCTCAGAGTGATGCTGAAAAACTAATTCATGCATTTATTTCCTCTAGGCTGGACTATTGTAATTCATTATTATCAGGTTGTCCTAAAAGTTCCCTAAAAAGCCTTCAGTTAATTCAAAATGCTGCAGCTAGAGTACTGATGGGGACTAGAAGGAGAGAGCATATCTCACCCATATTGGCCTCTCTTCATTGGCTTCCTGTTAATTCTAGAATAGAATTTAAAATTCTTCTTCTTACTTATAAGGTTTTGAATAATCAGGTCCCATCTTATCTTAGGGACCTCGTAGTACCATATCACCCCAATAGAGCGCTTCGCTCTCAGACTGCAGGCTTACTTGTAGTTCTTAGGGTTTGTAAGAGTAGAATGGGAGGCAGAGCCTTCAGCTTTCAGGCTCCTCTCCTGTGGAACCAGCTCCCAATTCAGATCAGGGAGACAGACACCCTCTCTACTTTTAAGATTAGGCTTAAAACTTTCCTTTTTGCTAAAGCTTATAGTTAGGGCTGGATCAGGTGACCCTGAACCATCCCTTAGTTATGCTGCTATAGACGTAGACTGCTGGGGGTTCCCATGATGCACTGTTTCTTTCTCTTTTTGCTCTGTATGCACCACTCTGCATTTAATCATTAGTGATCGATCTCTGCTCCCCTCCACAGCATGTCTTTTTCCTGGTTGTCTCCCTCAGCCCCAACCAGTCCCAGCAGAAGACTGCCCCTCCCTGAGCCTGGTTCTGCTGGAGGTTTCTTCCTGTTAAAAGGGAGTTTTTCCTTCCCACTGTAGCCAAGTGCTTGCTCACAGGGGGTCGTTTTGACCGTTGGCGTTTTACATAATTATTGTATGGCCTTGCCTTACAATATAAAGCGCCTTGGGGCAACTGTTTGTTGTGATTTGGCGCTATATAAAAAAATTGATTGATTGATTGATTGATTTAAAACTGGGCAAAGTAAAGTTCGAAACTACATCAGTCTTAACACCTTAAGTGCTCCCAACTAAAATGTCCCTCCAGAAACATCAACCAGCACAATTTTTAAAAGCCAATTTTCATCTATGACTACTTTTGTCCACCAGATGTCCCACTACTGCATATTATCAACTAGACAACACACTCCACACCTGTTATAACGTATTATAACACTATTTCTCTTTCATAAGTGAAAACTTCTGAGACAAATCTTGAGTATATCTTCTTCATACCCTGCCTGACCACCTTCACATCTGCTTTGCAAACGTTTTTGTCTTGACTGGGAATAGCGTTCATCACCTCCCCAACCATTCATTCCTCTTGGCCTGCGCATTTTTAAGACGTACAACTCCTCCTTCACTCAAATTTAGTTTGTCCAACTGCCATTTTTGCCACCAGTGACACCAGATATTCTTGGTGTCAACACTTCCAGAATGAGTTGGCCACAGTCTTCACCTGCTCCGCTTGTATGCTGTAAAGGTCTTTCAGGTCAAACTCTCCTGGAGGTGATGATAGTGTCTCCACTTTTTGTGTAAGAAGCATAGCAGGCATGTGGACAGCAGGCATGTCTGGACTGGAAGGTGCAGGTACCAGGGGTCTGACATTCATAATGCCCATTACTTCGGACATAAGTGTGACACAAACCCCATGCATCAGAGGAGAGGTGTTTGTTGTTAACAGCAAAACATCTTTAATCTCTCCGTTGTGTATGTCCTCTCTTCACTTGTCGCTCCACTCTCGAAGTGTGAACTCATGATCTCCGGCATGGGAAGCATGCACTCTGACCAGAAGGCTAAAACCTGGGCTCTGGCTGTTGTGGCTAGAGACCCCTTTAGCTGTTTGGGAGTGAGGTTTGCTGACTACCACATGCACAGCGACTTCCACTGGCCTCCATCACACATCCAATATCCTTAGAGCAATACCTGTCATTTGCTCCCACACTCCAGCCTTGTGTGAGGAGCGAGAAGGGTTGAATGTCCTAGTGCTGCTATGGTCTTGAAGGTAAGTTGTCAGTTCAGGGTTGTCAGACTTTATCATGAGTTCCCTACAAGCTCCAATGAAGTTTGTTCCACTGTCAGAATGAAAAAGACGAACAAGCCCACAAACAGCTATGAATCTTCTTAATGCATTTACAAAGCTTAGGGCCCCTTCACACATAGTGTGAAGTTTGGACGGCATTTGGACAGAAACGGCAAAATACCGCAAAACAGTTCGAAATTAGTGCACAAAACACACTGACGGGCAGGCATCCACGGAGCCGGTGCGAGAGTTCATGCACGCGCCGGTGTCTTTCGAGCAGGAACACATGGTGCCCCTTATGTGGAATAAAAAAAGCCAAGTGGTACCTGTGGGACCACATCCCAACGCTTATGTGGAATAAAAAAAAGAAAAGAAAAAAAACACAGCAACCAGGACACGAACTCATGCCTTTCTAAACCTCTGATTCCCAGCCAGAGACTTTACCACAGACCTATGGAGCTGTTCTTTACAAGCTGTGGGAAGCTGCCTTATATCAGGAAGGACATGGAAATATTACAAAAAAAAAATAATTAAAATCCCACATCATATAAAAACACTGCATTTATCAAGCGAGCAGTACAAACATGAGCCTTCTGTTCCTCTGGTGATGACCCATGATCACAGACATACAGACATGAAATGACATGAATGAGAAGTAGTGTGCTCTGATTATGTCCACATCTACTGGTCATGTGCATCCAGACGGCAGCGCACGCTGTTACTAGCATACAAAATGCTCCATGGACTAGCACAGGGGTGGGTAATGAGGGCCGGGACACTGCAGGGTTTCCTTGCAACTAATCACCTCAGCAGGCGGGTTGCTGATGAGCTTCTGATTGTCAGTGAAATCACCTGCTGAGACATCTGATCATTAATGAAATCAAATCACCTGCTGAGGTGATTGGTAGTAAGGAAAACCTGCAGTGTCTCGGTCCTTTGTGGCACATGACTGCCCACCCCTGGACTAGCACCTCCCTAATTAACCGGCCCAGGCTCTGCATTTTCAGGAAGCAGGATTATTGTATGTATCTAAGGTTAAAAGAAGTCAGCAGGCCACAGAGCTTTCTCTCATTCAGTGTCGGTTCTGTGGAACAATCTGCCTGCTGAGATAAAACAGTTTGATGCTCTGGAGTCATTCAAGTCCAGAATAAAGACTGATTTGTTTTCCCTTTTGTAAGACAAACACACACATGTTGTATTGAACCATTTTCACCTCTCCTTTTTAACTATTATTAACAATGGAGCTTCATATTTAAATTCTGGACCTGTTTAGTGAGGTAAAGGACGAGCTCCCAGTGACCACATTAGTAACCTCTGTGCTACTCTGCTAGTTTACTGCTGGGATTTAATGTTTTATGTGTTGTTAGTTCTAGTTGGTTGATTCTGCTCTCCTCTCTGTTTAAGGTGGCTACTGTTGGGGAGTCAAAGTCCAACATCGGCTGCTGGACTCATGGCTGAAGAACAGGAAGGATAGGATAAAATACTCAGCAATGGCTCTTGCCAAAATGGATGTTGACAGGACATTTGTATAACAGCCCGCAAATGCAATTTGCACTCTGTTCTTTAAACTGTGGAAATGTGGAAAAAGTGAAGCAGTGTGGATACTTTCTGGATGCAAAAGAGTAAACATACTTGTTTGCTTGTTTGACAATAAATGGCTTCACACAACCACTAACCATTAGTTTAAAAAAAGTTTTTGTGTTATCATTCATATTCTCTAAATTATGCCCGAATAATCAAAACTTCTGCCAGGATATGTAAACCTATGAACTCAACTGTATATATACGTGTGTGTGTATTTATTTAGTCTAGTCTTTTTATCTAGTTTTGACGTATTCAACTTCGTATTTTCTGCCCACAGCCCCGTATAACAGATGTAAAACTTATTGTGTGTCTTGAGCCTTCAGCAAACAACATAAAAAATTATTAATAACAAAAAATAATAATGAAAAAATTAATAACTAATACTAGAAGCTGTGAGTAAAATTGTTGGGCATGTGCTATTCGCTGAAGAAAGAACTGAGAAATTGAAAATGGCAAATTATATACAGCATTTGAGTTTCTCTTTTTTTCACAAGATATATTTATTTTTAAAATTCTCATTTTCTGTTACACTGCACATTAGCCAAATATTTACATAACTTCCATCTGTGAGGAAGTTAGCTAAATCCCCATTAGCAGTTTAAAATAGCTACCGCTAACACTAGCCTCAGCTGCTGTGCTGAGTAATAGATTTATATTGTTGACGTTGATTGCTTAAGGTGCGTTTACACATAAGCAAGACGCGTTACGAATGTCATATTTCTGTCATTCGTGACACATTCCTGACATTCTTAATGTGACTTAACGCATCTGAATATGTTTCTTAATAGTGTGTGTTGGTGCGTGATATTCTTGATATTCGTGGAGCATGTTTTTGCCTGTCAAAAAATCTTCCACGAATGTCACACACCACCCTCATTTCGTCTCACGTCGTGGAGGTCACAACTGAGCGTACTGATCCGTCTTGATGAGTATTGATTCTTAATAGAACATGACAACGTTCGTAGTGGTTCCTGTGATGGTTCTTGGAGCCCAAACTGTCACGCGTTATTACGAAGTGACACGGAAACTGTCAAGTTTTGACACGACTTGTAAAGCGGCGTCACATTTCACTGCGCGCCACGGCGAATCAGTTTTCTGTCACGTGCGCACAATTAAACTCGGCTCCAAATGTCGGTCCACAGTTCATGCTGAAGCTCCTCAGGACGCTCCTGCAGGTGCTCCACCTGCTGTTGTAACCGATGAGCAGCAGAACGAGTCTGAGCCAGAGGAGCGAGAGGAGACTCACGTGCAGCCAGACATCTCTGCACCTCCTCCAGTCCGGCGGAAGAAGCGCACGCACATTTAAACCCTGCTCCACCGCATTCAGTTTGATTGCTGACACCAAGTCGGCTAAAAGTCAAATTTCAGTGCTCTTCAGTGCGCTCCTGCAGGTGTTCCACCTGCTGCATGCGCCTGATGTTTGGGAAAATGCACGAGACGAGCCGCATGAAGCCACACATCTGGCGCTGTCCTCCTCCTCCTCCTCCTCTCTGCGCCACTCCATGGCACAGAGCCCAACTACGCATGCAGTCACAAAGTTCTTCTGAAAAACTGGAGCGATCTGAATTCGACTGGATGAATATGGGTGTGTGTGTGGAGACAATTCACCTCGTTCACAATGTGACAGAACTTAACGATGCGCTGTTACGCGCAATAGCGCGCGATAGCGCGTAACAACGCGGAACACTATTCTTGACCGTGCGTAATGGTTCCTGATAATTCTCCGGCAACATGTGCCATTAATCGTAACGTGTGGTAAGGGGTTGCAGCAGTTCCTGAGGACACCTGACGCCTCTGCCCCGAATCATCACATTCGTGATCAGCGGCGGCCAAGAATGTATACTTCGTGGTATTCGTGACTTATGTGTAATTAATTTCAGTTACAAATTGTACCTTAGTTGCTTATGATGTCTTGAGATTTACAGAGTTGTATTTCTCGCACTATTTAGTCAATCATCACCAGTTAGCAGGTTTTGCTCTCCCACCCTTATTTTCAAAAGGCCCATGAGTCAGAATGCCTGGCAAACCTCACCCTATCCCTGCCATGCCTTCTGAAAATGGCAGACCCAGTTATGTTTGGTTTAATTGGGGAACTGCGGAAAACCTGGTCTTGTTAGGAGAGACGGCATCCATCCCACTTTGGATGGAGCAGCTCTCATTTCTAGAAATCTGGCCAATTTTCTTAAATCCTCCAAACCGTGACTATCCAGGGTTGGGACCAGGAAGCAGAGTTGTAGTCTTACACACCTCTCTGCAGCTTCTCTCCCCCTGCCATCCCCTCATTACCCCATCCCCGTAGAGACGGTGCCTGCTCCCAGACCACCAATAACCAGTAAAAATCTATTTAAGCATAAAAACTCAAAAAGAAAAAATAATATAGCACCTTCAACTGCACCACAGACTAAAACAGTTAAATGTGGTCTATTAAACATTAGGTCTCTATCTTCTAAGTCCCTGTTAGTAAATGATATAATAATTGATCAACATATTGATTTATTCTGCCTTACAGAAACCTGGTTGCAGCAGGATGAATATGTTAGTTTAAATGAGTCAACACCCCCGAGTCACACTAACTGCCAGAATGCTCGTAGTACGGGCCGAGGCGGAGGATTAGCAGCAATCTTCCATTCCAGCTTATTAATTAATCAAAAACCCAGACAGAGCTTTAATTCATTTGAAAGCTTGACTCTTAGTCTTGTCCATCCAAATTGGAAGTCCCAAAAACCAGTTTTATTTGTTATTATCTATCGTCCACCTGGTCGTTACTGTGAGTTTCTCTGTGAATTTTCAGACCTTTTGTCTGACTTAGTGCTTAGCTCAGATAAGATAATTATAGTGGGCGATTTTAACATCCACACAGATGCTGAGAATGACAGCCTCAACACTGCATTTAATCTATTATTAGACTCAATTGGCTTTGCTCAAAATGTAAATGAGTCCACCCACCACTTTAATCATATCTTAGATCTTGTTCTGACTTATGGTATGGAAATTGAAGACTTAACAGTATTCCCTGAAAACTCACTTCTGTCTGATCATTTCTTAATAACATTTACATTTACTCTGATGGACTACCCAGCAGTGGGGAATAAGTTTCATTACACTAGAAGTCTTTCAGAAAGCACTGTAACTAGGTTTAAGGATATGATTCCTTCTTTATGTTCTCTAATGCCATATACCAACACAGTGCAGAGTAGCTACCGAAACTCTGTAAGGGAGATAGAGTATCTCGTCAGTAGTTTTACATCCTCATTGAAGACAACTTTGGATGCTGTAGCTCCTCTGAAAAAGAGAGCTTTAAATCAGAAGTGCCTGACTCCGTGGTATAACTCACAAACTCGCAGCTTAAAGCAGATAACCCGTAAGTTGGAGAGGAAATGGCGTCTCACTAATTTAGAAGATCTTCACTTAGCCTGGAAAAAGAGTCTGTTGCTCTATAAAAAAGCCCTCCGTAAAGCTAGGACATCTTACTACTCATCACTAATTGAAGAAAATAAGAACAATCCCAGGTTTCTTTTCAGCACTGTAGCCAGGCTGACAAAGAGTCAGAGCTCTATTGAGCTGAGTATTCCTTTAACTTTAACTAGTAATGACTTCATGACTTTCTTTGCTAATAAAATTTTAACTATTAGAGAAAAAATTACTCATAACCATCCCAAAGACGTATCGTTATCTTTGGCTGCTTGCAGTGATGCTGGTATTTGGTTAGACTCTTTCTCTCCGATTGTTCTGTCTGAGTTATTAGTTACTTCATCCAAACCATCAACATGTCTATTAGACCCCATTCCTACCAGGCTGCTCAAGGAAGCCCTACCATTATTTAATGCTTCGATCTTAAATATGATCAATCTATCTTTATTAGTTGGCTATGTACCACAGGCTTTTAAGGTGGCAGTAATTAAACCATTACTTAAAAAGCCATCACTTGACCTAGCTATCTTAGCTAATTATAGGCCAATCTCCAACCTTCCTTTTCTCTCAAAAATTCTTGAAAGGGTAGTTGTAAAACAGCTAACTGATCATCTGCAGAGGAATGGTCTATTTGAAGAGTTTCAGTCAGGTTTTAGAATTCATCATAGTACAGAAACAGCATTAGTGAAGGTTACAAATGATCTTCTTATGGCCTCAGACAGTGGACTCATCTCTGTGCTTGTTCTGTTAGACCTCAGTGCTGCACGGTGGTCACGTGGAGACAGCGTGACCACCGGACTTTCTGGTAAGTCAGAACAGCTGTTTTGATTTTATTTTCCGCTCCGTATATCCGTCACCTCGCTTTCTGATTGGCTGCACATCACATTCAGCAGGCTGCGTGCTCGCTTTGGTCAGAGGACACAACACACGCTGCGAGATCGGGCCAAAAAATCCAACATGTTGAATATCCCCGATTTGTGATTGGAGCGCTCCTGATGTCCTTCCGAGCAGATCAGAGCGCTCTTAACACACCACACATGGCAGGAATATCTGATAGGATTATCTTTAGCGTTATCACGATTGCCGGGGCATCCTTAAGATTGGGGAAGATCGGGTCCGATATCGGCCTAATTATCCTGCCGTGTGAACCCGGCCTTATTTGGAATTGCATTGCTTTGTGCCTGTTTTGATATGAGGATCAGGGCACATTTGGCGTTAGCACGGATCACACGTTTGCCACAGGAGCGCGTGACCAGCAAGAAAATCAAGGCCTTCCTTGTGTGAAACAAACACTGGAGTGAGGCAGAAAGGCATACCACCCTGTTAGTGTGCATAGATTTCTAAGTACGTTCATCCTGGGACCGTTTTAATTAATTCCTGGTGATTCAAAAATGCTGTCATGCTCATGTGGTTTGATTTAAATAGACATACTCTAGTAGTCTGCAGACTTTCCAGTTCTGACTCACTGACAGTTGTGCCATTGTTATAAATTGATTTGCCAGTTCTGCAGCGGCATCAGCTGACCTCTGTGTGTGTGTGTGTGTGTGTGTGTGTGTGTGTGTGTGTGTGTGTGTGTGTGTGTGTGTGTGTGTGTGTGTGTGTGTGTGTGTGTGTGTGTGTGTGTTATTCATTATTCTCATTATTTCTTCCACAGATGCATGAAACAACAACGACAAATGGATCACAACAACAAAGTTACTAAAATTTTCAGCCATGTGATTCTGTCTTTTAAGACAAACTGTTCTCACCCACAGAGCTTGTAAAATCGAAAGAAGTAAACACATAGAAACTTTAATTCCACAATGGTCATTTGAAATGTGCCACTGATGTGTACAAACAATATCTGCACTAAGGCTCAAAAATCATCTCGTGATCTCTGCCTTTTTATTATCAGGATGTGTTCCCAAAATTTTCACCAGTCCTTATTAGAATAGAATAGAAACTTTATTGTCATTGCATATGTACAACAAAACGTGTCCTCTGCATCTAACCCATCCTAATTACAGTTAGACACAATCTAACCACTAGGAGCAGTGGGCAGCCACAGTCTGGCTCCCGGAGAGGAACTCCAGATGTAGAGTCGCTACTTTGGTCAGGGGCAGAGAAAGGGGCAGACCCTAAATAAGCATGTTTTTGATTGTGGGAGGAAACCGGAGTGCCTGGAGGAAACCCACGCAGACATGGGCAGGACATGCAAACTACACACAGAAAGGCCAGGAATCGATCCCACGACATTCTTGCTGTGAGACACCAGTGCTAACCACTAATCCACCGTGTCGCCTATTTGCAGTTTTGTGATAAAAGTTTAAGGTGTTCAATTCTGGTCTCTGGTTAGTCAGGTTTGGTGATTATTTTATTATAATATAATTTTATAATTTTAACTATTAGAGAAAAAATTACTCATAACCATCCCAAAGACGTATCGTTATCTTTTGATTGATTGATTATTACCTCCACCAATGAAGTTGGACGGAGGTTATGTTTCACTCCTGTTTGTCTGTTTGTGAACAGACTGCAATTCACAAGTTTTCATATATTGTTATGTAATTTTTGCAGAGGATTCATATCCTGATAGGCAACAATTCATTCAATTTTCAAGGTCAAAGGTCAAAGGTCAAAGTCAGGAAAAATCTTGGAAAACTAGAAAAAATCCTATCCTTAAACATTGAACAAATTTTCAAAACCTCATAACATTAAATTTCATATTTGAGAGCATTATGTGGGATGGTATCCTTTATTCACAGATTTTGTGGCCATTTAAATTTAACATTGAAAACCCCATTCAATGTATATTTGACATCATATCTTAATCAAACGTGCCCCAGTCACTCTCATATTTAAAAGTGAGGTGAAGACTGACACTCAGTATCACCTGACAAAGTTTGATCCAGATCTGATCCAGACTGTGGATTTTGTGGCCATTTAAATTTAACATTGAAAACCCCATTCAATGTATATTTGACATCATATCTTAATCAAATGTGCCCCAGTCACTCTCATATTTAATAGTGAGGTGAACACTGGCACTCAGTATCACCTGATAAAGTTTGATCCAGATCTGATCCCTGATTGTGGATTTTGTGGCCATTTAAATTTAATATTAAAAAGCCCATTTGGTGGACATTTTGCATTCTGTCTCAATCAAAAGTGCCTGAAATGCTCTCATTTGTAACAATAAGGTGCAAACTGGCACTCTGAATGAATAGACAAAGTTTGATCCGCCTCTGATCCCTATTGCGGATTTAGCAGATATTTGACTTTAAACATTGGAAAGCCCTTTTGATCTACGAGTATTTTGTATTATATTGTATCTTATGAAAAAAGCCATTTCTCACAGGACATTGACCTTGAAAATATTTTACAAGGTAAAAATTTGTGGAATTAGAAACTAGTGTTGGGTGAGGTTTGTGGTCTATGAGCTCAGTGCTCTAGTTTCCTAGGTATTATCCTGGTCTATTCATTGCTCTCCAGTGAGTTTCCTGTGTGTTAGTTTAGTTCTCTTTGCAAGCTTTAAGTGTCATTCTTTCAGACTCCCATGTTTTTACTCTGACATCTTTTCCGTGTTCACTCCGTGCAGCTTGACTTCCTGTTTTCAGTTTGTCTGCACTTCCACAGTGAATTGTTTTCCGGCCTTTCTAACCTTGCACGGAGCGTTACCTCCTCACCAGATTGTCTGCTTTTATTCGCGCTCTCTCACGTTATTTCCTCACGTTTGCCTCCGTGTTACCAACCTACACTGCCATTCCATGTTTGATGAACTTTGCCTGCCATGACTGGATTTAGGTGCCTGGCATGATTGCTTACTGTACTTAATTTAATTAATTTAATGTCAAGCACATAAAAACAAAGTATAACTGCTGAAAGCAGTTGGTTCATGTGTTGTTCCTAGTGTATATAACAAAGGAATTGTATTGTATTATGACAGAAATGGTTCAAAAGTTTGTTTGCCATCACTGTATGTGCGGAACATTTCAGGAGAGGATTAAACCCCAAATCCTCACCCTCAGGAGTGTCTATGAACGTTACAGATACTTTATCAGACTTGATAAGCAGCGCCTCTTTGCCGCAGAGTCAGGGAGGCCTCGCTTCAGGATTTCCACTGTGTATTGGAAACCACCATGAGGTCGCGGCGCCCACAGGATGATGTGTTCAGGGTAACTGTAGAAGCTGGTAAATCTCCCCTCTGACACACCGTCTGTCTCGCCACAGTGATCACATGATGTGCCTACACACAAAGACGTGGAGATAGACAGACAAACAGATAGAAGGACGCACACGTCTAAAGGAGGACAACTCCAATTAGGACTTGTGATGCATTAACCTAATTACTGGGTGAGTGAGAACAGGACACACTCATGCCCAGGCACCCAAGCGCGGGATTCTGTTTCATGTCTCCCTGTCATTCCAGCACACTCTCTGACAGAGCGTGTGCACAAAGCGATCTCTTTGCAGAGTACAATGAAGCATCTGCCATGAGTGTGCTCATCATCATTATTTCACAGGTTACTATTAATGTCCCAACACATACCGCGTGCAGCACCAGCGGCACCACTAGCACTGTTTCTGCATCTGTGTGGGCTATCGATCACAACGCCTGACAACTTCCCCTCAATTAGCAGGTCTTTAGACAGTAATGGGATAAACAGCAAACCAAACAAGAGCAAGTGGAGATTTCTGACGTCCGCCAAACGGGATCTGGATCACCTTCAAAAATCTTGATCCAGAATCCGGATACAGATCACCTCCAAAATTCAGTGGTGTATTCCATGCCCTAACATCTATCTGTGGTGCAAATGTGGTGAGAATCCATGAAGTAGTTTTGGAAATAATCCTTCAAAGCCTATATAAAGTGAAATCTTGATCCGGAATCCAGATCCAGACCCAGACGACCTCCAAAATTCAGAGGAGTCTTCCATGTCCTATTATCTATCTGTGGTGAAAATTTGGTGAAAATTTGCCAAGTAGTTTTGAAGTAATCCTTCAAAGCCTATATAAAGGGATATTTTGATGTAGAATCTGGATCCGGATCCAGATCACCTCCAAAGTTTAATGGAGTCCTCCCTTGTCTAATATCTATCTGAGGTGAAAATTTAATCAAAATCCATTCAGTAGCTTTGACATAATCTTGCTAACAGTCAGACAAACAAATAACGCAGATGATTTTATTACGTCCTTGGTGGACGTAATAAAAGGCTTCGGTCAGAACCAGGGTCTTCAGGGCCACGGAGTTACGCACAGGCATAGAAACACGTCGGGTGGTACCCTGATCTGACCTGGTAAGGAATGTGTAATCTCACATACAGCTTCACAGCAGATGGTCTGCATGACTCAAGTGAGATGAATGTTTTTGAGAACCCACATGGATCTTTTTAGTGCGTTACTCACTCATTGTGACATTTGGACTCTACAGCTGAAGGAATGTTGCACTGCACACAGCAGCTGGTTTTAATTTGCTTCATTTTAGGTTTATATTGTGGTTTAGATCTTTTTGTTAGTTGCTTACAAATATTTGCTTTGTGTCATATTTTCCAAAACTAAAATTGAGGGTAAGACGTTGGGCCTGGTCACACATTAAAGAAGGAACTACAGATTTTGTTTTTATTTTACATCACAACCAATAGGTGACATTTTAGTGATCATGTTTTTATGCATGGACTTTTCTTCAAAACTATTACAGTTTGCCCACAAAATGGGGTGGGGGTGGGAGGGTATTACAACACACAGCACTATGCAGAAATCTTAGACAGGGAATTTTAAACAAGATCAAAGAAAAAAAATACTGGAAAAATAATAAAAGCCTTAGAAATGTCAAATCTTTTTGAAAAAAAGGCTATACATTAAAGATTTTAAAAACTACTGTAACTATCTCATGTTGCTACCTTCTACTTTTACACTTGGTTTTACAAGAACAACACATTGATCAGTTCATTATTAATAAATTACGACTGTATTTGTTTCTTTAAGGAATCATTAACTGAGCAGCAGTATGTCCAAACTAATTTGAGGGGGAGGTGGCACTGATTTATGCAGGAGTGGCATGAAATCTGACTGTAACACACACCATATTAACGTTCTAGATTAAAATCTTGTATGGATTTCCTACTGAAACACGGCATACGCTAAAACCCAGAAACTGTCATAGGCACAAAAAATTCAGATGTATCAAAGTGTGCGTACACATGGATCCAAGTACATTCCTTTTGTACATCCCAATCAACATGGGACTGAACGCACATGCAAATGCACAAAAATCCTCCCTGTCCACGCCCCTATTTAAATATGCAAATGTTTTTAAATAGGCCCTGGGACCTGGGGATTCCCCTCTCTGTCTGGAATGATATTGGTAAGAAAAGCAATTTTGCCAAGTGTGAGCTACAGATGAAGTGGAGTCAATGAAATAAATGAAATGGAGATATGCAGGGATATTTTATCTGGTATCCTGTGAACCGGAATAAACATGAAGCAGAAGGAGCACATATACACTGAAGTTAAAGAAAATGAGGTGCACGGCGGCTGATAGTGTGTGACATCATAACTTTACACACGCGTTTATTGACAAATACTGAACACAGGGAGACAATCAGGGGCTTGTTAAGAAGCTGTAGTTTCACCATCAATAAATAAATAAATAAATAATAATAATAATAACAAAAAACATGCCAAACGGGGGCCCACGAAACGCGAGGTGACACGGGGGAGATGGGTCTGGGTGGGTTATGGTTAGAAATAGTAAAATAAAAAAACTGTGTTACAGAAATGTCACTCATTTCATGACGGGAGCATGAAAAAAAGCATAACACTGGGCTGCCCCAACCATGCTGTTAGTCAGGATGAATGAGTCATACACTGAACCAGGCCACCCCGCCACGATGTTAGTTGGATGCATTTGCACATCACATATAATTTGAACATTTACGGAATGAAAATGTTTCCAATTAACAAAAACAAATTAATTGTGTGATGGCGCCTTTACAGCAATATGTGTGCAGTCAATAGCTCTGATTACATTAGGGAAACTGGCTCTTGCTGCAAATTGCGCTTTAATGTTGGAATGTGATGTACCTGGATGACATATGAATGATTGCGTTCCACACAGCTGGCATGGGTTAGCTCAAGACTGACTGGCAAACTCCTGGCGGATCGCCAGCCCCCGCTGGAATGCCCCTGTTGCCAGGAACCTCAGCGTGGTCAACACCTGCGAGGGCACAAACAACCACCTGGCTCCTTGTTGTATTGCACTCTGGGTCGGCTGCAGTTCTGCGAACAACTCCAGCAATTCTGGCCTTGGTAATTGAAATCGACTTATGAACTAATTATTGTCATTTGCAAGTAAATTCTTGTGTTCCCTGAATACACGCTCACCTCGGATTACACCATTTGCAAGGTCCTCTATCAGTGCTAACACAGTCATTGTTGGTGCCATTTTCTTCATCACTTTGCTCATGTTTTATATCAACCCATACAACTGCAAACACGTGGGTGTGTTAATTGTTCATCAATGTGTCTGTAATGTGCACATCACTCTGATCACTTCTTGTTTTCACACTATGAACAGATTCCCAGCATCACCTCTACGTGTCGCCAGTGGACCAATAGCTGTAGAAACGTGCGTACGCCAGCCATGAACTTGGCATGGGGCACTGCACATTTCCACAGTCATTTCACTTTTGATACATCTGAACATTAGCAAAGAGATGGATGTACATCACGTTTTTGTGCGTACGCAACCTTTGTACATGAGGCCCCAGGACACTACGATTAGCAACAAAACTATATACCAAAGATGAATATTTATGTGGTTTTTATGGGTTTACTGAAAGAACGTTTGCAGACCCACTGACTGACTCTAATATGCCTTCACTTGCTCTGCAAATCACAGGGATAAACATAATTTAACATTCAGGTTTATACTTAACACAGCTGATGGCTCCCCTCCTAAATCAAAGCAGCACTGCAGCAACAGATAAAATAATCAGTCACAGCCTCATAAATGTAACATCTGTGCTGTAAATGTTAAGTAATAAGAAGAAAAACTCCAAATGAAGACTAAGTAATCTGGCTCAAAGCTCAAAAACTCTAAAAGATATCAACGTGCCACCAGAATCATTTGGCAAGTTGTTCCAATGAGATAAAAATAGATAAAAATTCCAAAGTTCGCCTCTCCCCTCACCAAGTGGGTGCTTTTGTAGGGTTTCTTTTTTTATTTTCTTTGTTGTAATTCTCTCCCAGAAACACACACACATGCGGCACTGTGTGTGTGTGTGTGTGTGTGTGTGTGTGTGTGTGTGTGTGTGTGTGTGTGTGTGTGTGTGTGTGTGTGTGTGTGTGTGTGTGTGTGTGTGTGTGTGTGTGTGTGTGTGTGTGTGTGTGTTTTTCTGGGAGAGAATTACATTAAATAGGCATTATTATGATGTAATAATATCTGCAGTGCCTATTAATTAAATAGGCACTGCAGATATTACATCATAATGCGTACAGCTCAAGAAAGAGAAAGGTAAATCTTTCTCTCCATAAGACAGATCCAGATCCATAACGTTTTATCAAAACGGCCCATTGTACTTTTAGATATTCTGTATGCAGATACACATAATTACATGTGACCCAACCGTGGCAGGCAAACATCACCTCAAACATCAAATATAAACCAGAACAGCAATCCCCTTTGCCCCCAAAGAAATTCCAGTTCTTAATCGACTCCTGCCCACATATACATATATATGTTTGTTTATTTATTTATTTATTTGTATTTATTTTTCTTTTCTGCACCAGATGTGCATTATTTTCTCACCCTTTTTTTCTGAGTGCTGAAGTGGTGATCCCAATCTTTGTTCCTATTCACTATTTTTATTCTGATTTCTGATCTTTGATCCAAATATTTGATCTATAACTTTAATCCTGACTTATGGACTTTGATCCCGATTGTTGATTTTTGGTCCTGATCTTTGTTCCTGAAGATTGATCCTGATCGCTGGCCTTTGAACCTGATCATCTGCTTTTGGTCCTGTCTTTTACCCTGGTTGTTTACTTTTGATCCTGATCTTTGATCCTAATTGATGAACTATGGTCCTGATCACTGAGGTTTGACACTGTCCACTCATTCTCCATAAGACAGGTAACTAATAATTATATTTTTTGTTTTTAATCTGTATGACAGTGCAAATGAATCAATATATAATAGACAAATGTATCAGAAAATGTCAAAAGCTGTTTTTCTGTTGCATCTGTTGTCTTTCACATGATCTATCAAATTAACTAAATCAAAACAACACTCAGGTTTAACAGAATTAGAGAAGTACAATTTAAAGTAAAACAGCTATCAAAGTTAAGATCGCATTACCAGGTAAGCTCGACATAGGTTAGAGTATCCTCAATAAGAAAAACTTACACAATGCATATATCCCCAGTCACTTCAAGATGGAAGAAATCAGGGATCAAAATTCAAAAGTAAGATCCACCCTTTGAGTTAGCTCTGCACTCAAATTTAATGTGTTCCTTCTTGGCACAAGTCCAGCCTCTACATCAAATTTAAGTGAGATTTGCTTACATCTTTTTGAGATATCGTGCCAGCAAACAAACAAACTGACTGATCGACAAATTGCAACGAAACACAAGCTTGTTGATAAAAGTATAAAGAATATTATTGTGAGGTTGGTGAGAGTTTCACATAGTCAGTGTTTCATCATGGGTTGGCAAGTCCATACCAGTTCATTGGTAAATCAGGTCGAAGCAGCAGTGTTAAACCCCCCAGCACCTTCAGCCCATCCTTGACAGAAAGTGCCTTAATACCTCACACACTTTATCATAAAGGACTGACTGATCAATTAATTGTGATTTTTATATAACCCAAAACTATCTCAGACAGTGCCACAGCAGAGGAGAGCACCACTGATCTTCCACACTGGCATCAGATGAGGGGGGGGGGACTATGAGATCAAAGGTGAAACAGGTAGATTTTATTAATCTAACTCCACGCAGTGACCAGCCAGGGTGTGACACTCATCAAAGCGCCCTATTTTCGTGACAGGGACACGAAAAAAAAAGCTCGAAACTGGGCTGGATATTTCAGCTGATTTATCCAGACCACGTCATAAACAGTTCAAGTCTGATCATAATGTTAATAATATAGAGGGGTCTGTCAGAATGTGACTATTAACCGGGGCGCACACGACAAATCCGACCGTGGCCGCCGTGCGTAACCGTGCCAAGGGTTTACCCGCGCTGTGCCGCGTGTCGATCAACTAATCCTGTGTGCGGCCACTAGAGACACGCACTAAATAAATAAGTAAACGTAACTCAAGCCTCCGGTTTCTGTGGAAGAGTAAAAGAACCGGTCTAACGTTACCAACCAGGCCAACCTGATACCTGCGGACACCAAACTGGGCAGGGACAGCGCGCCAGTGATCCAACGGCTTGAATGACTTCAGTAAAATACTTCACAACGGTCAGTTTTCAAGTAAAATTAGTAGAGGAAAAAAGTCATACTGACCGTTTATCGCACTGAGCGGAAGGCAAGAAACAGTTTGTCTTTCCAGTGGGTCGCCCTCCTCAAACCAGATTAAGCAACAGTACTTATCTCTTTAAACTCCTCACTGTAGCTTTTTTTCTGCACAGGGCGTGTGCCTAGGAGGGAAGGAATGCGAAAAGAGGTGCAGCCAAAAGAGCCCGGCAGTTTTCTACAATTTCTGACTAAATCTACAATCATTTTTAGGGGTTGTTTAGGTCACACTTTTACGCGTTATTAGTTTCTTTATTTCTGTTTCTTCCTGCGCACTGTAACTCGTCGTGCATTTTGTCCAAACCTTTAACAAACGTGTTTAAAGCTATCCCACCCTAAAACTTTTAGTGAGCAAACAGTGTCCGGAACATCTGAGAAACATTTTCATGCCGGAAAGTCTTGCAGAGGAGTTAAACGATTCGTGAGATGGTTTCCAAGAATTGCGCACACATTTTCAACAAGCCCCTGTGTGACAATTCGACTTAACAGTGTTGTTGGTGAGAGAAAAATCTTATGTGCAAGAAAGGGTGTTTTCCATTCGGCTCACTTCCTAATGTCTCTAACTTTATGGCACATAGACAAGAAAAAAAAATGCTAAAGAAAACAGAAAAGACAGTGATTGGCTGAATCCCCCGTGGTTGCTCACCAGATGTCCAATGAGCTGCCAGAACTCTGAGAAAGCGCAGCTCTCCATCATTGTTCGGGTCCAATGAGGTCATGAGTTGGTGAGTGTCAGAAGGATCCGCAAAGTTTAGCAGGAAAACAGGACACGGACGCGTCAGGAGCGTCGCCAGAATGTGGATGGCTGAGTTTAAAGGGCGCGTACGTGTGAAACGGCACTTCCTGCTGCGTGGCCATAATCGAGGAACATTTTAAAGATGACTCCATGAGTAAAAGAGACGTGGGTCTGTGATGAACGAGCACATGTGGTCGTTTTTAAAATAAATAAATAAATGTCTCGAGATGAATGCGCTCTGTGCTCACACACCTGCAGAGCTTCAGTGCGCGCGGCTCGGGGTCTGTGCACATGGTGCTGTGCACTCCAGTAGATAATTCCAGTTATTTGATGGATACAACTTCCAAACCGTATCAATATTAAAATAAAATGACATATTTTCAAATATCTCAGTAATCCTGTCTGAACCTTATCACATCAAAGGTATCAAAGTGCGAAAACTTTGATTTGTTACAGTTAAATATGGTTTTGGTTTCACAGTAAAAATGCGTAAAGTGTCAGTTCTAGGATTGCTCTGGGATTGTTCTATGATTAAATGGGGTTAAACAGTGAACTTTAAAGGCCAAATTTAGATTTTTCTCTTTGAAAAATGTATTTTTAAAAGTACAAAATTTGGACTTTCAGTTTTACTTTAAAACTTTTAAAGTGCTAAATTTATTAATACTTCTGTTAGGTATGTCACATCAGTTCATATTGGAGTTCATATGTGAGTCATGCAAAATGCTGACATGCTGCGTGGGAGAGATGTGGAGAGTTACCAAGCCATAAGCTTAGATCCTCCCATATGAGGCACACCTGGAAAAAGAAAAGGCTGCAGTTCGATTGGTCGCTTAAGGATGGCTCCAAAAGAGAGCACATTCTCATAGAAGCTGATGTTAAAACTGTCCAACCTTAGAGGAAAAATAAACATTTCCAGCTTGGTGCAAAAAACAAACAAAAAAAAAAAAACTGTTTTGACAGCTCATTTCTCCCTCCATAAGCTCAGAGCTCTCAACTGTCATTCATTCAGAGTGAGACTTATGCCGCATTCACACCAGACGACACGCGAGCGACGGCAGCGACAGGCCATGTAATCACTATGGAAGGACGCGTTGTGGCGCCACAAAAGTTCAAGCCACGCAATGCGATGCCATGGACGTGAATGAAGCGATTTTGAGCGACTGGCGCATTTGTGGCGCGATATCGCATTGTGTTGCCCTCCTCCCCAAGTTGAAAAATCTGAACTTTTTCATCTTGTCGCGTCGCGATGACCAATCAGGGACTGGATATGTAGTGACGTGGAGATGTCTGGAGTTTATACTTGATGGGGACATGTCCTGTGAGCAGGACTTATGTCCCTTTTGTACTTTATTTCACAATTATGACAGAGTTTGAGGGGAGAGCGAGCAGCAGCACCGCAACAGCAGCAGCAGCCATTTTTTTTCATGTGCGCGCACGAACAAATCATCCATGAAGATTATTTTATTTATTAACTATACAGATGTATAATAAATCAAATGGTGACTGGTTTATAACACAATTATGACAGAGTTGGAGGGGAGCACGCGTGAACGGGACAGGAGGTCCTCAAACTGGGTCCTGGAGAGGCGGAAGTACCGCTGAAAGCGGCTGTCGTCCAGACGCAGCTCCTGCAGCAAATGATGAAACTCCCCGAATTAGGAACGCCTCATGAGGATGTTGTGAACCCAGGGATGGCGCTGCTGGCGAAGTTTGTCAGCTTTCCACAACAAATAGAGCACAGCAACTCGCTCCGTGTGATCAAGGTCCACTGTGATGACTTGACTGACAACCGGAGCCGGCAAGTGGAATGGAAGCACCTCCTGTTTGATGACGCATTGGGGCAAATTTTTGCAGCGAAAGCAGAGTGACACACTGGGCAATGGTGGCACGTCCATCCCCAGGGCGAGAGACGCAAATTTGTGGCATCGCGTGCCATGCGGTGTGAACGCTGCATTACGGTTTTAAGCTTAAAGTGGTCCTGTCAGGTCTCATACATTCAGCGTGAGACTCATCATGTTGTCACACTCTCATACTAATGCATGAAATTCTGAAACATTTCACTGCTATGACATGCAAGACGAGATTCTGCCGAGTTATCAGCTTACCCTACAGGTAAACCTACTCAGCCGCTTTGTGCCGTACGCACATTCATTGTTTTCTGAAGTCTTGCAGTTGTGATTTATACTTGCAGCTTGTAGTCGAGTTTGTGGAAGTTGGAGGAGTTGGCGTTCCACTCCTAACTTCTGACTTACTAAGTATAACAATTGACACTGCACGTCCTCCACTTTTCCTCTGCACTCTGGGAGTATCTGGATTTATTCCTACAAGAGGATTACTATTTGTTGCTGACTGTTTGCTGGGTGTACACACACCCACCTTAACCTGTGTCTGTTCCTGCCAGCAGTACCGGATCTGACAGCTGGAAGCGGTGGCCACCTGGGGACTCAGGACTTGGCGGCTCCGGCGTATTGCAGGTCTCCGTTGGCGGTGGAACATCGTGGGTCCCGGCTCTTCTCTGGTTAGGCATCTCCTACCCTCGGGCCTGCCCACGCGTCATCTGGTTTTCTTGATTGACAGACTAAAAGCATTTTTGAACTGTTGTGCACATTTGCAGCAATAAATTGTATTTATTGGAATCTCTATTGGCTGTTCATTTACCCTCCTGGTGTGGGTCCGTGCATTTCACTTTCCCCAACACTTATTTTGCCTTTCATATGGCTAGCATACTGGCATAGTATAGTACTATGCTTTCTACCCTTTTAAATTCATTTCATTAATAAACAGCGGGCCACGGCTTCAACTTCATCTAAAGTCGGGGTCTGTTAGTGAAGCTTAGGGCTAGTGGCCAGCGATCACCTTAGTATTTCTTCTGTTTTTCTTTGTTGCTTAATGCTGACAAATTATATCTTATTTGTTGTCCTTCTGCTGCCTGATTCTGTTTTCTCTCTCTCTCTCTCTCCTGCTATTTGAGGTGCGGCTCCATCCATAAGTGGGAGTGGGTGTCTTCTTCTCCAAGCCTCCCATCCTGGAGACCTGCATGGACTCCCAAAATTTCCTGTATATTTGTATTGTCAGTTGTGTCTGTAGCATGGCCCAAGCAGAGGGTCACCCCTTTGAGTCTGGTCTGCTTGAGGTTTCTTTCTCAAATCATCAGAAGGAGTTTTTCCTTACCATTGTCGCCTGTGTGCTTGCTCTAGGGGTTGGTAAGGTTAGACCTTACTTGTGTGAGGCAGCTTTGTTGTGATTTGGTGCTATATAAATGAAATAAATTGAATTAAGCTTTTTTGAATTGAGCTACCCCGCTCCAAGTGAGCGTCGCAAGCCAGAAAACCAGAGCTGACCGGGATCGGGCCACTTACCCTGTGAGGGGTGTTTGTGATGTTTCATAATCATTGAGATTTTGCAACAAAATGTTTGGATATTTTCAGAAAGCCTATCTTCTTCAGATCAAAATAAGCTCATGCATGAAATATTATGACATGGCAATGTTGACATAGTCAAGTGTGTAAGTCCTTGAAAGATAACATATTTGTAATTTAGCCTCTGTACACCACCACAGTGCTGCTGAACCTAATCACTGTGCTTGTACGGTACGTTTCAGTTTTAATTCATGTGCTTAACCATAAAGTCTCATTAATCTTTAGGAATTACAACCATTTTTTACAGAGTCCTTCCATTTCGTATATATATATATATAGAGAGAGAGAGAGAGAGAGAGAGAGAGAGAGAGAGAGAGAGAGAGAGAGAGAGAGAGAGAGAGAGAGAGAGAGAGAGAGAGAGAGAGAGAGTGGACTTTTATTTGGACACATCAGGAGATGGATCATTAACAAATATAAACAGTATGGTACTGTTTGGTAAATCTGTTGGAAATAGACATTTCTCTTAAACTGATTAGCTGTGAAAGAAGGGGGCAACTGAGGGAAGTAAGACACCCTAACTACAGCCACACAACAAGCCTTGTACCTTTAGGCATGGAATTTATGCTCGAATTTCTCAAAATATTCATGGTCATACAGAAGTTAAAGCAGGCACAGAAAGATTGTTTGTTAGATACTTTTTAAACAAAAGCATGTTTATTTTTTGCAAATTTTAATTTCCACTTTGATTACACCCTGGTACTCTTATAAGCCACATTGAAAACTAATTCAAATCAACTGACTTGATACTTCCACCATTAACAGCCCCCCGCCTCCACCACCCACATAAATAAATAAATAAGCCCCTTCTGGTTACGGTTATGCCTCTGTATATAGAAGCAAGGCTGGGATCCTCCAAGTAGCACTGGCATGTAGTGGCACCTCTGATGCAGCTTGTGGCAGGCACATAGTGACACTGCAGTGGCAGCTTGCGGCACACAGTGGCAGCTTGCGGCACACAGTATTACTGCAGTCGCAGTTGGTGTCTCATAGTGGCACTGCAGTGGCAGCTTGTGGCACCTAATGGCCTTGCAATGACAGTTTGTAGCTCAAAGTGGCACCGCAGTGGCAGCTTGCAGCACATAGTGGCACCGCAGTGGCAGCTTGCGGCACATAGCGGCACTGCAGTGGCAGCTTGCGGCACATAGTGACACTGCAGTGGCAAATTGCAGCACATAGTGGCACCACAGTGGCAACTTGCGGCACATAGTAACACTGGAGTGGCAGCTTGCAGCACACATTGACACTACAGTGGCAGCTTGCGGCACATAGCGGCACTGCAGTGGCAGCTTGCGGCACATAGTGACACTGCAGTGGCAAATTGCAGCACATAGTGGCACCACAGTGGCAACTTGCGGCACATAGTAACACTTGAGTGGCAGCTTGCAGCACACATTGACACTACAGTGGCAGCTTGCAGCACATAGTGGCACCGCAGTGGCAAATTGCAGCACATAGTGGCACCACAGTGGCAACTTGCGGCACATAGTAACACTGGAGTGGCAGCTTGCAGCACACATTGACACTACAGTGGCAGCTTGCGGCACATAGCGGCACTGCAGTGGCAGCTTGCGGCACATAGTGACACTGCAGTGGCAAATTGCGGCACATAGTGACACCACAGTGGCAACTTGCAGCACATAGTAATACTGGAGTGGCAGCTTGCAGCACTCTGTCAGTAGTTGAAAGACTCACTATCACCTGGGATACTGATAAGAGGAGGTGTAGGGTTGTAGTTCTGTTGTTTTAATCCAATACAGGTGAAATAACTTCCTCTGCAGATATAATTCCATAAAATTAAAAAACAAAACAAAACAGTTGTTCATGGTGCCCCAGGCTGCAACCAGAACAATCATGACGACACATAGTTCTTTGTCAGTACTGTCAGTTATTGCTCCTTTTAAAAACCTAACATCAGCTCCAGCACGCATAGTGGAACAAGTAGGAGGTGGAATATCATGAATATGATGGTAACGTTCACTGGTCATGCAGCATCAACGGTGATTTGACACGCGGATGCTTGCTTCTATCACCATCTGGTGGACAATCTTTTATTACAAGTGCTTCCAGAAGCAGAAACTTGGAATTTTCCACACTTTGAAAAAAGCAGACACGTCTTTCCAGTGCTGGCCTTCATGAACTCTGAGAGCAGACACCTCCCTCACAAACACAACCAGACAAAACCGGAGTTTAAAAAGATTTCCATCTCTGACAAACCCCTGCTGTTTTTGTAGGAAGAGACATCAGTATGACAGGTTGAAGCTATACAGCACTGCTTATGTGCTCAGGGTCAGAGGGCAAACAGTCACACATTCTTATAAAGTCCTCTAACTTAAGTATTACACTCCAGCAGACTTAACATAACAATGTTAGGTCTGCTTGAAAGTGCGAAAAAGTTCCTGCATTTTGGTGCAGTGACAAACTGTGGAAAACCAGGCAAATCGGAATTATGCCACAGTGTCAAGGAATTAGGCTCGAGTGGAAGTCTCTGGGATAACATGAATCAGTTCTTGTTAGGGACAGACTGGCGTCGTGTCCTGGGTGTACCCTGCCTCATGCTCTATGACTGCTGGGATAGGCTCCAGGCCCCCGATTCCCTTAATTGGACTAAGCAATTGAAGATGTGTGTGTTTTTTGTTAGGTATTCATTTCCAGTTTATTTTCTGTGCAAAACAGCGCAGATCCCAAACTTTCCAGTCTGGTGTAGGATGTGGCTCGAGCTGGATTGCAAACCAGAGTCTGAACGCAGTAGGATGTAGTAGTAGGATGAGCCAGATTTGAAAAATAAGTTTGAATTCCATCTGGCTAGAAGACAATCCAGATTGAATCTGTCTTAAACTGGATTGTAAACCCCAGTGTGAACAGGGTCTTAGTTGAAGCAGATCCTTGGGTCACTGACTGTTTTCCTCTTTCAAGATTAGGAGAGACGGCATCCATCCCACTTTGGATGGAGCAGCTCTCATTTCTAGAAATCTGGCCAATTTTCTTAAATCCTCCAAACCGTGACTATCCAGGGTTGGGACCAGGAAGCAGAGTTGTAGTCTTACACACCTCTCTGCAGCTTCTCTCCCCCTGCCATCCCCTCATTACCCCATCCCCGTAGAGACGGTGCCTGCTCCCAGACTACCAATAACCAGCAAAAATCTATTTAAGCATAAAAATTCAAAAAGAAAAAATAATATAGCACCTTCAACTGCACCACAGACTAAAACAGTTAAATGTGGTCTATTAAACATTAGGTCTCTCTCTTCTAAGTCCCTGTTAGTAAATGATATAATAATTGATCAACATATTGATTTATTCTGCCTTACAGAAACGTGGTTACAGCAGGATGAATATGTTAGTTTAAATGAGTCAACACCCCCGAGTCACACTAACTGCCAGAACGCTCGTAGCACGGGCCGAGGTGGAGGATTAGCAGCAATCTTCCATTCCAGCTTATCAATTAATCAAAAACCCAGACAGAGCTTTAATTCATTTGAAAGCTTGACTCTTAGTCTTGTCCATCCAAATTGGAAGTTCCAAAAACCAGTTTTATTTGTTATTATCTATCATCCACCTGGTCGTTACTGTGAGTTTCTCTGTGAATTTTCAGACCTTTTGTCTGACTTAGTGCTTGGCTCAGATAAGATAATTATAGTGGGCGATTTTAACATCCACACAGATGCTGAGAATGACAGCCTCAACACTGCATTTAATCTATTATTAGACTCAACTGGCTTTGCTCAAAATGTAAATGAGTCCACCCACCACTTTAATCATATCTTAGATCTTGTTCTGACTTATGGTATGGAAATTGAAGACTTAAAAGTATTCCCTGAAAACTCCCTTCTGTCTGATCATTTCTTAATAACATTTACATTTACTCTGATGGACTACCCAGCAGTGGGGAATAAGTTTCATTACACTAGAAGTCTTTCAGAAAGCGCTGTAACTAGGTTTAAGGATATGATTCCTTCTTTATGTTCTCTAATGCCATATACCAACACAGTGCAGAGTAGCTACCTAAACTCTGTAAGTGAGATAGAGTATCTCGTCAATAGTATTACATCCTCATTGAAGACAACTTTGGATGCTGTAGCTCCTCTGAAAAAGAGAGCTTTAAATCAGAAGTGCCTGACTCCGTGGTATAACTCACAAACTCGCAGCTTAAAGCAGATAACCCGTAAGTTGGAGAGGAAATGGCGTCTCACTAATTTAGAAGATCTTCACTTAGCCTGGAAAAAGAGTCTGTTGCTCTATAAAAAAGCCCTCCGTAAAGCTAGGACATCTTACTACTCATCACTAATTGAAGAAAATAAGAACCCCAGGTTTTTTTCAGCACTGTAGCCAGGCTGACAAAGAGTCAGAGCTCTATTGAGCCGAATATTCCTTTAACTTTAACTAGTAATGACTTCATGACTTTCTTTGCTAATAAAATTTTAACTATTAGAGAAAAAATCACTTATAACCATCCCAAAGACGTATCATTATCTTTGGCTGCTTTCAGTGATGCCGGTATTTGGTTAGACTCTTTCTCTGAGATTGTTCTGTCTGAGTTATTTTCATTAGTTACTTCATCCAAACCATCAACATGTCTATTAGACCCCATTCCTACCAGGCTGCTCAAGGAAGCCCTACCATTATTTAATGCTTCGATCTTAAATACGATCAATCTATCTTTATTAGCTGGCTATGTACCACAGGCTTTTAAGGTGGCAGTAATTAAACCATTACTTAAAAAGCCATCACTTGACCCAGCTATCTTAGCTAATTATAGGCCAATCTCCAACCTTCCTTTTCTCTCAAAAATTCTTGAAAGGGTAGTTGTAAAACAGCTAACTGATCATCTGCAGAAGAATGGTCTATTTGAAGAGTTTCAGTCAGGTTTTAGAATTCATCATAGTACAGAAACAGCATTAGTGAAGGTTACAAATGATCTTCTTATGGCCTCAGACAGTGGACTCATCTCTGTGCTTGTTCTGTTAGACCTCAGTGCTGCGTTTGATACTGTTGACCATAAAATTTTATTACAGAGATTAGAGCATGCCATAGGTATTAAAGGCACTGCGCTGCGGTGGTTTGAATCATATTTATCTAATAGATTACAATTTGTTCATGTAAATGGGGAATCTTCTTCACAGACTAAGGTTAATTATGGAGTTCCACAAGGTTCTGTGCTAGGACCAATTTTATTCACTTTATACATGTTTCCCTTAGGCAGTATTATTAGACGGCATTGCTTAAATTTTCATTGTTACGCAGATGATACCCAGCTTTATCTATCCATGAAGCCAGAGGACACACACCAATTAGCTAAACTGCAGGTTTGTCTTACAGACATAAAGACATGGATGACCTCTAATTTCCTGCTTTTAAACTCAGATAAAACTGAAGTTATTGTACTTGGCCCCACAAATCTTAGAAACATGGTGTCTAACCAGATCCTTACTCTGGATGGCATTACCCTGACCTCTAGTAATATTGTGAGAAATCTTGGAGTCATTTTTGATCAGGATATGTCATTCAAAGCGCATATTAAACAAATATGTAGGACTGCTTTTTTGCATTTACGCAATATCTCTAAAATTAGAAAGGTCTTGTCTCAGAGTGATGCTGAAAAACTAATTCATGCGTTTATTTCCTCTAGGCTGGACTATTGTCATTCATTATTATCAGGTTGTCCTAAAAGTTCCCTGAAAAGCCTTCAGTTAATTCAAAATGCTGCAGCTAGAGTACTAACGGGGACTAGAAGGAGAGAGCATATTTCACCCATATTGGCCTCTCTTCATTGGCTTCCTGTTAATTCTAGAATAGAATTTAAAATTCTTCTTCTTACTTATAAGGTTTTGAATAATCAGGTCCCATCTTATCTTAGGGACCTCATAGTACCATATCACCCCAATAGAGCGCTTCGCTCTCAGACTGCAGGCTTACTTGTAGTTCCTAGGGTTTGTAAGAGTAGAATGGGAGGCAGAGCCTTCAGCTTTCAGGCTCCTCTCCTGTGGAACCAGCTCCCAATTCAGATCAGGGAGACAGACACCCTCTCTACTTTTAAGATTAGGCTTAAAACTTTCCTTTTTGCTAAAGCTTATAGTTAGGGCTGGATCAGGTGACCTTGAACCATCCCTTAGTTATGCTGCTATAGACTTAGACTGCTGGGGGGTTCCCATGATGCACTGAGTGTTTCTTTCTCTTTTTGCTCTGTATGCACCACTCTGCATTTAATCATTAGTGATTGATCTCTGCTCCCCTCCACAGCATGTCTTTTTCCTGGTTCTCTCCCTCAGCCCCAACCAGTCCCAGCAGAAGACTGCCCCTCCCTGAGCCTGGTTCTGCTGGAGGTTTCTTCCTGTTAAAAGGGAGTTTTTCCTTCCCACTGTCACCAAGTGCTTGCTCACAGGGGGTCGTTTTGACCGTTGGGGTTTTTACGTAATTATTGTATGGCCTTGCCTTACAATATAAAGCGCCTTGGGGCAACTGTTTGTTGTGATTTGGCGCTATATAAATAAAATTGATTGACTGATTGAAGATTGGATGATTAGATTTGGATGCTCTATTTATTGATGGGAGGCTCCCTGACTGGATTCATCACCCTGAGAAAGTTTTGTTGACGGCATCCAAGCAGTCTGCTCCTCCCACTCCTGACACAGATTATTCCTTCAGTGAATCAGAAGCAGGTTGCCCCTCGGAAATCAGCTGAGACACCCCTTATTGAAATAAACTTTGTTAAAAAAAAAAATCTTCATTTTCGTTTTTTATTTTTTGTTTGTTTTTTGCAACTCTGATGCTACTGAACATAAGACTTGACAGAAGAAAAAAGGCAATAAAACTGATTATTTACAGGTACTACTGTATACCAAAGTGATCCATTATTTATGCAGCCCATCATCTTGGCTTTTATATTTATATTTGTATATTTTATATTCCAATTTATATTAAGTTGTAGATATTTGCTTTGAGTTTGATGAAGATAATTTTAGAATTTGTTATTTTTTGCATTTGAAATGTTTATACACACACAAACACACACAATATATATATATATATATATATATATATATATATATATATATATATATATATATAAAACCCTTAGCATATTTTAAAACTAGTGTCAATCAATCTCAAACATTGTTTTTGTTATGTGCAGACGCGAGTTGAGGAGCGGACCAGCGTCTGACTGAACCCAGCGCTAAAATAACCAGAAAGCGGTTCCAAAAACAAAACAAATTTATTTCCCTTCTGTGCAATAACTGTGTACAACATAAATGTGCGGTTATCTGGCGAGGTGAAGGACGGCGCTCTCTCCAGCGCCCAAATGGATCGAAGCCCGACGCTTCTGGACCCAGACTCACCACCGAACACCTCCCAGGTGGACACGACAAACTGACTCTGTGAAGGATGAAAAGGTAAGTCAACAGCTACAACAAATATCCTTCAAAGGCACACACTATCAGCAACACATTCAGGTCTGAATTTAAGCTTTATGTAAATGAGCAGCCTCTCACAACAGGTGGAGGATCATCATTCCGTACGCCACGGCAGTGAGAAGCGAGCTGCACAGTTCTCATCAATGTTCAAATATACTGCGTAACAAAATACCAAATTACTGTTAACACTTATTCAGACAATCATCACCTCTGATGTGTGCTGACAGCATGTGCCCCTCACCCGTCCTCCTTCACAGGCACGATGTGTCAAACCCAGGCGCGGTCCTCAGCGTCTCACAAACGAACGTCACAAGGTCGAGTTCCCGGCAATTCTGCTCGAGTCACTCATGGCTTAAATGCAGAACGCCATCTCATTATCTGCTTCAGCTGAAAGTCTTTAAGTTTGCACGTGAGCATCATCCACAGGTGCTGCAAGTCATTAGGCCTGCACGTGAACATCCTCCACAAGTGCAGCCAATAATGCTGATGAGGGTGAAGGACTCTTCTGCCAGCACCTTCTCCACAGACAAAAACCAGTTTGCATACCACCTGGAGAGCAAAGAAAAGAAAACAACACCAAAATATCCAGCCAAACCCCCCAACACACAACAGTCTTCATTCTAAGTGGTCCAGAAAGAGTAAAGAATGACTATATACAACCCCAATTCCAATGAAGTTGGGACGTTGTGTAAAATGTAAATAAAAACAGAATACAATGATTTGCAAATCCTCTTCAACCTATATTCAATTGAATACACCACAAAAACAAGACATTTAATGTTCAAACTGATAAATTTTATTGTTTTTGTGCAAATATTTGCTCATTTTGAAATGGATGCCTGCAACACGTTTCAAAAAAGCTGGGACAGTGGTATGTTTACCACTGTGTTACATCACCTTTCCTTCTAACAACACTCAATAAGTGTTTGGGAACTGAGGACACTAATTGTGAGTGTCGTGATTGGGTATAAAAGGCGCATCCCCAAAAGTCTCAGTCGTTCACAAGCAAAGATGGGGTGAGGATCACCACTTTGTGAACAACTGCATGAAAAAAATATTCCAACAGTTTAAGAACAATGTTTTTCAACATTCAGTTGCAAGGGAATTTAGGGATTCCATCATCTAGAGTTCATAATATAATCAGAAGATTCAGAGAATCTGGAAAACTTTCTACATGTAAGCGGCAAGGCCGAAAACCAGCATTGAATGCCCATGACCTTCAGTCCCTCAGGCGACACTGCATTAAAAACTGACATCATTGTGTAAAGGATCTTACCGCATGGGCTCAGGAACACTTCAGAAAACCATTGTCAGTTAACACAGATTGTCGCTACATCAACAAGCACAAGTTAAAACTCTACCATGCAAAGCGAAAGTCATACATCAACAACATGCAGAAACACAGCCGCCTTCTCTGGGCCCGAGCTCATTTGAAATGGACAGACGCAAAGTGGAAAAGTGTGCTGTGGTCTGATGAGTCCACATTTCAAACTGTTTTTGGAAATCATGGACGTTGTGTCCTCTTGACAAAAGAGGAAAAAGACCATCCAGACTGTTACCAGCACAAAGTTCAAAAGCCAGCATCTGTGATGGTATGGGGGGGGTGTTAGTGCCCATGGCATGGGCAAGTTACACATCTGTGATGGCACATCAATGCTGAAAGGTACATCCAGGTTTTTGAGCAACACGTCTTTTTCAGGGACGTCCTTGATTATTTCAGCAAGACAATGCCAAGACATTCTGCATGTGTTACAACAGCAGGGATTTATAGTAAAAGAGTGTGGGTACTAGACTGGCCTGCCTGCAGTCCAGACCTGTCACCATTGAAAATGTGTGGCGCATTATGAAGCGCAAAATACGACAAGACCCTGGACTGCTGAACAACTGAAGTCGTACATCAAGCAAGAATGGGAAAGAATTCCACCTACAAAGCTTCAACAATTAGTGTCCTCAGTTCCCAAAATGCTTCCAACGCTGCTTATAACGAGTGTTGTTTTAAAGGTGATTAAACACAGTGGTATAAACATACCACTGTCCCAGCTTTTTTGAAACGTGTTGCAGGCATCCATTTCAAAATGAGCAAATATTTGCACAGAAACAATAAAGTTAATCAGTTTGAACATTAAATATGTTGTCTTTGTGGTGTATTCAATTGAATATAGGTTGAAGAGGATTTGCAAATCATTGTATTGTTTTTATTTACATTTACACAATGTCCCGACTTCACTGGAATTGGGGTTGTATATTTCAGAGGCACGTTGGCCATAGACCAATATTATTTTATACATGCAATGTTTTTTTTAGTAGCTGTATGACAATAGGGCAGCACGGTGGTTCAGTGGTTAGCATTGTTGCCTCACAGCAAGAAGGTCATGGTTCGATTCCCGCCTGTGGCCTTTCTGTGTGGAGTTTGTGGGTTCTCTCCGGGTTCTTCTGCTTCCTCCCACATCCAGACATGCAGGTTGGGTGGATTGGAAACTTTAAATTGTCTGTAGATGTGCATGTGTTTGTGTATATGTGGCCCTGTGATAGACTGGCATCCTGTCCAGGATGTACCCCACCTCGTATTCTATGACTGCTGGGATAGGCTCCAGCCCCCCGCGACCCTTAATTGGACTACGCAGTTGAAGATGAGTATGACAATAACAACTTGATGTGCCAACTTGATGTGTGACACTGTAAGAATTGTGCATATTGCATAACTCAATCCACGACTGTTGAGCCTGGTCTAAAATGATTTTCCGGCTGGAATTTTTGTAATAGTGTAATTTCTGCATGCACACTAAACTGATGCACTGTACTTCCCACTATTGCTCCCCATGCCCAGAATTTTTTTAAAAACCTACTGCATTCACTCTTTTGGGGGGGAGAAGGGTAGCAGGTATAGCTAACTTAAAACCTTCCTTCAGTCGGTGCTAATCTGCTAACTAAAGAGGTAACTGTGATGACACAAAACCAATAAAATGCTAATAAAAGATGAAGCTGCCAAGAACTACCAACTTTTTAAAAATAAATTGGGTGCATACCTATGCTTTTTTCTGCTGGTATCATCCTGTTTGAACATTGTATGAACCCCCAATCCTTCCCCTGGTAGGGGATCCTTGTCTTTTCCTGACACCCATTATGAGCTTTATAGATTCACCAATATAGAAGTCTGGGAACATTAGGGCCATTTGTCATAGTCCCATTATCTGCCATAATAGCACAGGGAGCACAGGGATGACCGCATATGAATTTAGCTTTGGCTTTTTTTTTTTTTTTTTATCATTTTTGTCCCCTGAAAAACAGACCTAAGGATCTCCAGTTTTAACATGTAGCATAAGCATGGAGACTCCTAAAAAAGTGCAGCAAGCCAAAATGAGATGACCAAGATATACATATTTAAAAGTAAAAATATGATTCATTTTGCTCAGGTCACCACAGCAGATCGAGCATGAATCCGCCTGTTGATTTAGTACATTTTGCACCCGACGCCCTTTCTGACACAACCCTCTATATTGAGAATGGACATGGGAGGAACTACGATTCTTCTGTTAAATGAAATCAAACAAGCAGTTCCCATTCAAGATATCTTATGCACAGTACAGAAACAAAAATACACAGATTAATTTTAATCTCAATGCTTCTAATCTGCCTTGACCTCTTGCTCCATAATAATCTCATACTTGTTGCCTTCACACTGTTGATTTTACTTATTGGATTAGTATATAATTGAAAAAATTTTGGCCTTTAAACTTGAAGAAAAAAATATTTAGTTTTCAAAGTTAGGTGAAACCTTTTGGATTGACCACTCTTTCATTGACAAAACATTGCAATTTACGTAACCGCTTTTTCAAGCTCGTCTCTGTTCAGGATGTCACAGCAGACAGGTCTCCCTGCCGACCCCAGAAAAAGTCCATTCACCAACATGGGGCAAGAGGCCGTCAGGACAGGAGAAAGTTTGGGCTGATATTCAGCATAAAAACAAAAAATATCACTACCACAACCCTTCTGTAGTAGGTGGATTTAAGAAGCTCATTAAGTTTTAAACCCAGGAGATGTTAAGAGAAACTACATCATTGCTCACTAAATTCTGGCCTTTTATTGCTGTACAAATCATACACAGCAGCAGTTGTGTCTGAAGTGGGTAATGTGCATGAATTGTGTATGATCTTTTTGAAGTCTACCCTCAGTAAATGCTTAATCATTTCCATATTTAGCAGATGTTTCCTGCAGTCTGCACTGACCTAAACCACCACCGCCAGACCACTTTCCAAGACGCGATTGCTTTTTCTTCTAAGTGGAACTTGTGATGACTGAATTTTTAGTTGTTGCATCATTCTGTATACACCACATGCAAAAACAAGTTAACACATTACATTGTGTGTGCAGTTTGTTTTTGCCCGTTTCATGAAAGTTCATAAACAATCAATTCCCACTTTCCCTTTGCTGAGTTTAAGTGTTTTGGGAAATGCTTTAGAGCAAAAAGAGAGCAGTACGTCATGTGCAATTACACCGTATGTGTTGCAGCAACATCCAACAATGATGCACTTGGGATTTTGGCTCAGAAAAATGACATTTAAGTTACAGCTGTGACACCATGCACACAATTGGCATATTAGGGAGGTAGTTACAGCAAACAAGCACAATGGCTTTTTCCCCAAATATCCCACATTTTGTAGTTTAAGTCTCAGCTGGACTGCAAACGCATCCACAGATGAACCCATTCTCACTTCATTCCCTCGACCACCACTGATTAAGCATTTTATGAAATGCAGAACTAAGAGACCTTTTATGGTAGTAAACTGTATCCAATTATACATTTGTGCTGTGATCAATTTGTTGTAGCAGTGAAGCTCTAGGTGCTCTTCTCCCCACATTTCAAAATAAAAGTCAAGGCTCACCCTTCCTGTTTTCAGTATTTCATGCAGAGAAGGAATTGTGGTGTTGGGAGCACAGTGGTCTTTAAGGCGAACTCGCAGCAATGCTACAGGCCGATTTGCACAAAATGCTTTTATCAACTTAATTGGGTATCTCTCATTGACAAGTTGCACACGGGGGAGTGCAGACCTGCATCAAAATGATTCTAAAGGCAGCAGGATAGAGTGTGCTTGTATCAACAACACAGGTGCACAGCAATCTGACCATATTATAAGTGTGGAACAATACCAACAGTCAATCACGGCTTAGTACTCCCAGATTAACCATTAAAAAGGCAGGGATCACAACACAGACTTTTTATTCCAAAGCAACATTCTAAAGACCAACTTCTCTAACCTTGTGGATCATTTAACATTCTCTGAAGAGGCCAAAACGGAAAATACATGGCGAACTCTTGAAAAGTGAGAAGCCAAAAGGCAAAATAAAGAGCTTTTTCAACCACAGAGATGCACAAAAAATTATGGCGCAAGTACTGCGTCAACAGAAATATTAGCATTCAAACATACTGCTATAAAACACTGTATGCAATTCAGTCAATTCCTAAACAAGAAGACATGCTTCCTTGAAAGTTATACAACCCACACAACCGTTACATTCCCTACAAAACAAAATTGCATTTTAGTGCATGAGTCTGTACATGAAACGACATGCATGGTCAACATGGCAAAGTTTTACGTGCCTACCAACCTTTGTGCAACTAATACAACTTCAAGTTAGATGCCTGCACAGCAGCATGAGCAAAGATCACGTCTTTTAATGCAAAATGTACAAACATTAAAGAAGATGCGCTTCTTAATATAGCATGAAATAGTTAAGCCTTTTCAGTAGTTCAGGCCTGATTCTGATGCCATATTTTGGTTTACTTTTAGGTGTCTAGACTAAAAAGTCACATACTTTTAGTCATCTCAGTGTTAGTTAACGGAATCTCCTGTACATTTAGCTGACTAAAATAATTCAGATGACAAACTAAATAACCCTTTAGTCAGGACAGACTACACCTAAACCAAAACAGGGCATCAAAATTAACAAATTCAGGTAGACTCCCTGCTTCATTTAAATTGTTAATCTCAAAGATAAGCCAACTTTAAATTGTTTGCATAGAGATCAGTGCAAGTATCTACTCTGGACAAGGAATAATTTCAAAAAATGTAATGAACGCCAAAAATACATCTCGGTTTACAGGAAGAAAATAATGCCAGCAGAAATGACTTTTTGGGAAAAAAAAGTTAAATAAGGGAATATTATTGTGAAACAACATGTGCAGGTTTAACTCAAAACCACCCAAAAACTGAAATGTGAGACATACTTAAACTAGAATAAAAGGTCATCACTTAAAGATGATGGAATCAAATTTGTGCTCCACCAGAAAGTGTTTCCTGTAAATGAACAAATACCCATCATAGCGCCCCAATTTCACAGTGACCAATCAAAATCTTTCACTTTAGCCTCGCTTGCTCTCCTTCCTCGTTCAATACTCTCTTCACTTCTTCTGGCTCCTTCTGCCAAAAACCTTTTCATGGCCTCCTGTTCAAATCCATCCGCGTCTTCCGTTATGGCACTATCCCCTCCTGCATCAGACTCCTCCTCTTCCACCATGTCTTCTAAAATATCCTCCAAGTCTTCCACAAAGTCCTGAAAGCTGATCTGATCATGAACAAACACTCCATCTGTGAAGAACTCGGCAGACAGCTTTTGGAGCATTTCCCTTTTGGAGGCCTCCACTCCTGCCTCCTCAGCTTTGGCGAGGTATTCTTGGAGGAGTGTCTCAAACTGGTCTGAGGGAACAGGGAGCAGCCCCTCAGCCTGGGCGCAGGTCTCCAGGGTGTCGCAACCTGTTGACCGTCGTGGGCTGTGCTGGAGTCGCGCCCTCTGCCACATCCAGTACTCTGGTTGATCCAGGGAGGGCCGGCAGTGCACGGGAGGGGGCTTCCCGTGTCTCCACAAATGTTCCTGATTCTCATTGTATCCACATTCATCTTCACATTTCTCTGAGTTCTTCTTGTCCTTTTTCCACTCGGCAGAGCTACTTGTGTCTTTTGATGCCGCCCTCTTCATTTCAGACCACGCCCTCTTTCCCAGTGTTCTCTCATCCCCTTCGTCACCATCTTCACTCTTCCTGTTGCTCCCATCCTGTGTTTTCCATCGTTTGGCATTTTTACTTTCTCCATTGTGCCACCGCTTCTCATCTCTCCATTCTTCATCAAAATCCTTACTTCCACCTTTCCACTCATTTTCACTCCACCGCTTCCTTTCACCCTTTTCTTTAACATCTCTGGTATTTTTATTCTTCCAGTCACCAGCTTTCTTCCATTCCTTTCTCTCTCCTTTATCCTTTTGCACCTCATCCTTTTCATCACCACTTTTCTGAAAGTCACCTTTCACTTTCTTCCTTTCCTTCCATTCCTCTCTGTGGTCTTTTGCTTCCTTCCAGTCTCTTTCCTCTTCATCTCTCCATTGCTTTGCCCCTTTCCAGTTTTTATCGTCTTTCCATTCCCTTTTCTCTCCATTATGTTTCCTTTCACTACCACTTTCCTCAAAGCCTTGTTTCATTCTCTTTCTTCCCCACTCTTCCTTACGGTCTTTTGCTCCCTTCCTGTCTCTTTCCTCTTCATCTCTCCATTGCTTTCCCCTTTTCCTGTCTTCATCTTCGTTCCATCCATTTTTTTCACCCATTTCCTTCCATGGCTTTCCTTCATCACCTCTACTCACCTTTTCTTTCTTCCATTCGCTGTCCTTCCTTTGTTTGATCTCTTCACTGTACTTCTTTTGCTTCTCCTTGTGTTTCCGACTTTTCCGCTCGTCTTTTTCTTCTGTTCTACTGCCGTGTTTAAGATCCTTCTTCTCTCCTCCTTTCCACTCAGGTTTCTGTCTCCTTTTCCACTCAGTCTTTTCACCCAAGTCATATTTCTCCATCTCTCCTTCCCGTTGCTCATGCTGTGGTTTCTTGGAATCTCTCTCCAACTTTCCAGCTGTGCCATGCCTGTGGTCCTCACTTTGTCCACTAGGAGGCAGTGAAGTTTGCTTGACAAATGCTGAAGCTGCTTCATTGGCTGATGAAAGAAACACAAAGTCACAAAAACTACCAACAAAAGAAAAAGTGAGCCAAAAAGAATCACTCTAAAGTTCACCATCAACATCATGACTGCTCTAGATCTAAAAATCACACCTTCCCTCCTCCTTATCCCCTCCCTCTGTTTTTTGGTACCTGAGGAGGGTTTTAATTCAGCCCCAACGCTCCTCAGTAATTCTAGTTCTTTCTGCAGAGCTGGGAAGGACTCCATCTGTCGCTTCAGCCTCTCATTCTCTTCCTGAAGGGCAAGGAGAGAAGCCACTGCCTCCTTCAATCTACTGTTTTCCTGCTCCACCTCTGCCCAGTGCAGCTGCTCTGCAACTCCCTCTGCTGCTTGTCCCTTGACCACTTTTAACTCTTCCTCTTGTGCCTGAAGAGAAAAAGACAACCAGAGATTCCTGGGAGAATATTCCACAATCAGTGACACATTTACAGTAAACACACAAGCGAGAGAAGAGCAGAGTCACACCTGAAGTTGGGTTTGAAGCAGAGCAAGCTGCTGGTCTCCTTTGGCTAACATATTTAAAAGCTCTGTTCGGTCAGGCTCTACTGGAGCACCTGTAGGAACCTGAGGATTAAGTCACTCTTGTTAATATTTGCAGACAGGCCAGATAAAAACCAACAACAAACCTCAAACATTCTTGGACAAAATATGTACAAAGTGAGAGGATTGTGTTTTCATGAGATGAAAACCAAGTTGTGCAACAGAAGTAATTCTGCTTTGTGGAGACAGAACTCAGAATTATATATATAGTACTTCTATCTTATATGGGATGTGTATTCCATGGGAATCTGTAACTTATCTAATGATTGGAATTAATGATCACAGGTGTTTAAATAATGACAGTGGGTCAAGCTGAAAGTGATGTGTCGTGGAATAAGTATTGCTTTCTGTTTGAGGCGAACGCTGACTGAGAAGGGATGAGCTGACCCACAAAACGTGAGTCTGCTGCAAATTATCCGCAAACTATTAATGAATGAATATTTAAGCTTATCGTGAATATCCGAACTGTTAATGATTTTACTGCAAACTGAATAAAATACCCTACCAAATGTGAATGCAGATCTTGTGCGAAGCGCCTTGAGGCAACTTTGTTGTGATGTGGTGCTATACAAGTGAAAATAAATTGAAATTGAGGTCTTGCAAAAAGTGAACATCATTCATGATGTATATTTTTTCAATTTAAGTAGTTTACAGATCAATTACTTCAGTAAATCTTGATCGCAAACCCTATAAAATTATTTTTTTTGGGGGGGGGCTCGCTACACCCATTGAGGCAGGGAAGCGAGCCCCAAGCGGGCTCATGGTTCTGGTGTCAAACGCCAGGCCCCACTGGGCATGACCCACTTCAGGGACAGTGGCAGGTGGGGAGTTTGACTGGGACAGCACACCTGTCAAATGGTAACTCTTGTGAGTACAACCCCTGGCAATAATTATGGAACCACCGGCATCGGAAGATGTTCATTCAGTTGTTTAATTTTGTGGAAAAAAGCAGATCACAGACATGACACAAAACTAAAGTCATTTCAAATGGCAACTTTCTGGCTTTAAGAAACACTATAAGAAATCAGGAAAAATAATTGTGGCAGTCAGTAACGGTTACTTTTTTAGACCAAGCAGAGGAAAAAAATATGGACTCAATTCTGAGGAATAAATTATGGAATCACACTGTAAATTTTCATCCTCAAAACTAACACCTGCATCAAATCAGATCTGCTCGTTAGTCTGCATCTAAAAATGGGTGATCACAGCTTGGAGAGCTGTTGCACCAAGTGGACTGACATGAATCATGGCTCCAACACAAGAGATGTCAATTTAAACAAAGGAGAGGATTATCAAACAATGTTGCAAAAGATGTTGGTTGTTCACAGTCAGCTGTGTCTAAACTCTGGGCCAAATACAAACAACATGGGAAGGTTGTTAAAGGCAAACATACTGGTAGACCAAGGAAGACATCAAAGCGTCAAGATAGAAAACTTAAAGCAATGTGTCTCAAAAATCGAAAATGCACAACAAAACAAATGAGGAACGAATGGGAGGAAACTGGAGTCAGCGTCTCTGACCGAACTGTAAGAAATCGCCTAAAGGAAATGGGATTTACATACAGAAAAGCTAAACGAAAGCCATCATTAACACCTAAACAGAAAAAAACAAGGTTACAATGGGCTAAGGAAAAGCAATCGTGGACTGTGGATGACTGGATGAAAGATGATAATGCATTTTGCCATAGAGCAAAAACTGTGAAAACATGAAAAAAAGACACATAGGGTCAATGTCATGGCCTGCAAATAGTCCGGATCTTAATCCAATTGAAAATCTTTGGTGGAAGTTGAAGAAAATGGTCCATGACAAAGCTCCAACCTGCAACGCTGATCTGGCAACAGCAATCATAGAAAGTTGGAGCCAGATTGATGAAGAGTACTGTTTGTCACTCATTAAGTCCATGCCTCAGAGACTGCAAGCTGTTATAAAAGCCAGAGGTGGTGCAACAAAATACTAGTGATGTGTTGGAGCATTCTTTTGTTTTTCATGATTCCATAATTTTTTCCTTAGAATTGAGTGATTCCATATTTTTTTCCCTCTGCTTGGTCTAAAAAGGTAACCGCTACTGACTGCCACAATTGTTTTTTCCTGATTTCTTATAGTGTTTCTTAAAGCCAGAAAGTTGCCATTTGAAATGACTTTAGTTCTGTGTCATGTCTGTGATCTGCTTTTTTTCCACAAAATTAAACAACTGAATGAACATCCTCTGAGGCCAGTGATTCCATAATTTTTGCAAGGGGTTGTAGAGGAATGTTATGAAGCCCCATGGCATAGTGAAAGTGAGGGGCAGGCACTCATAATGACACAAATGGTAGCTTAGCACCATCTGTGGTTTCTCAACCAAGCACATACAGGACACTAAACGTGAAGCAATTCATATTTTGCGAGATGCATGTTCATGTTTCAGGTGATATTTTTCGAAATTCACATTTTGCGAATAATTGACAATTTGCAGTGATTCACCTTTTGGGAGTTAACAAGCTAGCACCACACAATACATCTCCATGGTGTCCTATGCCGTAACCAAGGTTGGGTAGGATTACTTTGAAATGTAAATGAGGTGGGCTTCATAGATAATTGGCAAAGCTTCTGGGGAAAACCTGGTCTTGTTAGGAGAGACGGCATCCATCCCACTTTGGACGGAGCAGCTCTCATTTCTAGAAATCTGGCCAATTTTCTTAAATCCTCCAAACCGTGACTATCCAGGGTGGGACCAGGAAGCAGAGTTGTAGTCTTACACACCTCTCTGCAGCTTCTCTCCCCCTGCCATCCCCTCATTACCCCATCCCTGTAGAGACGGTGCCTGCTCCCAGACCACCAATAACCAGCAAAAATCTATTTAAGCATAAAAATTCAAAAAGAAAAAATAATATAGCACCTTCAATTGCACCACAGACTAAAACAGTTAAATGTGGTCTATTAAACATTAGATCTCTCTCTTCTAAGTCCCTGTTAGTAAATGATATAATAACTGATCAACATATTGATTTATTCTGCCTTACAGAAACCTGGTTACAGCAGGATGAATGTTAGTTTAAATAAGTCAACACCCCCGAGTCACACTAACTGCCAGAACGCTCGTAGCACGGGCCGAGGCGGAGAATTAGCAGCAATCTTCCACTCCAGCTTATTAATTAATCAAAAACCCAGACAGAGCTTTAATTCATTTGAAAGCTTGACTCTTAGTCTTGTCCATCCAAACTGGAAGTCCCAAAAACCAGTTTTATTTGTTATTATCTATCATCCACCTGGTCGTTACTGTGAGTTTCTCTGTGAATTTTCGGACCTTTTGTCTGACTTAGTGCTTAGCTCAGATAAGATAATTATAGTGGGCGATTTTAACATCCACACAGATGCTGAGAATGACAGCCTCAACACTGCATTTAATCTATTATTAGACTCAATTGGCTTTGCTCAAAATGTAAATGAGTCCACCCACCACTTTAATCATACCTTAGATCTTGTTCTGACTTATGGTATGGAAATTGAAGACTTAACAGTATTCCCTGAAAACCCCCTTCTGTTTGATCATTTCTTAACATTTACATTTACTCTGATGGACTACCCAGCAGTGGGGAATAAGTTTCATTACAGCAGAAGTCTTTCAGAAAGCGCTGTAACTAGGTTTAAGGATATGATTCCTTCTTTATGTTCTCCAATGCCATATACCAACACAGGGCAGAGTAGCTACCTAAACTCTGTGAGAGATAGATTATCTCGTCAATAGTTTTATATCCTCATTGAGGACAACTTTGGATGCTGTAGCTCCTCTGAAAAAGAGAGCCTTAAATCAGAAGTGCCTGACTCCATGGTATAACTCACAAACTCGCAGCTTAAAGCAGATAACCTGTAAGTTGGAGAGGAAATGGCGTCTCACTAATTTAGAAGATCTTCACATAGCCTGGAAAAAGAGTCTGTTGCTCTATAAAAAAGCCCTCCGTAAAGCTAGGACATCTTACTACTCATCACTAATTGAAGAAAATAACAACCCCAGGTTTCTTTTCAGCACTGTAGCCAGGCTGACAGAGTCAGAGCTCTATTGAGCCGAGTATTCCTTTAACTTTAACTAGTAATGACTTCATGACTTTCTTTGCTAATAAAATTTTAACTATTAGAGAAAAAATTACTCATAACCATCCCAACGACATATCGTTCTCTTTGGCTGCTTTCAGTGATGCCGGTATTTGGTTAGACTCTCTCTCCAATTGTTCTGTCCGAGTTATTTTCATTAGTTACTTCCTCCAAACCATCAACATGTCTGTTAGACCCTATTCCTACCAGGCTGCTCAAGGAAGCCCTACCATTAATTAATGCTTCGATCTTAAATATGATCAATCTATCTTTATTAGTTGGCTATGTACCACAGGCTTTTAAGGTGGCAGTAATTAAACCATTACTTAAAAAGCCATCACTTGACCCAGCTATCTTAGCTAATTATAGGCCAATCTCCAACCTTCCTTTTCTCTCAAAAATTCTTGAAAGGGTAGTTGTAAAACAGCTAACTGATCATCTGCAGAGGAATGGTCTATTTGAAGAGTTTCAGTCAGGGTTTAGAATTCATCATAGTACAGAAACAGCATTAGTGAAGGTTACAAATGATCTTATGGCCTCAGACAGTGGACTCATCTCTGTGCTTGTTCTGTTAGACCTCAGTGCTGCTTTTGATACTGTTGACCATAAAATTTGATTACAGAGATTAGAGCATGCCATAGGTATTAAAGGCACTGCGCTGCGGTGGTTTGAATCATATTTATCTAATAGATTACAATTTGTTCATGTAAATGGGGAATCTTCTTCACAGACTAAGGTTAATTATGGAGTTCCACAAGGTTCTGTGCTAGGACCAATTTTATTCACTTTATACATGCTTCCCTTAGGCAGTATTATTAGACGGCATTGCTTAAATTTTCATTGTTACGCAGATAATAAGCCAGAGGACACACACCAATTAGCTAAACTGCAGGATTGTCTTACAGACATAAAGACATGGATGACCTCTAATTTCCTGCTTTTAAACTCATAAAACTGAAATTATTGTACTTGGCCCCACAAATCTTAGAAACATGGTGTCTAACCAGATCCTTACTCTGGATGGCATTACCCTGACCTCTAGCAATACTGTGAGAAATCTTGGTGTCATTTTTGATCAGGATATGTCATTCAATGCGCATATTAAACAAATATGTAGGACTGCTTTTTTACATTTGCGCAATATCTCTAAAATTAGAAAGGTCTTGTCTCAGAGTGATGCTGAAAAACTAATTCATGCATTAGGGTTTGTAAGAGTAGAATGGGAGGCAGAGCCTTCAGCTTTCAGGCTCCTCTCCTCTGGAACCAGCTCCCAATTCGGATCAGGGAGACACCCTCTCTACTTTTAAGATTAGGCTTAAAACTTTCCTTTTTGCTAAAGCTTATAGTTAGGGCTGGATCAGGTGACCCTGAACCATCCCTTAGTTATGCTGCTATAGACTTAGACTGCTGGGGGGTTCCCATGATGCACTGAGTGTTTCTTTCTCTATTTGCTCTGTGGGTGATTCTTTAACTACGGGCACTATTGGCCTTGTAAATGTAATTTCCACCACACCATTGCCTTACAATATAAAGCGCCTTGGGGCAACTGTTGTGATTTGGCGCTATATAAATAAAATTGATTTAACCCAAAAGTAATCAGATTACAAGTAATCCAAATGTATGTACATACATACATGTAATCCACATGTATTCTTTCAAAGTAATCCTACCCAACCTTGGCCGTAACATATGCGACTTTCCACTATCCTGCTTTTGTGCAAATGGATCACAGATAAATCGAGCCAGGATAACCACAATATCCTACTAAATAAGTCAATGAATCTGAAATTAAAGAGCTGGCAATATTGGGGGGTGCGACATGGGTTGTTCCCTCCTCAAGAGGATTAAAAAAAACAAACATGTGCAACATACACTGAAAAATAAAGTATATATCATAAGAATGGGGGGGGGGTGTAATTTCAGTCACACCATAGCCTAAAGAACATACCAAATATATCATGAAGTTGCACAAGCATGCAAGTCGCATTTATTTTTGAAACATAGTGCTACTGCTTCATGCAACCATAAGCAAAATAACTGGCGCATTATACATAAGGAAAATGCTGTGTTAGCAAGCAGAAGCTAACAAACCAATTAATGTGATTGTACCAGGCACAAAAAGCTTGTTCTGGCTACTGAGCAGACTACAATTTCCATGTAGTCATTACATGCAATGTTCAATCCCATATCAGAGTAAGTTGGGAGAATATGGAAAGGAAAAATGGGATGGGGCAACTCAGTACTGAGATTTATTTTGGCTTCTATTTCATTACATATTCCATGTTTTGTGTGGTCAACTTAACTTCATTCCTTAGTACAACCATTCTTGGATTTAAGGCCAAATTTATTCTGCAGTAGCCACTGCGACCCAGATAAACAGCAGAAAATGAATGAATGAGGTCAGCAATAATGCAGGAAAGTACACTAAAATTTTAGAGCAAACCATGCTGCCTTTTCCAGAGATATCCATCCATTTTTCAATAAAACAAGGCAAAACCACATTCTGCAAACATTACAAAGGCATGGCTGCAGAAAGAGCGGGTACAGATACGGGACCTGTCTGCAGTCCTGACGTGTTCCCTATAGAAAATGGAGAAAATTTTGAAATGAAAAATGTACACACCTTAAGGCGTGTTTGCAGGAAGAATGGAATAAGTCACCTGGCATACGTCGTTGCATGGTATCCTCAATGCCAGAACATCTTCAGTGTTGTGAGAAGAAATGGCAACATTACGAAGAAGTAATAAATTCTTTCTTAAGTTCTTTTGGAATGTGTTGCAGGCCTTAAATGCAGGACTGGATGTACATTAACATATGAAATTCAAGTTGAAAGATGAAATTTTTTTTTGGTTCATACTGTCTGCAATAAAATGAAAGTCAATGTGAGGATCACTTTTTCTATATGCATTTTCTATATCATCCCAACTTTGTCATGAAAAGGTCTGAGGACTCTTACTTTCCTTAGATTTGGCTTGCTGATCTGCCATTCCTGTTCTTGTTGTCATTTCACAGTCCAAACAAGTGCTGTGCCAAGTAGTATGAAAGTTATAACCCCCCCTCCCCCCAAGAGTATGATTTTTCAGTTTGAAAGCATGATTTCTTAAATATGCTTATTGTCTAAAGCTAGTCTCCCAATGCAGATTTTGGTTTTTCCTGATTGGTCATTACATCCTACAACACCACTTTTGCCACAAATTACACACTAAAGCATGCCCCGAATACGTAGCCACAGAAGTAGACAGGCGCATGTCAAAAACTGGCAACAGAAGACCAGCTTAAGAGACAGGTTGTGTCCCACAAATTTCTTCAGGCTTCAACCCTTCACAGTGAAAGCAGGAACAAACTATTCTGGAATGAGTGTCTAGCCCATGGAGCAGTTTGCTGTTGCCTCATTTTGTTTCCCTACCTCCTCTTGCCTGGCAACACCTGCACACACCAAGTTAATGTAGTAGGCATAACCCATAGTTTGGGGATTGTCTGGGCTGTAAAGGATACACCCTAGTCCATGAGCCAGTCATCAATTATGACCTAATCGATACCACTTAAGGGGATGAAACAACACTTGGAATCCAGCCTCAGTGTATCTTGGCCTACACATAAATGTAGGATAGCCATCCCAGGGTGGTAGCTGTAGCCAGGTAGGGGTCAATGAAAAATTACACAGAGGTCAAACTTTAAAAAAAAAAAAATTATCAAACTATGATGGAATGTTCTGGACTTATGGGGTCAAAACAGCAAAAATGGTGACAAAAGGTCAATTTCAGTTTGTACAGGGATCAAAAGTTAAAGTTGTTCAAATTTCAGTAAAAAGTATGCAGATTACTGGTTGAAACAGAAGGATTAATAAATGGAATAGTGTTGACTGTGTTGAATGCTTGTCTCCAAAATAAAGGTCAACATCCATTGGATTCTATGACATGACATATGTTACCCTGTAATATGATAACTAAGCATGACAGATGGTGCAAACTATTCCCTATTAGAACCCTATTAATCCAAACAAGCTGCATCATTTTTTACTGAAAGTGGAGCAACTTTAACTTTTGACCCCTGTACAAACTGAAATTGACCTTTGTCACCATTTTTGCTGTTTTGACCCCATAACATTCCATCATAGATAGTCCAAGCTATACTTTTTTGGAATCATTATGGTCAGACAAGTAATGTGATATAGTTTCAACATGACTGGAGCATTTTTAAAGTTTGACCTCTGTGTAATTCTTCATTGACCCTACCTTGCTATAGCTACCACCCTGGGATGGCTATCATACATTTTTGTGTAGGCCATGATACACTGAGGCTGGATTCTAAGTGTCGTTTTGTCCCCTTAAGTGGTACAAAAAAAACTTGCTTGGCCCATGGACTACCAGTTAGATCCTTTTATTTTCAGGTGAAAGAAAGCTGCACACGTCAGCTGCTTCATAAGCGGGCTGTAAAATGTAAGCCTAATTGCTCCACTGCAAAAATAAATGCAACACTTTTGTTTTTGCTCCCATTTTTCATGAGCTGAACTCAAAGATCTGAAACATTTTCTATAAAACACACAAAAGACCAATTTATCTCCAATATTGTCCACAAATCTGTCTAAATCTGCGTTAATGAGCACTTCTTTGCCGAGATAATCCATCCCACCTCACAGGTGTGGCATATGAAGATGGTGATTAGACAGCATGATTATTGCACAGGTGTGCCTTAGGCTGGCCACCATAAAAGGCCACTCTGAAATGTACAGTTTGTTTTAAGGGGTGGTAGTAACCAGCGACAGAATGTCTCATTCAGATCATCTTGTTTAATGGGGACTGATATCCAGATTGTGTTACGGTCACCTTCTGTTCTGCAGTGTGAGAAGAGCTTGTCACACATTTTGACAATAAACGACAATGAGGTATTTTTTCCCCCATATGCAAGATACTTCGGAATATCAGTTGCAGCCTCACAATTTACTTTATAAAAAATAAGCATTAAAAAAAAAACCTGAGACATAGTCCAGGAGATAGTGTGTGCACTAGGGAAACCAGATTCCCATTCAACACACACACACACACACACACACACACACACACACACACACACACTCTGTGTCTGCAACTTCTAGTTTGGGTTCCCACTTTGTGCTGTAAACTTTAAGTCCCTTTGGCTGCTCCCTTGTTTGCACTCGGGGTTGCCACAGCAAATCCAAGGTGGATCTGCATATTGAACTGGCACAGGTTTTACGCCGGATGCCCTTCCTGACGCAACGCCACATTACATGGAGAAGTACTTTTTATAAAAAAAAAACAACAACAACAACAACCACCACCACCAAGAGAATACAAACAGAATGCAAGTGGGAAAAAAAGTGATTGAAGACTGACCTTTCCTGGAACTTCTGAATCGTTCATCTCTCCTAAACCATAATCACGCTCTGCAAGTTATTATATACAGTTTATTATCTACATGGGAAACACCAAAATTCCAGGTAAAAGCTTGATACCGCAATGAACATTGATTATAAATAAAACAAGTAGGAAAAAAGCGGTAGATATCAAAGCTGAATCATGTAGAATGTACAGTCATGGCTTCTAAAATTGCTTCATATATAAACATGGTCACTTTCAACTCAATTCTGCTCTTTGTTCATGTGATCTTATTGTGGTAATGTGTAAACATCACGGTTTTCATTATACATCAGCACATAAACCTCTCTGCAAAACTTAAGTTATATTCAGCAAAAGCATGCATCATTTTGATAATATTGTCAGACTTATGCTTGCAAAGACACCATGCGAAAACTGGAACGTGCAAAAAAAAAGAAAAATAATAATTCATGTGCATGTGCAATTCATGTGCATTCATGTGTAACTGTAAAATACTCATTTACAAACATGTACAAAAACAGCCTACCCTCATCCAGAACCATGAAGACACCTGCAGGTACAATAAACCTTAGTCTCAGATGCCTTCTATCTAAACTGCTGCTTTCATCCATATACTCCCACAGACAATGTGCAACTCTGAAGTGAAACTCTAAGCAAGATTTAATAAAAAAAATAAATAAAAAACCTACCAGAGAGAAAGATGGTTCCAAGGCCCAACAGAATGATGGCGCCCAGGATGCACTTATTCACAGAGAACACGCTGTCTTCTTCTCGCCGTGGCAGCTGAAAATCTTGTTCACCTTCCTCCTCTCCTCTTCCAATTTGCTCCAGAGTGGCCAAGAGAGACCTCCTCCGCCTCAACGCTGGCTCTTCATCCTCTTGTGTCTTCTCAGTTTTCTCCTCCTCTACTAAATTGACAAAGGAATTGGGAGCAGTGTTAAAACAATGTAATTTACAATTTAATCTGTTTTATGGATGTCACCTGAGGTATAAAATAAAGAGTGGATCATTTAATTTTCAAGTATCCAATAGGTACCAGTAATTTTATTTTCTGACATGTTTACTCTTTTACAAATCTTCTGCATGTTATTGGAGCACATTTGTGTTGCACTCAAGAATTGATGTGAAACAGAAGAGCAGTTAAAGCACTGCACTATCTGATGGTGCAATACAAAACAAAACATTTCTTCTTCATTGGTTCTGTTTGCATGAGACAACTGAATAATTCACGTAGCAGGGAATTATTTTCCCAAAGTACATAAAATAACTACATCTGGATCACATGGAAAGTAATTCCAATCATAAATGTGTCATGAAGAAAGTTTAAAAAAAAAAGCCATCATCCGCAACAGTGGGCGGATCCTTTGCCAACCTGTCAATGCTATGAAAGAGGAAAGAGCCATAACATCCAAATGTGTGCACTTCCTTACATTAATTTCACATTAGTACTGTTGACCCTGACCCACAGGTGGGCAAGCCTTGTCCTGCTGCATGGATCAGTACAGTTATGAGACTGGATGAAGAGTGTTGCATTTGACATTGTATGTGGGTGACATGCTCGCGTTTATCTGAACGGTATTCAAACTTTGTGCTGCCTGTGTCAGCGCGATAAGCAAAGAACAGAATATTTTACAACGCCTGTTGTCCCAGACAGACATGCAAAGACCTTAGTTTTATCAGTTTTGTATGCTGTGTGATCAAGTGGTCTGAGGACAAGTGTCATGAAACATTCCATCCAACAATACAAAACATGAGGAAAGTGCCAAGTTTCCTCAAATACTTCCTCCAAAGAGATATGCTTTTGGTCTTATTTGCCTCTCTAGCAGCAGCACAGTGGCTTAGTGGTTAGCACTGTTGCCTTACAGCAAGAAGGTCGTGGGATCACTTCCCACCTGGGGTCTGTGTGTGGAATCTGCATGTCCTCCCCATGTCTGTATGGGTTCCCTCTAGGTGCTCCGGCTTCCTGCCGCATCTAAAGACATGCGGGTTAAGTGAACTGGAATCTTTAAATTGACCTTAGGTGTGTGTGTGAATGTTTGTCTGTCTATATGTAACCCTGCAATAGACTCACATCCTGTCCAGGGTCTACCCTGCCTCATGCCCCACGACTGCTGGATAGGCTCCAGCTCCCCCGACCCTTAACTGGAGTAAGCTGGTACAGAAACTGAATGCCTGTCTGGCAGTATTACCACTCAAAAACACCACAGAATTTGTGGTGAGATCACTGGATCAAGGAGAGTTGAGGAAATGTTGACCCAGATCCACTATATATAGCTTTTTTCCTGTGTCATTTGTACTTTGGTGAAACAGCACCCACACACAGCCCACTTTAGGACAAATGGAGTATTGCTTGGAGGGAGGAGATACAAGCTCTCTGCATCTCTAGTTCTTTACACTGTAGCTTGCCCTACAAACAGCTGTGGCCACCAGACCTAGGCTTTAGAAATGGGATGAGACCAATGAACAAACAAGCTTAAACAACATGCAACTTCAAAACCATACACCTGTTCAGAGGTGTCCAAATTCTGTCCTTTGAAGGACTGCAAATTTGAGCTGAATGGCGGGTCACAGGTATACATTTCACACCAGTGTTGCCACAGTTACTTTGAAAAAGTAATCCAATTACTGATTACTCCTTGAAAAAGTAACTTAGTTACTTTACTGATTACTCAATTGTAAAAGTAACTAAGTTAGATTACTAGTTACTTTTTTAGTTACTTTCCCCAGCTGCCGACAACAACCCACGTCAACATGACAATGATACCTGTTTTGCCAAAACTCACTTTATAGTCACCCTTTCTTGACTTCAATGAAAATAAATACTTGTTTTATAAAAAGTAAAATAAAGACCTCTTTCTTGACCTCATATTTAACTGTTGACAGCACTGTAACAGTAAAACTTGCAATTTCAAACCTACATTGTTTATAAATGTAACTATTAAATTCTAACATTTTTCTAACATTTAAATTCTCTCTAAACATTTTACTTGTCGAAATTATTATTATTTTAAGCAATATTAGTAGTTGTAGTAAAAAACGGCTTCAAAACTGGACCTTTAATCTAGGGCTGTTGTGGGGGGGGGCACATCCCTCCCCCACGCCCCCATCCCATCTGGATTCGCCCCTGCTTTGGCGTTTGAGCACAAAGAATGGATAACATTTATTTATGCAGAAAACAGGACCAGATTTACAGGTAAGAAAGTTTTATTGCGTTTTCACATCATGTGGTCCTCAGAAAGAGAGTTTAGGTGCATTTGAGTGGAAAATAATGTTAGTTGTTGACGCGTCGCCGAGGATCAGCTGTTTATAACGAGACGATACGGAGCGGCTCAGCTCAGCTCTAAATAAAGGAGGAAAAAAAGTATAAAAATGTCTTCATAAAGCTCAGTGCAGGTGTGCTGACCACCGCCCTTTAAGAGGTGAGGACGAGTCGAGCAGCTGCAAAAAACCGCGGATGAAAAGCTCACAGCTCGCTTAAAGTGGGACGTTCAGTCGAACCCCGACCTCCTGCCCACAGACCAAGTTTAATGCTGCTATCGACCCACAATGAAAAATAATAGTAACGCACAGTGACATGGAGAAGTAACTTTAATCTGATTACTGACTTGGAAAGATTAACGCGTTAGATTACTCGTTACTAAAAGAAGTGGTCAGATTAGAGTAACCGGCATCACTGTTTCACACACAGTGTGAACAGTCAATTGTTGGACCATACAGTGTGAGCACATAAAGGATCAGGATCTACTCAGGTTCACAGCTGATCTGGTGGGATCAGATCCACGCAAAGCAGATTGACTTCTCATGGAGTTTTGCAATCCGATTACTGTTAATCAGAAAACAGTTCTAACTTTTCTGATTTAGTAAATTCCTGACCAGAAAATCTCTCTCAATGACGAGCGCAGCTGCTTCTAATCCATCAGCAATCCAATATCCATCCAGCAGGTGGGAGACATCTACAGGATTTTAATCAAAGTTGCTGTTTTGATTGATCTGGTGCATCAAGTTCACCAGAAGAGAAAACTTTTGTAACTGATCAGATTTATAGGACAATGAGAAGTTTTTTTTTTTTTTTTAGTCATGTTAAACTGAAGGGAATGGACTTATTCATTCACCGCGTTTTAGATGGTACATGCCGAGGCTTTGGAAAAGCTATAGGACCCGTAATGATGACCCAACATTTTTGTGATGTGATTTTTGGCTCAGTATATTCTGTATTCACAAATCTCCCACTTTATAAAAAATAAATTGCATTGTACCCATCCAGTGTAAAACATTCTGCAAACTGCTTGTTATTACCTGTCTGATTATCAAAGTCTGTCATCCTGGGTGACAGCACAGACTCCATCTGCTCCTGGTGTGGCTCCTCATTTAATGGATACAGTGCTGATTCTTGTACTGGTTCCATCCTTCCTAGAGTCTCTGTGCTCAGCACTGATGCTGGGGGCTCATTATGGGAGGGGCTTATGTGGGTGTAGGTCTCAGCGAATGCATCCGTATCAGAAGTGGGCAGTGCCAGGCCCTCAGAAAGGCCTTCTGACTCACTGCTAAGGATGACGCTACCTGATGCTTCTAAGGAGGAGGGCATGGAAGAGTTAACGACAGAAGTTGGCACAAAAGGCTGGTGGTCTGTACTCTCATCTCCATTTAGCTTGGCTCGTTCTTCTGATACCTAAGCACAGGAAACGGATCATCAAAAGTGATGAGTAAGAAACTTCAAAGTTTATTAATACTGTAGAAAATGCTAAACTCAGAGTGCTTGCATAAGGAGCAGGTGCAGATATTAGAAATATGTGGGACTGTGTAATTGTGTCACTTGCCGCTGAAAGCATTTGCCAACACTGATGTTTGCTAAACCTCTTCATTCTGTTCCATCTTTACAGATTATGAATAATCATTATCCTATGGCCCAGTTAGGATTCAGACTGTGAAGAGCCAACTACCAGATATATGCCTTTGGTCGGAAAAGTGATAGAGTGACCATACCAAAAAAGTATCTTTCCAAACACACAAAGTAAAAATACATTCATTGGGCAATAATAATTATATTTAAGTGCAAAATTTAGAGCAAGTCCAAAATGTCACTCCATTGTGACTTGCTACTTAGTAGTTTTGTGACTAGGAGGCTAAAGGTCAATCAATCAATCAACTTTTTTCTTGTATAGCGCCAAATCACAACAAACAGTTGCCCCAAGGCGCTCCACATTGCAAGGCAAGGCCATACAATAATTATGAAACACAGTCTACGTCTAAAGCAACATAACCAAGGGATGGTCCAGGGTCACCCGATCCAGCCCTAACTATAAGCCTTAGCGAAAAGGAAAGTTTTAAGCCTAATCTTAAAAGTAGAGAGGGTATCTGTCTCCCTGATCTGAATTGGGAGCTGGTTCCACAGGAGAGGAGCCTGAAAGCTGAAGGCTCTGCCTCCCATTCTACTCTTACAAACCCTAGGAACTACAAGTAAGCCCGCAGTCTGAGAGCGAAGCGCTCTAATGGGGTAATATGGTACTACGAGGTCCCTAAGATAAGATGGGACCTGATTATTCAAAACCTTATAAGTAAGAAGAAGAATTTTAAATTCTATTCTAGCATTAACAGGAAGCCAATGAAGGGAGGCCAACACGGGTGAGATATGCTCTCTCCTGCTAGTCCCCGTCAGTACTCTAGCTGCAGCATTCTGAACCAACTGAAGGCTTTTTAGGGAACTTTTAGGACAACCTGATAATAATGAATTACAATAGTCCAGCCTAGAGGAAACAAATGCATGAATTAGTTTTTCAGCATCACTCTGAGACAAGACCTTTCTGATTTTAGAGATATTGCGTAAATGCAAAAAGGCAGTCCTACATATTTGTTTAATATGCGCTTTGAATGACATATCCTGATCAAAAATAACTCCAAGATTTCTCACAGTATTACTAGAGATCAGGGAAATGCCATCCAGAGTAACGATCTGGTTAGACACCATGCTTCTAAGATTTGTGGGGCCAAGTACAATAACTTCAGTTTTATCTGAGTTTAAAAGCAGGAAATTAGAGGTCATCCATGTCTTTATGTCTGTAAGACAATCCTGCAGTTTAGCTAATTGGTGCGTATCCTCTGGCTTCATGGATAGATAAAGCTGGGTATCATCTGCGTAACAATGAAAATTTAAGCAATACCGTCTAATAATACTGCCCAAGGGAAGCATGTATAAAGTGAATAAAATTGGTCCTAGCACAGAACCTTGTGGAACTCCATAATTAACTTTAGTCTGTGAAGAAGATTCCCCATTTACATGAACAAACTGTAATCTATTAGACAAATATGATTCAAACCACCGCAGCGCAATGCCTTTAATACCTATGACATGCTCTAATCTCTGTAATAAAATTTTATGGTCAACAGTATCAAAAGCAGCACTGAGGTCCAACAGAACAAGCACAGAGATAAGTCCACTGTCCGAAGCCATAAGAAGATCATTTGTAACCTTCACTAATGCTGTTTCTGTACTATGATGAATTCTAAAACCTGACTGAAACTCTTCAAATAGACCATTCCTCTGCAGGTGATCAGTTAGCTGTTTTACAACTACCCTCTCAAGAATCTTTGAGAGAAAAGGAAGGTTGGAGATTGGCCTATAATTAGCTAAGATAGCTGGGTCAAGTGATGGCTTTTTAAGTAATGGTTTAATTACTGCCACCTTAAAGGCCTGTGGTACATAACCAACTAACAAAGATAGATTGATCATATTTAAGATTGAAGCATTAAATAATGGTAGGACTTCCTTGAGCAGCCTGGCAGCAATGGGGTCTAATAAGCATGTTGATGGTTTGGATGAAGTAACTAATGAAAATAACTCAGACAGAACAATCGGAGAGAAAGAGTCTAACCAAATACCGGCATCACTGAAAGCAGCCAAAGATAACGATACATCTTTGGGATGGTTATGAGTAATTTTTTCTCTAATAGTCAAAATTTTGTTAGCAAAGAAAGTCATGAAGTCATTACTAGTTAAAGTTAATGGAATACTCAGCTCAATAGAGCTCTGACTCTTTGTCAGCCTGGCTACAGTGCTGAAAAGAAACCTGGGGTTGTTCTTATTTTCTTCAATTAGTGATGAGTAGAAAGATGTCCTAGCTTCACGAAGGGCTTTCTTATAGAGCAACAAACTCTTTTTCCAGGCTAAGTGAAGATCTTCTAAATTAGTGAGACGCCATTTCCTCTCCAACTTACGGGTTATTTGCTTTAAGCTACGAGTTTGTGAGTTATACCACGGAGTCAGACACTTCTGATTTAAAGCTCTCTTTTTCAGAGGAGCTACAGCATCCAAAGTTGTCTTCAATGAGGATGTAAAACTATTGACAAGATACTCTAACTCCCTTACAGAGTTTAGGTAGCTACTCTGCTCTGTGTTGGTATATGACATTAGAGAACATAAAGAAGGAATCATATCCTTAAACCTAGTTACAGCGCTTTCTGAAAGACTTCTAGTGTAATGAAACTTATTCCCCACTGCAGGGTAGTCCATCAGGGTAAATGTAAATGTTATTAAAAAATGATCAGACAAAAGGGAGTTTTCAGGGAATACTGTTAAGTCTTCTATTTCCATACCATAAGTCAGAACAAGATCTAAAATATGAAGGTCCAGAGGATAAGGCCAAGTTCCATGTTCTCCAGAGAAACATGATTGGGTGATGCATCCCAGTACCTTTTTGAAATCTTGTGAATGACTAACGCAAGTTGCACGGTTATGTCCTGGTGACCTGAAACTAAAGACCACAGCCTTATTGCGAACAACACCTATCCTATCACAAAGTGTTTTCCCCAAGGATATGAAAATATCCTTTTTAATATAAATAAACTTAAATGATTACATTCTGAAATGCATCCGTTCTCATTATGCAATGGGCCAGTGTTCAGTTAGCAATTGTAGGCATTAGTACATAATAAATACTGTCTGTTCGACATGTCAAGTGCTTTGTGCATGTTCTCGACAACATTTTGGTGGAGAATAATGTCACTTTGGCCCATTGTTCTTTAGCCAAAAATCCCATGCATTAATAGCCGCTTGTTCCAATTCAGGATTAGGGGTGGTATTGATGAGATTTTAATTGATAGATGCCATTATCGATTCCTTATCAATACTTCTTGTGAATTTTCTGTGTACTAAAAGTAGGCTTTACAGGTTTTCTATGTCAACATTTTATTGAGTCTTAAAGTAAATATGAAATTGTTCACTGGATCCTAGACCTCTGAACATTTAAAAAAAAAAAAAAAAAAAAAATCTGTAGTTTTTGTAAAAAACATTTCCTTTCAGGTATAAATGAGACAAATGTAACTCCATAGATCCTGAGCTGCGGTCTTGTAGCCAGCTGCGCTGCAAGTCAAGATCAATGTAACTCGTACAGAACGGAGGGCATCTCATTTGGAGGGGGCGATTTTGGTCTGTTGTAGTTTGCTGTCTGTATTGTAACGTTTGGAAAGAGGTGTCATTTGTTTTAAAATGGCGATTTGCTTTGAAGTTAATTCAAACCGGAATACACACACACACACACACACACACACACACATATACACACACACACACACACACGAGGTCTGTCCATAAAGTATCGTACCTTTTTATTTATTTATTTTTTTAAACTATATGGATTTGATTCATACGTTTTCACGTCAGACAAGCTTGAACCCTTGTGCGCATGCGTGAGTTTTTCCACGCCTGTCGGTGACGTCATTCGCCTGTGAGCACGCCTTGTGGAAGGAGTAGTCCCGCCCCCGTCGTCAGATTTTCATTGTCTGGAAATGGCGGAATGATTTGGGGTTTTTTCCATCAGAATTTTTTCAGAAGATGTTAGAGACTGGCACCTGGAAACTATTCGAAAAATGTATCTGGCTTTCGGTGAAAATTTTACGGGCTTCACAGAGAATATGGTGTTAGTACAAACAGTTGGGGCAACTGTTTGTTGTGATTTGGCGCTATATAAGAAAAAAGTTGATTGATTGATTGATAGTACAGCTTTAAGGACCCCTTTAAGGTGCGACGACACAGCACAAGCCACCGGACCATTTCTGAGCTGATGGCTCTGTGGATACGAGACCGTCGTGTGCTCTTTCTCTGGTTATTACAAGAGCTGGACATCAACCATTTTCTGGCAGATTTCACTTTTAACAAGAGATTTTGTCATGGAAAGCCACGCGGAGGCTTCGCGCGTCACGACCGATTCGCTTTGGAAGCGAGACAAAGGAACACCTCCGTTTCGGCGTGTCAGAGGACAAGTTTGGACATGTCTATCTCGGCTTTCAATGCTTACCAGTCCAGTAAGTATCAGTGAAATTGTGGAGAGCTGGACGCGCTGAGCGTCCTTAAAGGGGTCCTTAAAGCTGTACTACCAGACCTTATTCTCTGTGAAGCCCGTAACATTTTCACCGAAAGCCAGATACATTTTTCGAATAGTTTCCAGGTACCAGTCTCTAACAGCTTCTGAAAAAATTCTGATGGAAAAAACCCCAAATCATTCCGCCATTTCCAGACAATGAAAATCTGACGACGGGGCGGGACCACTCCTTCCACAAGGCGTGCTCACAGGCGAATGGCGTCACCAACAGGCGTGGAAAAACTCACGCATGCGCACAAGGGTTCAAGCTTGTCTGACGTGAAAACGTATAAATCAAATCCATATAGTTTAAAAAAAAAATAAAAAAGGTACGATACTTTATGGACAGACCTCGTGTGTGTGTATATATATATATATATATAAAATAAATTTTATTTATATAGCGCCAAATCACAACAACAGCTGCCCCAAGGCGCTCTACATTGCAAGGCAAAAGCCATACAATAATTACAGAAAAACCCCAACGGTCAAAACGACCCCCTATGAGCAAGCACTTGGCGACAGTGGGAAGGAAAAACTCCCTTTTAACAGGAAGAAACCTCCAGCAGAACCAGGCTGAGGGAGGGGCAGTCTTCTGCTGGGACTGGTTGGGGCTGAGGGGAGAGAATCAGGAAAAAGACATGCTGTGTAAGACAGCAGAGATCAATCACTAATGATTAAATGCAGAGTGGTGCATACAGAGCAAAAAGAGAAAGAAACACTCAGTGCATCATGGGAACCCCCCAGCAGTCTAAGTCTATAGCAGCATAACTAAGGGATGGTTCAGGGTCACTTGATCCAGCCCTAACTATAAGCTTTAGCAAAAAGGAAAGTTTTAAGCCTAATCTTGAAAGTAGAGAGGGTGTCTGTCTCCCTGATCCGAATTGGGAGCTGGTTCCACAGGAGAGGAGCCTGAAAGCTGAAGGCTCTGCCTCCTATTCTACTCTTAAAAACTCTAGGAACTACAAGTAAGCCTGCAGTCTGAGAGCGAAGCGCTCTATTGGGGTGATATGGTACTAAGAGGTCCCTAAGATAAGATGGGACCTGATTATTCAAAACCTTATAAGTAAGAAGAAGAATTTTAAATTCTATTCTAGAATTAACAGGAAGCCAATGAAGAGAGGCCAATATGGGTGAAATATGCTCTCTCCTTCTAGTCCCCGTTAGTACTCTAGCTGCAGCATTTTGAAATAACTGAAGGCTTTTCAGGGAACTTTTAGGACAACCTGATAATAATGAATTACAATAGTCCAGCCTAGAGGAAATAAATGCATGAATTAGTTTTTCAGCATCACTCAGACAAGACCTTTCTAATTTTAGAGATATTGCGCAAATGTAAAAAAGCAGTCGTACATATTTGCTTAATATGCGCAATGAAGGACATATCCTGATCAAAAATGACTCCAAGATTTCTCACAGTATTACTAGAGGTCAGGGTAATGCCATCCAGAGTAAGGATCTGGTTAGACACCATGTTTCTAAGATTTGTGGGGCCAAGTACAATAATTTCAGTTTTATGTGAATTTAAAAGCAGGAAATTAGAGGTCATCTATATATATATATATGACCTGCTTCTGAAGAGCAGCAGGTCACAGCGCCACTTCAAGCAGACCCCGCTGCAGAAGCAGCAGGTCCACGCAACAGAGAAATCATCATATTCCCGATACACACACTCAAAAACAGCGGCTACTCCGGCGTAATGTGAAGTGAAGAACTGTTAAGGGAATCATTAAGCAAAAACGCTATTTATCGATTCTTAACAGGAACCAGTTTTTGATACCCATCCCTATTCGTGATTTGATCTAAACATTACTATATTTCAATCCCAGCTGTGACATTGCTGTTTACTCAATATTTTAAGAAAGTTTCTGTGCAGTCATCTGGTACCACAAACAATAACATAGTACAAATTAAATAATTGAACTTTTACTCTTTTTAAATGACATTTATACCTCCATATGAAAATGACTATGTATTAAAGTGCAGTAATAACCATAGTGATCAGCAGTCAATACAAGTGCACATATTATATCAGTACCACATTCAATATGCACGATGACTGATTTTCTTTTTCTGTCCACAAGGAGGCAGTGAAGACGTCTGTACATAGAGGTAAAACTGTTGCCTCTAACTGAGAAGGTTGCTGTGGAGTACAGAAGTGTGACGTCACGTATCCATAACAGTGATCCGATGCAGCCTTTTTTTAATAGCCATGTTGTGCTTTGAAGACCAATCTGAGTGCAATGTTCAGACTTTCTGTCCTGGGGACATTTCTGATGAATACACAAATAATGTCAGCTAATTATAGGGTGTCTCAAAAAAAAAAAGTACCCAAAAGTATTTTGACAGCACAGAAAAACCAATCAATATTACCAGACATTTTCTGCATGACCATGTGGCCGAAGCATGTAATTTTGTCTCCCCAATGCACAGTTTTTAGTTCAGCATTTCCTTTTTCATGTTAGGAAATGGTTAACATTTATCTTTTACACCACATGATCAATGTACCCTCCTCGTCTGAAGTTTCCAAAGGAACAAATCATCTGTCTCCAGTGTTCCGGAAAACCACCTAGCAAATTCAAGTCTCCTTGCCATTTGCTGGGAGTTAGTTCCCTCTGAGGCGGAATTTTGTATGGAAAGAGATGCAAATCAGCCCTTAGGATGCATTGTGCAAAACTCAACGATTTTTGTTCTCTGAATTAGGGTCAAGTGCTGCATTTGTCCTGGACTTTAATGTCTTGCAGAACAAACTTTGGGGTTCATGAAATGAGAAAAACACCATTATTTCCTACCATTTTAAAAAGCTTCCTACACTGGGGTTACACACTGAAAGGACACTGGTTTTGAAGCAGAGTGTTCACTTTGTCCACCTGATTATCTATTACAGCAATAACATTATCAAAAAGTCTAACAACATTCACGTTGTTCTCACTGTGCATGTAGCGTTTAGCATAAAACTCAGAGCAACACAGACAAACAGGACTCGTCATGCACAGTGGCAGTACCAATAGCAACACTTACAACAAAATACCTCAAATATCATTGAAAAAATTACAGCTTTCCACATAAGATTTAAAGTGATTTTCCCTCAATTGGTTCACTGTAAAAGTAGTATACTCATGATGCCTTTTAATATTCATTTTAACACTTGCAAGTAGCTTATTTGTTTGAAATACTGGCAATCTTACCAAGCTGTCCTCCACAGAGAGCCCATCTGCGTCAGACACCACAGACTCTCCAAGGCGACTATTTCCCTCACAGCCTGGACCAAATATGAATATACAAGAGGCATAAGAAGCGTTTTAGGTCAACAGCACCCCCTCACACACACACAAGCATTAAGGTTATACCTTGTATTAATGACTGAGGTAAATGAAGTTCACGGCATATTCAGTGACTTGAAATGTTCCTATGGGAAACAAAGTACCAGTAGATTCAGTAGATTCTCACAAATCAAACAAGACCAAGCATTCATGATATGCACACTCTTAAGGCTATGAAATTGGGCTATTGGTAAAAAAAAAAAAAAAAAAAAAAAAAAAAAGTAGAAAAGGGGGTGTTCACAATAATAGTAGTGTGGCATTCAGTCAGTGAGTTTGTCAATTTTGTGGAACAAACAGGTGTGAATCAGGTGTCCCGTATTTAAGGATGAAGTCAGCACCTGTTGAACATGCTTTTCTCTTTGAAAGCCTGATGAAAATGGGACGTTCAAGACAATGTTCAGAAGAACAGAGTAGTTTGATTAAAAAGTTGGAGAGGGGAAAACTTATATGCAGGTGCAAGAAATTATAGGCTGCTCATCTACAATGATCTCCAATGCTTTAAAATGGTCAAAAAAAAAAAAAAACCAGAGACGCGTGGAAGAAAACGGAAAACAACCATCAAAATGGATAGAAGAATAACCAGAATGGCAAAGGCTCACCCATTGATCAGCTCCAGGATGATCAAAGACAGTCTGGAGTTACCTGTAAGTGTTGTGACAGATAGAAGACGCCTGTGTGAAGCTAGTTTATTTGCAAGAATCCCCCGCAAAGTCCCTCTGTTAAATAAAAGACGTGCAGAAGAGGTTACAATTTGCCAAAGAACACATCAACTGGCCTAAATGATAAATGGACTGCATTTATATAGCACTTTTGCCATCTGCATCAGATGCTGAAAGCGCTTTACAATTATGCCTCACATTCACCCCGATGTCAGGGTGCTGCCATACAAGGCGCTCACTACACACCGGGAGCAATAGGGGATTATGGGCATGTTTCTCCTGCTATGGTGTTGGGCCTATACATCGCATACCAGGTATCATGGATCAGTTTGGATATGTCAAAATACTTGAAGGTCATGTTGCCTTATGCTGAAGAGGACATGCCCTTGAAATGGGTGTTTCAACCAGACAATGACCCCAAGCACACTAGTAAATGAGCAAAATCTTGGTTCCAAACCAACAAAATTAATGCCTCACAGATGTGAAGAAATCATGAAAAAACTGTGGTTATACAACTAAATACTAGTTTAGTGATGCACAGGATTGTTAAAAAAGCAGTTTGAACATAATAGTTTGAGTTTGTAGCGTCAACAGCAGATGCTACTATTATTGTGAACACCACCTTTTTCTACTTTTTTTACTAATAGCCCAATTTCATAGCCTTAAGAGTGTGCATATCATGAATGCTTGGTCTTGCTGGATTTGTGAAAATCTACTGGTACCTTGTTTCCCATGTAACAATAAGAAGTATACTCAAAACCTGGATTAATCTTTAGTCACATAGCACTACTATTATTCTGAACACTACTGTATATACACATATACACACAATTTGTAACTGCACTGTGGAGTTTTAGAGGTAAAATTACAAAAACCATGTCTGTCTAAATACTTATGGACCAGACTAAAATTACAAAACAATACATTAGCCATGCTGCAGTATGTCCCCACAATAATCCTTCTTGATCAAATCATAGAGCCACAATAACATTACACTCAAGCATCACTCATCTTCAACAGTTTACTCCAATTGAGGATGGCGGGGAGCTGGAGCCCATGCAAACAGGGGGAGAACATGCAAACTCCACACAGTAAGGCCACAGGTGGGATTTGCTCCCATGACCTTACTGTGAGGCAACAGTGCTAAACACTAAGCCACCATGCTGCCAATCAGCAGTACAATTTAAAACCCCAATTCCAATGAAGTTTGGATGTGTAAAATGCAAATAAAAACAGAATACAATGATTTGCAAATCCTCTTCAACCTATATTCAATTGAATACACCACAAAGACAAGATATTTAATGTTCAAACTGATAAACTTTATTGTTTTGTGCAAATATTTACTAATTTTGAAATAGATGCCTGCAACACGTTTCAAAAAAGGTGGGACAGTGGTATGTTTACCACTGTGTTACATCACCTTTCCTTATAACAACACACAATAAGGACACTAATTGTTGAAGCTTTGTAGGTGAAATTCTTTCCCATTCTTGCTTGATGTATGACTTCAGTTGTTCAACAGTCTGGGGTCTCCACTGTCGTATTTTGCACTTCATAATGCACCACACATTTTCAATGGGTGACAGGTGTGGACTGCAGGCAGGCCAGTCTAGTACCCGCTCTCTTTTACTATGAAGCCACGCTGTTGTAACAGGTGCAGAATGTGGTTTGGCATTGTCTTGCTGAAATAAGCAGGGACGTCCCTGAAAAAGACGTTACTTGGATGGCAGCATGTGTTGCGCCAAAACCTGGATGTACCTTTCAAGATTGTTGGTGCCATCACAGATGTGTAAGTTGCCCATGCCATGGACATTAACACACCCTCATACCGTCACAGATGCTGGCTTTTGAACTTTGCTCTGGTAACAATCTGGATGGTCTTTTTCCCTCTTTTGTCAAGAGGACACGACACGTCCATGATTTCCAAAAAAAAAAAATTTGAAATGTGAACTCAGACCACAGCACACTTTTCCATTTTGCATCTGTCCATTTTAAATGAGCTCGGGCTCAGAGAAGGCAGTGGAATTTCTGCATGTTGTTGATGTATGATATTCGCTTTGCATGGCAGAGTTTTAACTTGCACTTGTAGATGTAGCGAGGAACTGTGTTAACTGCCAATGGTTTTCTGAAGTGTTCCTGAAACCACAAGGTAAGATCCTTTACACAGTGATGTTGGTTTTTAATGCAGTGCCGTCTGAGTGATCGAAGGTCACGGGCATTCAATGTTGGTTTTCAGCCTTGCTGCTTACATGTAGAAAGTTCTCCAGATTCTCTGAATCTTCTGATTATATTATGGACTGTAGTGATGGAATCCCTACATTCCTTGCAACTGAACATCGAGAAGAACATTGTTCTTAAACTGTTGGACTATTTTTTTCATGCAGTTGTTCACAAAGTGGTGATCTTCACCCCATCTTTGCTTGTGAACGACTGAGACTGTTGGGGATGCTCCTTTTATATCCCATCATGGCACTCACCTGTTTCCAATTAACCTGTTCACCTGCGGAATGTTCCAAAACAGGTATTTTTGAACATTCATCAACTTTCCCAGTCTTTGTTGCCCTGTCCCAGCTTTTTGAAATGTGTTGCAGGCATCCATTTCAAAATGAGCAAATATCTGCACAAAAAGGTTCATCAGTTTGAACATTAAATATTAAATATCTTGTCTTTGTGGTGAATTCAATTGAATATAGGTTGAAGAGGATTTGCAAATCACTGTATTCTGTTTTTATTTACATTTTACACAACATCCCAACTTCATTGGAATTGGGGTTATAATCTGTTAAATAAAATAACATTACACTACTGTCTGAATGGGGGAGGGGTGTGTCAGAATACTCCATCAGTGAAAATACGCAATTCTTTAAAATTATGTAACAACTGCCACATGCAGAATTAACTGAATTCTAAGTGGTTTCATTTGATTATCAGGTACAGAGTGGCAAGAAACACTACAGAGCTCAAAGGAATCTTCAATGTAACATCACAGTATAAACATGGTGAGATATATTTAACCACCACACACACACACCTGTATGGCTTTCTTCATGCTGCTCTGTCATCACTGGTCTTGGAGTTGCAGAGATGGTCTCCTAAGAGAGACAACATACAGTCAGTTTGGGGAGTCCAGTTCCAAAATTACTGTGCAACAACATCCATTTCAAAGTGGCACTAAATGAAACAATGAACCTTTACATTATTACATGACACTAATGTAACGATAATTCTAATAACGCATTCTGAAATGAGCTGGTCTTTTAGTTTTAGTACACAAGTTACCAGAAATATTTTTACTTGGGCAAAGACGATACTGTAAATATTGTAATATGTAAATATTTCTCTTTACTACTGTATGACTTCTGATGCTGCTGCAACAAGTGATTTTCCCCGCTGTGGGATCACCAAGTTGATCTTATCTTACCATGACATTCTGGGGCCTGTTTATCACAAATCATTTACAAAAACACCACATTTTTTGCGTTACTTTCTCTCCAACTCCAGGACAACCATACTGCATATTTGCTTGCCAACCAGCAAATCTATCATTAACTCCAGCTTTAGCAGCATGAAAAGTGGCAAAAATACTTTTAGGAATTAAATGTCTTTAATTGGTATATCACAACATCTGCTTCATATGGGGAAACTAATGCTGTGGATTAACTTTTTTTCTGTGCTCAAAGTAACTGGACTGCATTGTGCCCTCAACTGCACACCGGGCAGAGTATTTTCAAACAGAGGATACTCTGATCTCAGTCCACCACTTCAACCTCTGGACAATCATCTCCCCAGTGAAAACTGGAGACGGTGTGGTGCTACTGTCAGCAGAGCAGCCAATGAGATGGCTGAAAGATTTGGCAGCACAGTGCTCGGCTTCGGGCGACCACACACCACATGTTCGTCACGCACGTCACACACAGCAGTTGCATGTGTGCATTTACACGAGGCAGTGCTTCAGCTCCATCACTGCATTCCACACTACCGCCTGCGACAGTTTTACAGTGTGTGCATTCAGATTGGACTTTATGTGTGCGCACGCACTTAAAAAAAAATAAACTAACGTGCTGCCATGGGGATCCACAGATTGGGTAGTGTTTGTACAATAGCTGGGTGACATTTTATCAAGGGTGGTAATAAATAAAGCAAAGTTCTATAATGAGTTAGAATAGCATGTGAGACCAGAATGTTTTCGAACCTTAGACCTCAACAGTTTTAGAAGATAACGCAACCCTTTTATTTCCTGTTAATTATGTAATTTTTTTATGTTAATTTACTGTCTTAATGTATTTATAAGTTGTTTAGGATCTTCTTATCACATACACACCATTATATTATTCTTGTATTTTGACATTTGATTTTTAAATGGACCACGATGGAAATAAGTGTTTTCACTTTGTGTCATCCATGAATTTTTAACATATTTACAGTTATATTATGTACTTGTATTGAACTTATGTAATACAACCACGTACGCTACAGATGATTTACTGCCCCCTGCTGAAATGGCACGTTAGTCCAGAATGCCATTAGCAATGTTAGCTAATATCGATAGTTTCTCCAAAAATGTCAGTCCGATCAACGTTCCATTTTGGCACCGTTCATCCTTGACCCAAAATACGTATGCATACCAAACGTCAGCTGTCCCCAGTCTCACGCACGCAGAGCTTTGTTTTTTTCTGTATTCTGCTGCAAGCAGGAGCTTTTAAATTATTACACACGCATAAACAGAGACAGTGGGAGAAGACAAACGCACTACACTTGTCACTCATGGTAATAACATAACACTTAACTACACTGACAAACCAACTGAAGTACAAAAACACAATAAATCAATAACACTATTAAACTAAGATGAACCACAACGACAACAGTTAAAACCCCAAAACCCCAAGTTGTATTGCAGCACAATGTCCAATGCTTACTAGTTCACTAAAATTGCTAATTTTTCCCAAAACATTAGTCCTATAACTTTGTTTTTGCAGTATTCATCCTTGACCCAAAATACATAAGCATATCAAATGGCAAATGTCAGCTCTCCCCAGGTTCTGCATGATCAAAGCCATACTCATGCAGGCACAGGGGCCACATGGCTATTATAATATAGATAAAATAAAATAAATAAATAAAATTAAATCCACCTGTCTGAAAGCACCTGATGTAAAATATTTGACTTGCCATTAATTTTGTCCTTCTACATAGTTTGTATAATCTAGAGTTTGAGTCACAGAGCTCCTTGTGGAGCACCGGTTGGATAGAGAAGAAAGTGAGTTCTTGTAACTGGACATGAGTTTTTCAGTCACTGCAACGGTTTGTTTTTCAGCCATAGAAAATAAAGTGTTAATTTAATGTTACCAATTTTCTGCCTATTTAGCTGCTTACTGCTCATGTCATACACTGGACAAAAAAGAAAGAGCGCAAGCTCTTTTCTTTGTCTGTTTGAAAAGCTTTTAATAACTTCCCGCACTTGGCCATCAGAAGTGTATTCGTATGTGGCGAAAGTGTTGAACTTGTAGAAACATTCATTTATCTTGGCAGCAAAATTCACGGCTCAGTCCTCAGCCTTCAAGATTAAAAATAACTACATAAAACGAATAAATCCCTTTCATTAAGGTGCTGCTTGATGACTGTAACATTACAATACCTCGGGAGTGAGGATGGTCCAGCTGTTAGCACCACTGCCAGACAGTCAGATGGAGATGTTGCCCCTCTCCTACAGACACTGGAAGAATTAAGTTAATTTGAATAAATGTCAAGAATAAAAATGATTGAAGGTTATCTCAAAGATAACTTGTGTATTATTTATTTTATTTATTTTTTGGCCCAAGGCCATCAAAATATGGCCACCGGGTACTGCAAATGTTTGCGTCTGTCTGTGTTCAGTGTAAGTCCAGTCCCATTACTGCCTGGGTCTTAAAATTCACAGGTAACATTCTTGGGACACAGACCTTGGACAAGTTCAAAGATGGCTAACCTTGACCTATTTTAAGAGGTTAAAAACTCACATTGTGTTTCCTATGTTTAATGCTATGAATCATGCGTTTTGTTTTTTGGGGGGGCAGGTGACAGCCAATCAGAGTGGAGTGGCATCGTGACGTCACTGGCTGGTTTGTCTCTGGCACTCCCAAACCACTTTGTTACTGTGGAAATATAACATGTTTCTCATATATTACGAGAAAGCTAGTGAGAAAAAAACACTTCTACAAGTGAAAACTTTGTTTTCTAAACAAGACATCTTGCAGACGTTAGCATGGTGACGTCACTCGCTGGTCTCTCTGCCTGCTACTTCCACTGTGTTTCTGGGTAAATCTAACATCTTTCTCATATATCATGTAAAAGCTAGTGACAAACACTTCAGAAACTGAAAATGCTACTTTTGTAAGCTGACACCTCTGGAGTGATTTACAAGACATCTCACAGACATCAGTGTGCATCACACATGGTGGAATTCACTCCCAAACCACTTTGTTTCTGGGTAAATATAAAATGTTACTCATATTATGTAAAAGCTAGCAAGAAATAAACACTTCTAAAACTGGAAACACCGTTTTAGTAACCAGGTACACCTCTGGAGTGATTTACAAGTCATCTTAAATAATTTCTTTCGGGATAAAAAAAAACGCTAATCTTATCTTGTGGACATCAGCAAGGTAACTTGCGCATCACAGGTAACTTCTACTCTTCAAAAGCTCATGCATGTGCACAATGCACGCCCTCCTACAGACGCCGCTAAAAAAATATATATATATATTGTATATGATTGGTTGATTGAGTTTATTCTGTAACATCAAAATAAACATACAGCGGTAAATGTATTAATGATACACAAATAACACAATAAAGCATAAAGGCTTATTTCCATTGTGGTGCTTGTGCAATAATCACGCTGTCTAATTAGCATCTTGATATGCCACACAAATAACACAAAGCATAAAGGCTTATTTCCATTGTGGTGCTTGTGCAATAATCACGCTGTCTAATTAGCATCTTGATATGCCACACCTGTGAGGTGGAATGGGTTATCTTGGTAACGGACAAGTACACACTAACACAGATTTGAATAACATTCGCGAGAAATAGGGCTTTGTGTATATAGAAATAGTTTTAGATCTGAGTTTAGCTCATAAAAAAATAGGACTAAAACAATAGTGTTGCTTTATACTTTTGCTCAAAAGAAGGAGAGATACGGCCAAGGGTATTTTAACAATGCGTTCTAGTTTAAATATTTAGTAATTCTCCAACAAGGGACCGTTAAAGATGGTGGAGCAGAAAGAACAGAGTTTTGGTACTGTGCAATGCTCTTAAATGCAATATTTGTGGCACACAGCAAACCCACTGTAAGCGAGCAGGTATATTCAGCAGTCACATGCACAGTTGGGTGACACTGGCAGTTGAAAAGGGACTTGGAGTGTTTAAACATGCACAGGATTTGAATACACTGTTTTTGCATGCGGCCGTACCCATTTTTCTGATGACCTACTGTAAAGTACTGCGACAATGCTACTGTGTACACATGTGTAGGCTTAGGCACTTGAATTTCCTGGAGCATTCAGTTCTTCGTTAGTAGTTTGTGCGAGTTGCTGGCCTTTTTGGTCCCCCATGCTTTTGACTGCCTGGGAAATGTTTTGGCAGAGATGTGGGTAACTAAGGCTGGTCTTATTCAGACAACACTGACAACAGAAGGGGCCATTCATTTCAAAGCTACTAGTCAGTTCAGGGATATCTACAAAACATGCATTTTTAACTCCTTCACATTGGAAATAGGAACAAGACATTGTGCATCACCGGTCCTCTTTGCCCTGTTCATAAAACCCCTGAGCCAGTGGATCAGGCAGAGGCCTGGTATAAGAAGTTGTAACAGTGGCTTCTGGGTAGCAAAAACTAGCCCTATTTGCTCATGATTTACTGATAAATATAACAACCTATGCAGCCACTGAAACAATGGATGAAACTGCTAAAGGAATATGGTTTTCTGTCAGGGAACAAAATTAATATAATATTACTAAAACTCAGGTATTAGCATTCAACAATGACCCCACATCTGACATCAGGAACTTATATAAATGAAAACAGGAGGCAGACTATTAAATACAGTTTTATGTAAAAGTTTGGGCACCCCCAATGATTTCCATGAATTTTCTTTATAAATCATTGGTTGTTTGGATCAGCAATTTCAGTTAAATATATCATATAGCAGACAAACAGTGATATTTGAGAAGTGAAATGACGTTTATAGGATTTACAGAAAGTGTGCAATAATTCTTTAAACAAAATTAGGCAGGCGCATAAATTTGGGCACCCCAACAGGAAAAAAAAACAAACAAAAAAAAACAACTAGGACTGCAAGCAGTCATATACGGGCCCTCGTTCCGCGCGACTGCCTACCGAGGCCAGCGCATCCCCTTGTGCCCAGATGTGGGCATGTGCATACAGGGGCAACCACTCACCACACAGTTCAAATTTCAAGAAAATCACACAATGCATGAAGGAGTTATGACGTGCTGATAGTTCATCCACTAGGGGGCACTCAGTGTACAAACAGAGGGGCCAGGTGTGTTCAGGGGCTGACCCTCATTACATATGTAAAGTTTCAAGTCAGTCAGGTAAAGCATGAAGGAGTTATGACCAGTTGATTGTTTATCCACTAGGGGGCCTCAGAGCACAAACAGAGGGGCCAGGTGTGTTCAGGGGCCAACTGTCATCACACTTGTGAAGTTTCATGTCAATCAGGCAAAGCATAAAGGAGTTATCATGACTTGATATTCCATGGCAAAGGGTCAAAATGGCGGCGCCATAGCGGCCACACCCTTCGACATAGAGAAAAGCTTTGACAACTTTTGATCAGTATCATCTCTGGATGCTGAGAAAGAAATTTGAAATGCATTGGACAAAATCTGTAGGAGGAGTTTGTTGAAATACGACATGTGGAAATCACACCAAAATGAGAAGAAAATTCAAAATGGCTGACTTCCTGTTTGGAGTAGACCCATGGTGCAAGAGACTTTTTGTACGTCTGTGCAAGTCACACGTGTACTAATTTTCATCTCCCTACTCCAAAAAAACCCCTATAGAGAGGGGTTGTTGAAAGTTTCAAGGGGGCGCTATTGAGGCATTTTGCCCCCCCCCCATGGGCGACGCCCCTATGAATTGTAAGAGGTTGTCGTGCTTGACCTGTGTATCAATTTTCATGATATGACAAAATTAAAGTCGTCAAAAGGAAGAATGTAATTTCAAGGCGAATGGTCGATATTTGGCATGCCGCCACACGGACGCCGTTACTCGTCACTTCATGGCCCTCATTGCCTACGTTGACCAACTTGTTCTGCATGTTTTAGAAGTGGAATGACCTTGATTGGGGAAACTATGTGACATCAGGACCTGTTAAAGTAAAAATAGGACATTTCCTGTTACCACCGAGGGGCGCTATGGTGGAGGTGGGAAGTTAATATATGCAGATGTTCAGGGCGTAGCCGTCATGTCCAGCAAGTTTGAAGGATCTACGATGAAATGTGGGTTTGACAGCCGTTCGAAGTGAAATGGCGTGCTCCGAAAAGCTCGTCAAAATTTGACGAACCCTAGCAGCCACGCCTTTTGACCTAATTACATTCTTTTGATAACTTGTGATCACCATGGGGTCATGATGATGTTGACCAAATTTGAAGACGATCGGATGAAATCCCTAGGATGAGCTCGTTCAAATGTAAGTAGTGGAAATGGGCAAAAATTAGCTCAAAATCCAAACTTAAAATCAAAATGGCCGACTTCCTGTTGACATTTCACCATGACGGTAAGAGACTTTTTTGTGCATCCCAGCATGGTAAATATGTGTACCGAATTTCGTGTGGCTACGACAAAAAAAAAAAAAACCCTATGCGGAGGGTTTTTTGAAAATTTCTAGGGGGCGCTATTTTGCGATTTCGCTTTCGGATAGGGCCGGACGACTTTGCAAAGTTTGGCGAGTTTTTTTGAGCATGGGAAGAGGCCGAAATTTCGATTTCAAAAGTGAGAATAATAATAATAATAATAAATAGCGCAATTACAATAGGGTCCTCGTAGGACTTTTTCCTACTCGGGTCCTAAATATATCAATATTTAGTAGAACCTCCTCCTGCAGAAATAACAGCCTCTAAATGCTTCCTATAGCTTCAAATGGGAGTCTGGATTCTGACTGAAGGTATTTTGGACCCTTCTTTACAAAAGATCTCAGGGTTTGTTGGTTTCTGAGCATGGACAGCCCGCTTAACAAAAACAAAAAAAAACACGGCACTATGTGGCTTAGTGTGGCTGATGTGAGCCATTCGAGGCTGTAATGACAGGTCGGTTGTGGCTCACTTGAGGCTGCTACATGCGGGGTACAGAGAGGCACATAGTGGCACCTTCATAGTGGATACGTGATAGATGAAAACGTGGGTCATTCTTCAAATAATCACCGCACACCCATGCGTGGCTCCTTCTTCAACCTTCATTATTCGGTGGGACCGAGAGTCCCATGTTGGACGTTCTTCAGGAAACAGTTAAAATTAGTACAGTGGGAGACTTATCGAAATGTTTCAGGTGATGCGCTTATGACTAACTTTGTACCCAACAGAACGCATGGTAGATTTAAAAAATGGATCTTAAAAGGTTTAATCACTTATAATTCATTTATCCACAAGGGGGCATTGCAGAGTTTTAAGGCCCTTCAGAAGAATTACAGGCTGGGAAATGAAGATGACAGACAGACCATGATGTCTGTTTGAAAGATGTCCGATACCTACTTTATAATCACTACCCACTTTAGAGCCCGTGAATCCCCACAGGCAACATGCTGGTGTTGTAAGGAAATTTTAAGAAAAGCATAATGGACAGATATCCAAACTTCCTGTACTTGCCATCATTAATACCTAGTGAGATTGGGGAGGACTAGTAAACAGATTGTAAATTGACTGCAAATTACTGTAAATCAATACTGTTGTAAACTGTTTATGCTATGTAAATTACTTTTCTTGAATAAAACTAATAAATCAATTTTTAAGCAACAAAATGTAATTCATTGTGGAAAACAGTACAACCCATTCTGTAATCTACTTGTCAATAGGTTTAGGAAATATACCTCTGACATTTTTATATGCATTCATCAGTCAAAAAGCAATGCAGATGACAATGCAATATCTTTTGTTTACTGCACAATTTGACAAACGGATTGCATTTATATAGTGCTTTTCCGTCTACATCAGACGCTCAAAGCACTTTACAATAATGCCTCTCATTCTCCCTGATGTCAGGCTGCTGCTATACAAGGTGCCCACTACACACCGGGAGCAACTAGGGGATTAAGAACCTTGCCCAAGGGCCCTTATTGATATTGCGGTCAGGCTGGGATTTAAACAAAAGATCTTCTGGTCTCAAGACCAATGCTTAACCACTAGACCATCACCTCCACATGACATGGATTCAGAACAAAAGTTACACATGGAACTACGGTTCTATGAATTCTGGATGCCCATCAGAGGATTATTCCATGCACGCATGCAAGACCTATGTGCATGCGTGTATGGAATAATCCAGGTGATAAGCACCGCCCTCTGGCGGTGAAGAGGAATAAAATAGAAACACCATTAAGTTCTTTCAAAGACAAGCACATTTCCTGTGTACAGGCTTGTATCGATCAGAATCAGAAGTACAGTGAACCATGAGCACCAACACTGCCTGAATAATGACACACTTTCCTTCCAAAATTCACTTCACTCTTAGCTCTGCAATTTAGGTCTTCTAATCAAGTTATTCCCAAGAGAAGTCTTCTGAATCTAGCCTAGGGCCCAGAGAGCATTGGAGAGCACAGTGGACCGCTTAAATAGGTACCAGTTAAATATAGCTACCAAGAGAATGATGTAGTATGTAAATCACAGCTATGGGCAACAATGTTTTAAGAATCCCCATTGCGTTTTAAGATCACAGAGCAAGAAAATTTTGATAAAGATAAATTCTCATTGTCTAGCCTAATCCAACTGATCCTTTGTAAATAAAGGTGGAGTCAACAAATGCAAAAGCTGCCAACCAGAGGTACTTGATTTGGTCAACTGACGCTTGACACAGCAACTTCTGAAACTGTGACAGCACTGATCTGGGAAATTGTCACCACACAATTACATGCCAGACAAACTAATGTGAACTACCAAGACTTGGTGAGCCATCAGATCCAGATGGTTTAGTATTCAGCCCCTAGAAGCTTTTTTATTACAAGAACCAATCACATTTTGCTGGCTTTCTTACCCTTCCTGAAACAATTCTAGAATGCCTAAATTAAAAAGGGTACAGGTAGCCTTGAATTCAATTTTAATTCAATTAACCAGGCACCTTGTCAAGGAAGCACTAACGGCTTGTGCCACAGTGTTGCCAACTGTTTTATGTCAAGATGCTTTGCATGTGCTTGACAAAAAGTAAACACGATACAGACAAGGATGGTTTCTCCTGATACAACTTAAAATGCATCACATCTGGACTGATTGAGAAAATAGCTATGTTTTCCTTGGCACCTGAGCTCTGGATGCTTCGGCTGGACAAATTGTACTTAATTGGGAAAATCATGATGTCAGTAGTAGATAAAACATTGCAATAGACAATGACAAGTGTGGTGGCTGGGGATTGTACTTTACTTTATCTGCTTTAAAAACGTTTCTAAGTTAATTACGGTAACTAATTCACTGTAACAGGCCAAGTAACAGTACAGCTCAGCTGAATTTCAAAAGATGTCAGCTGGCCACATTCACAACAGCCAAGTCCTCCTCACTATTTAGAAAAAGCTGTTTTGTCAGAGTCCCCCCCTCACATGTTCACAAAACCCCTGGCAGTCAAACTTTTTGATATCTTAATTTTTTTATGTGCATTCTATTAAAATAAACACTGTGTTGCACAACTTATATGAATCACTGATCTGAAAACAATTGTGCTTTTTGTATGCCATTTTTGTTTTTGTTCCTTCATGGAGAGTGCTCATCGAATAACATTCAACCACTAAAACCTTTATTCAGTGTGTCAAGCAGAAATGCTCACTCCAAGCAAGTCTAGACTTAAGACGTACTTATTTTCCTTTCGTATGGCTAGCATACTGGCATAGTATGTTGCTTTGTACTCTTAAATTTATTTTATTAGGAAACTGAGTGGGCCACAGCCTCAACTTTATCTAAATTCTGGGTCTTTTAGTGAAGGTTAGGGCTAGTAGAAGGCAATCACCTTAGTATTTCTTCTGTTTTTCTTGTTGCTTAATGCTGACAAATTATTGCTTGAGGTTTCAAATCAAAGGGAGTTTTTCCTTACCACTGTCACCTGTGTGCTTGCTCTGGGGTTTGGTAAGGTTAGACCTTACTTGTGTGAAGCGCCTTGAAGCAACTTTGTTGTGATTTTGTGCTACATGAACGAAAATAATTTGAAATTGGCGTATCCACTAAGACATAATGTATGTATACCATAGACATAGGGAATATAATTACCTGTGTAAATCATCCTCATCTACTTTATATGTAGCATTAAAATTTTAATTTTTTTCCATCTACAGTTGTCCAATGAACGTCTTGTATGTAACGAAAATAATGTTAGCTTTCATAATCAGCCTAGCATTTTTTTCTGGTAATGTCTGTTTATGTGCACGTGTTTGTATTTCATAGTATCAAATATAGCAGATGGGCAGGTGTTTGTGACGGCTAGACACTATCCTTCATTCCGCTGGATAGCTTGAATCCATTTCCGACAAACTTCACAATCAACAGGGAAGGAATGAAATGACAGGTATGGCTGCTTTTGAGCATTACAAGAACAGCCGGGTATCGCTGACCGAATGGCCCCCCTAAAAATAGGTCCATCCTGCCTTCAGTGCGCATGCATCATTTCGGAGTGTCAGCAGCAATTCACCGATTATCGCCTCGTTCCTGCTTAAAACTGCACTCTAGTCATCATCTATCTTGTCGACAGGTATCTGAAGCTTTTGTACAACAAATCATTTCCACATAAATTCAGCATTATTGCACAACAGAAGATGGGGGAAGCGATCGGTGAATTTGTTTAAACATTATTGTGGCTGGCCTCTTCCTTACTGTCGCTACAGAACAATTTGTTTACTTATTGTCGGAAAAAGGTTTCCACAATGATTGTGTACTTCCGGTCAAATAGACAGAAGTTGGGTGAATGGTCAATAGCCCCATAATGCCTGGTTCACAGGGGAAGATAATTAGGTCGATATCGGACCCGATCTTCCCCTTCCTACAATCTTAAGGACACCCCAACACTCGTGATGATACTAAAGATAATCTTATCAAATATTCCTGCCTTGTGTGGTGTGTTAAGAGCGCTCTGATCTGCTCGGAAGGACGTCAGGAGCACGCTGATCGCAAATCAGCGATATTCAACATGTTGGATTGTACTGGCCCGATATCACAGCTTGTGTGGTGTCCTCCGACCATAAAGAAGCACAGAGCCTGCTGAATGTGACACGCAGCCAATCAGAAAGTGAGGTGGCGGACGCACAGAGCTGAATCTAAAATCAAAACAACTCTTATGGCTTACCAGAAAGTCCGGTGGTCACGCTGTCTCCACTCCTTTAAAAGAACGCCTACTCTTTTTGTAACGTTTTTCTTCTCTGTTATAAACAGTCCACAAACTATCTCGGTTTGTTTACTATGAAGTCACATTTAATCTTGAGAGATTTTGCGAGATTTCCTGTCTGACCTGGGAAGGTTCGTGTGTGAAATCTGTACACCACACACTGTACGAACACTGATCTATGATTTTTTTTTTCTTCATGTGTGTAGTCTCTCAGGTTTTGGAAACCTACAGATAATTTTAAAATCTTTCCGTGTGAACCGGTGTTCTGTCGAGATGAGGTGCGCCATCGAGATGAGGTGTGTCGCGTAACTGCACGTGCACTGAAAAAATTACATGACAAAGTTCGCTTATTTTGATGGGCAAGTAAATGTAGAAATTGTTCATCTGAACGTAGTAATGTATAAAATCTACTCACTATAAAATGATAAGTATTTTTAACCTGGAGTTAGCTTATTTTGACAGGCAAAATATACATATACATACATTTATGCTCCTAACGTAAAATACAGAAAATGTTTTACTTACTAGGCTATAAATACACTGAATACAATTAATAAATAAAAAAAACTTACGGAAAAAAACAAAAAAAAAATGCGCATGCGCAGTTGCACGTCGAGCGAATTACATCATCTCCTCGTGTAGTCGCGCGAGGCACCTCATCTCGACGGGTGACGTCTTCCAAGTCCGGGGCGCTACTGCGCGTAGCACCTCATCTTGACGGGACACCGGGCTTAACCTGCATGTCTTAGAAGTGGGAGGGAAGGCGGAGCACGTATTATTATTAATCACATGGTGTCCACAACTATAATAACAGATGAAACATTAATCCACTCCTTCAACGGTGGTGTTCACTACCACTATCTTCTTATTTATGGATAGATATCCATCCTTTTATAGCTGTAACTGCATGTTCAGGGCAAAAATGACCAAATTAGGTCAGGGCACAAAAGCGCAAACCAAAAGGGGCCGTAAACTGTGAGAAATGACGAAAAACTAATTAGAATTCTCAATCCTCGCCGACTTGAAGGGATTCATGTGTTTATCCAGACCAGTTTTTTTTTAGACACATTATCGTCAATTTAACACACACAAAATCAACGGATTCCGAAGGGCTGTGAAGCAATGTCACGTAGTCAAACAACTTGTCAGAAACATTACGAGCTAAAACTCAGAAGCATCACTTCTTTACAGTGTTTTAAGTACGAGCGAGACTACGTGATTTCATTTTTTTAAGCACAAACTTTACACATTAGCTTGAAAAGTTGCTCAGGCGACGCGGACGGTGCAACAAAAAGTTGCGCACTAAAGTCCTAGTTTATTAAAAAGTGTTTATGTGAATGATTACCTGAACCAGTGACTTTGCTCTCAGTCGCGCTGCCTGACACACTTTTTGAAACCTTTCAGCGTCTTCATTAGACTCTTACCGACTCCTTAGCTTAGATGAGTGACGTGCCTCTTGCCCAATGACAAGAGAAAGAGGGAAGCTAGTCCTGCCTCACGTCTTCCAGTTTAACCAATGGCAGCGCAGTATGTACTCCTCCGCCGGGAACAGGTCCAAACTGATTGACATACGCAAGTGACATGAGTGTTTGATGCACACAGACCAGAAAAATAGGCACACCTGTTCCGAGTAACACAATACTATCCAACGCATTTGTCCTGTCAAAAACCACAGATTTTGTTGTTGTTAAGAATGTGTGATGTCTGTGAGGTTATTTTACAGGATCCTAGATGGATAGCATAAGCTGAAATTTAATATATTTTGGCAATTCAATGATCTTCCATCATTTGCAATGCGAGATTCAGGCTCAGCACAACCAAAGTAGGACCTGTTCCCACCTGGGTGTTGGACTTAATCCTTGTCAACAAACCTGTCTGATTTTCATCAGAGGATTTCACGGCACAGTCGCAGACTGGAGGGTGTCCAATTTGGTGACTTCAGAATTCTAGCTCTGCTTTTTGCAGATGATGTGGTTCTGTTGGCTTCATTAGACAGTGATTTCCGATGTGCCCCAGGCAGGTTTGAGGCCGCGTGTTGGAAAAAGGGTGGATTGTCTCCTCTTGGTCACTGTCCCAATTAGATGAGTTCAAGTACCTTGTGGTCTTGCTCAGATGGTGCATGAGATCTGAGGTCCTGCTGATGCTGTACCAGACCACTGTGAGGATGAAAGAGCTGAGCTAGAAGGCACGACTCTCGATTTGCCAGTTGATTTATGGTCCTATCCTCGTTATGAACTTTGGGTAATGAATGAAAGACCAAGATCACAAATAAAAGTGGCAGATTCCTGCATCAGGTATGTGGGTACCTTTACCCTGCTACTCAGGGTAAAGGTGAGAAGTTAGAATATCTGAGAGGGGCTCGGCTATACCCTGTGTTCCTGATCTGCACACACAAACATCTCAATCTTACATTTCTCACTTTTTTCCAAACCATCCTACCTGCACTGTCACTCTGAAATTGCCATTTTGTAATCCTCCATTATATCACTCACAAAGAAAAGCACAGCGTCTTCAGCATTGTCACCTTCTGCTCCACCTCTTGTCTTTTTGTCAGTGCCATTGCCTCCAACCCACACACATACAGTAGCTGGTCTCATGGTCATCTTGTAACCCTTCCCTTTCATTCTTGCAGATATCACTCCTGCCACTCTTCTACACCCTGCCCCTACTCCCTTTGCAAGCCACTGCATTTCCAACCCAGTTTGTGATGGCATTATGAAAAGCCAATTAATTTATGGATTTGTGATATTGTCACAAAAATGGGGTGCTTTTTGTGATGGGGCACAAATTAATTTTGTGACGAGGGTATGAAGTGTGGGATGACGGGTTGGGGGGTCAGGGGGAGTTATAGTTAGGGTTAGTGGAAGGGAGGCACTTTCGTTATGGGTAGAGTTAAAAAAAACTGTCACAAAAGTGCCCCATTTTCTTGACAGGGGCACGAAAAAAAGCGTGCGAACCCCTTTATCGCTTCTATCCCTTGCAGCCACACCATTCCACCATCCTCTGTCTCATTCACACATGTGTTCCATGTTGCCTCTGCTGACTTTCATTCCTTCTCCTTCAGTGTGTACCTCCACCTGTCACTACAGAGCGCAATCTCATGTGCAAACTTCATAGTCCATGGAGACTCCTGTCTGATCTCATCCATCAATCTGCCCATCATCACTAAAAACAGGAAAGGGCTCAAAGCTGATTCTTGTTGAAAGCTTACCGCTACCTTCAACCTGTCTGTCATTCCTACTGCACACCTCAATTCATTCCTTATCGATACTCGCCGACTCCAATCAAGGGTCAAGGGGGGGCTGGAGTCTATCAGGGTACGCCACAGACAAAACGTCAGTCTGTCACAAGGTCACATATAGACAGACAAACTCACTCACGCTCACACACACACTTATGGTCAATTTAGAGTTAACGACTCACTTAACTTGCATGCCTTTGGAAGTGGGAGGTAGCCGGAGCACCTGGATTTGAAGCCACGCGACAGAGGTGGGACGAAGTCACTGTCAAGTCATTCTCAAGTCATCAATCTGCAAGTCCCAAGTTAAGTCTCAAGTTAGCTTGCAAACAATTGGTGGTCATTATGACTTGAAACTTGACTTGGGACTTGCTGATTAATGACTTGAGAGTCACTTGATGGTGACTTCGTCCCACCTCTGCCATGCAAACACGGGGAGAACATGTAAAGTCCTCATAGAAACCCACGACCTTCTTGCTGTGAGGCAACAGTGCTAACCACCCCAATTCAATTCCATTCAGTTTTAGCACTAAATCAAGAAAATGTCGCTCCAAGGTGCTTCACAAGGGCAAGGTCTAACCTCACCAACCCCTCTGAGCAACCATAGTGGTGTTCTTTTTTGAGTAAGAGAAACCTCAAGCATTAGGTCTTTCTAACAATAACAGATCAAATAAACAAAGTACAAGAAAGAATGATCAAACATGCAAAACAAGAATGAAACAAAAGTCGGATTATAAATCATTGTGAATGTTCATGTCATTATCCAGAAAACAGCAGTTTCGGGCAAATCTCGGCTGCATTCTCAAACAGAGGTCCAGTAAACAGGATCCGACTTCGTAGCACCTCAAACAGAGAAAAAGAGAGCAGAATCAGTCAGACGGAACTAATAACACACAAAATGCTAATTCTCAGCAATAAATCTACAGAATCACAGTTGGGATACAAATGTGACTGCCAGCAGCTAGGCCTTAGCTTCAGAAACAGACCCAAATTTTAGATATGATGAGACTGAGACCCTCTCCATTGTTAGTAATACAATGTATACAAGTAATACCCACCACATGGGTATTTAATCTGTACTTGAAAGTCTCAAGAATCAGACTGTTTTACGTTCCATAGAACAGGTGCATGGTAAGAGAAAGCTCTGTGGCCTACTGACTTCTTTTTAACCTTTGGAACGCAGTAATCCTGCCCTACACAGGATAGGTTGAGTCAGCGTAATATTGCGGAGACGACAGAAAGCAGCCTTCTGATTTCTCTAATGTATAGGTAAAAAGACAGTGTGGCACTGCTGGCAAACCTGTCCTGCACCACCCTCACATACTTTTCTGCCACTCCAAACATCTCCATACAATGCCACAAATCCTCGCTTGGGGAAAGTGTCCTGAGGAATGTTTCGGATTTCTCGGCAGATGTTTTCCTTCAATGCATCGATGCTTGCCATCAACATAAACTTCAGGGTCTCTGCAAGTAAAAAAGAAACATAAGTGATTAAGTTTGTAGCATTTAAGGGTCAAACGGAGAGTGACACCCTATATATAGTGACAAACAGAGGTGGATTGGCCATTAAGAGTACCGCGATTTTTCCTGGTGGGCCGATCAATAAATGGGCCAGTGGCTACCTGGTTAATTTTTTTATTTTTCATGGTAACTCTCCCGGCCCAGGGAGAGACATGCAAGACCCACAGAACTCATCTGCAGCCTTCAGACACAGACCCAGTGGCTTGTTTGTCAAAAAAATACCTTGTGGCCTTGATAGGCTACAGAGGCCCAGAGTCTCACTCATGCATGTTCTACACACCCACCTCCCCTTGTCCAATCATCTGTAATGATAAGCAAACATGGTGAGAGTGAGAGGGGGGGAAAAAAAACACAACAGAACAGAACACGAAAAACAATGTGAGTCACAAAATGGAGAAGAAATGTAAAGCTGGTGCAGAAAAACTGAGGGAAATAAAGTGCTTTGACTACGAATGCTGCTAAGAGCAGAAAAATTTCAGACATGTTTGCTGCAGGGGCCGGCCTGGCAGGGGTGCCTGCAACGGGTCCCTCTCAGCCGGTGGTGTTGGATGACGAGTCGGACAACACTGAAAGTGAAGCAGCGGCTACCATTGCAATGGAGGTCGTACAGGAGGAGATTGGTGGTGGTGATGATGGCAGGTGTGTGCCAGCATGGTGTGGATAAATAGTCATTCATATAAATGTTTAGCCTTTCATATAAATGAAAGTACCCCCCTTTTTTTTTTACAGTTATGAGTCTAAGATGTTTACGTCTCCATAAATGTTCAAATCAAACATGTCATGTATTCACCTCATAGCAAACTGTGTGGTGTGTTACAACTAAATCTAGTTATCTAAAGTATTGGAAAACAATACCATATTCATATCCTGATTAGCTGATTAGTTGTTTTTATTAATAGACACTTAACCACTATTTTATACTTTCATCAAAGGATGCCACACATAATGATGATCTACAGCCTTACAACTCACATGATGCAATGTGATGTGGTTTCAGCACGTAGAGCTGCTATTTTCACAATTTTGATAATTTCTTCCTTTAATGACATCCCCCAAATCAGGTCACCAGAGTTAAAGTGTTGAAAGTGTCAACATGCACCTTTCTTTGTGCCCAGAGTCTAACTGGTTCATGAAGAACATTGATGGACTGCATTGATATGGCACTTTTCCATCTGCATCAGACGCTCAAAGCGCTTTACAATAATGCCTCACATTCACCCCGATATCAGGCTGCTGCCATACAAGGTGCTCACTACACACCAGGAGCAACTAGGGGATTAAGGACCTTGCACCAAGAGCCCTTAGTGATTTTCCAGTCAGGCTGGGATTTGAACCAAGGATCCTCTGGTCTCAAGCCCAACACTTAACGACTAGACCATCACCTCCCCTAACATTGATCTAACAACATAACAAATATGTACGCTTTACATATTATTTTCAGACAGTGTTTTTGGTTTATTGTACTTTCAACAGTTCCACATTATACAGTTAAAACTGTTGTGTGGGCCGCTGAAGAGGAGGTACTGTTGGCCCACCACCACCAGATGGCGCCCTGCTTGAAGTGCGGGCTTCAAGCACGAGAGGGCGTCATAGCAACCAGGAGTGACAGCTGTTACTCGTCATCAGCATCAGCTGTCACTCATCCACATCATCACCACCACCTTAAAGGCCGGACTGCAACTCCACCTCCCCGCCAAGAAATCAGCTACCAATCCGGTAATTTTCTCTGCTGACTCAAAACATTGAGTAATAATCTTTCTTTGCAGCCGTTTTCCTGTGGTGTGTCCTTATCTGTGGGATTGGCGTTTGGTGTGATCAGCGACGGCTTCGCTTCACAACCCAACCAGATAAGTGGTTAAACAGGAGCTGCACGAGTGTGTGAGTGGAGGTGGAGGTTCTCCCTCCTTACTGAATACAGACTGGAGGATTACTGAGTGTGCGAACTCACCCTCATCAGGACTGTCTCTGTTCTCTGCCAGCAGTACCGGGTCTGACTGCTGAAGACAGCGGCCACCTGGGGCGCAGGGCTTGGCGGCTCCGGTGTTCTTCAGCTCCGTTGGCAGTGGAAGCTGTGTGGATCCGGCTCTTCTCTCGCCAGGCGTCTTCTATCGTCGAGCCTGCCCACACGTCACCTGGTGTATGATTGACAGTCACTATATTGTTATTGTCTGTACGTCGTTGTGTGATTCACAACATTAAATTGTTACTTTTGGCTTATCCATTGTCCGTTCATTTACGCCCCCTGTTGTGGGTCCGTGTCACGACACTTTCACAACAGGATTTCTCGGCCAATGTCATGGATCCTGAGGGGCGTCAACCATCGCTTGAACAGCCAATGGAAGAGCGAGGTGCACAGGCGCCAGCAGGAGGCGTGTTGGGTGAGCTGCAGCACATCTTAACCGCCTTTACCACTCGGTTGGACTTAGTTACCGAGCAGAGCAGTGTTCTCAATCGTAGGATGGAGGCTCTCACCGCCCAGGTGGAAGCGCATGCTCAGGGCGCTGCTGCAGCACCTCCTCCTGCTGACCGTGTGCCAGAAACAGACATTCCGCTGGTCGTTCAACGAACCCCCCCACCTTCCCCTGAAGCATACATAAGCCCTCCGGAGCCGTACGGAGGCTGTGTGGAGACGTGCGCGGACTTCTTGATGCAGTGCTCGCTCATCTTTTCACAGCGTCCCGTCATGTACGCAGCAGACGCCAGCTGGGTGGCTTATGTGATCAATTTGCTTTGAGGAGAGGCACGTGCCTGGGCTACGGCACTTTGGGAGCAGAATTCACGGCTCCTAACGGTTTATACTGAGTTTGTGAGGGAGTTCCGACAGGTGTTCGACCACCCTCATAGAGGCGAGACCGCTTCAAGTGTGCTGCTGTCAATACGGCAGGGGCGTCGGAGCGCAGCAAAGTATGCAGTCGACTTACGCATCGCGGCAGCGCGAGCCGGCTGGAATGCTGTTGCGCTCTGCGCCGCCTTTGTAAACGGACTGTCTCTGGTCCTTAAGGAGCACCTGGTGGCGAAGGACGAGCCGCAGGATTTAGATGGGCTTATCGACCTGGTTATACGGTTAGACAACCGATTAACGGAACACCGACTGGAGCGAGACGAAGGGCGTGGTCAGGCACAAGCCATCCCTCTTCCTCCCGGGTCCGAAAGGAAGCCGACTTCCCCACGCTTCACTGCCAGGGCTCTCCACGTGACAACAGCTCCCCCTGCTGATGTTGCTATGGAAACGAGCAGGGCCAAAAAACGATCAGATCAGAGACAAAGGAGGCTGATCCGTGGAGAGTGTTTTCTCTGCAGCTCTACCGAGCACACACAGAGAGAATGCCCCAAACGGTCAAAACAGCAGCACTCGTCCTTAGAGACTGGGCTAAGGGTGGGTCACAACACCCACGTGGGGAAACCCCGACGATCTGCACGAATCCCAGTCACGATCCTGAGTGGGGATCTAACCCTTCACGCCCCAGCACTGGTGGACACTGGGTCGGAGGGGAATCTGCTGGATAGCAGATGGGCAAAGGAGGTTGGGCTCCCTCTAGTGGCCTTACTGTCACCATTGTCGGTGCGGGCGCTAGATGGCACTCTTCTTCCACTAATCACACACCAGACACAGCCAGTGACATTGGTGGTGTCTGGGAATCACAGGGAGGAGATTGTGTTTTATGTAACACCTTCTACCTCCCGAGTAATTTTGGGTTTTCCATGGGTGTTAAAACACAATCCCCGGATTGATTGGCCGTCTGGGGTTGTGGTTCAGTGGAGCGAAACCTGCCACCGGGAGTGTTTAGGATCCTCGGTTCCACCCGGTGTGACAGCTAAGGAGGAGGTTTTAGTCCCCCCCAATCTGGCGGCGGTGCCAGCCGAGTACCACGACCTTGCTGACGTTTTCAGCAAGGATCTGGCACTCACGCTGCCCCCGCACCGTCCGTACGATTGTGCCATTGATTTGATACCGGGCGCTGAGTACCCGTCCAGCAGGCTGTACAACCTCTCACGTCCGGAACGCGAATCAATGGAGACCTACATCCGGGACTCATTAGCTGCCGAGTTGATCCAGAACTCCACCTCCCCGATGGGTGCTGGTTTCTTTTTTGTGGGCAAGAAGGACGGCGGACTCCGTCCATGCATTGATTACAGAGGGCCGAACGAGATCACGGTTCGCAACCGATACCCGTTACCTCTGTTGGATTCAGTGTTCACGCACCTGCATGGAGCCCAAATTTTCACGAAATTGGATCTTAGGAATGCTTATCACCTGGTTCGGATCCGGGAGGGAGACGAGTGGAAGACGGCATTTAACACCCCGTTAGGTCACTTTGAGTACCTGGTCATGCCGTTCGGCCTCACCAATGCGCCCGTGACGTTACAAGCATTGGTTAATGACGTCTTGCAGGACTCCTGCATTGGTTTGTCTTCGTATATCTAGACAATATACTCATCTTTTCTCCGGATCCTGAGACCCATGTCAAGCATGTACGTCAGGTCCTACAGCGGTTGTTGGAGAACTGGCTGTTTGTGAAGGGCGAGAAGTGTGAGTTCCACCGCACTTCTTTGTCTTTCCTGGGGTTCATAATCTCCTCCAACTCCGTCGCCCCTTGATCCGGCCATGGTTGCGGCGGTGAGAGATTGGCCCCAACCAACGAACCGTAGGAAACTACAACAGTTCCTCGGTTTTGCAAATTTCTATCGGAGGTTCATCAAGGGCTACAGTCAGGTAGTTAGCCCCCTGACAGCCCTGACCTCCACAAAAGTCCCCTTCACCTGGTCGGATCGGTGCGAAGCCGCGTTTAGGGAGTTGAAACGCCGGTTCTCGACTGCAACCGGTTCTGGTGCAGCCCGATCCCAAGCACCAGTTTGTTGTTGAAGTGGATGCCTCTGACTCAGGGATAGGAGCTGTGCTGTCCCAGAGCGGGGAGTCCGACAAGGTTCTCCATCCATGTGCCTACTTTTCCCGCAGGTTGACCCCAGCTGAACGGAACTATGATGTCGGCAATCGGGAACTTCTTGCGGTGAAGGAGGCTCTTGAGGAGTGGAGACACCTGTTGGAGGGAGCATCGGTACCATTTACGGTTTTCACGGACCATCGGAACCTGGAGTACATCCGGACCGCGAAGTGTCTGAACCCCAGGCAAGCCTGCTGGTCGCTGTTCTTCGGGCGTTTTGACTTCCGGATCACCTACCGCCCCAGGACAAAGAACCAACGATCTGACGCCCTGTCCCGGGTGCATGAAGAGGAGGTCAAGACCGAGCTGTCAGACCCCCCTGAAACCATCATCCCAGAGTCCACTGTCGTGGCCACCCTTACCTGGGACGTGGAGAAGACCTTCCGGGAGGCCCTGACACGGAGCCCGGACCCAGGGACAGGTCCGAAGGACAAACTGTACGTCCCACCAGAGGCCAGGGCTGCGGTCCTTGACTTCTGTCACGGTTCCAAGCTCTCCTGTCACCCAGGGGTGCGAAGGACCGTGGCAGTGATCCGGCAGCGCTTCTGGTCCGACGTCCGGGAGTATGTCCAGGCCTGCACCACCTGTGCCAGGGGCAAAGCCGACCATCACAAGGCCCAAGGCCTCCTCCAGCCTCTGCCTGTGCCTCGTCGCCCCTGGTCTCATATCGGCCTGGACTTTGTCACGGGCCTCCCGCCATCCCAGGGCAACACCACCATCTTAACGATAGTGGACCGGTTCTCCAAGGCGGCCCACTTCGTGGCCCTCCCGAAGCTCCCAACGGCCCAGGAGACTGCAGACCTCCTGGTCCACCACGTCGTGCGTCTGCATGGGATTCCAGCAGACATTGTCTCAGATCGTGGTCCTCAGTTCTCCTCCCAGGTCTGGAGGAGTTTCTGCAGGGAACTGGGGGCCACCGTCAGTCTCTCGTCTGGGTACCACCCCCAGACGAACGGGCAGGCAGAGCGGTCTAACCAGGAACTGGAGCAGGCCCTCCGCTGCGTGACCTCCGCGCACCCGACGGCCTGGAGTGACCATCTGGCCTGGATCGAGTACGCTCATAACAGCCAAGTCTCGTCTGCCACCGGCCTCTCCCCATTTGAAGTGTGTTTGGAGTACCAGCCCCCATTGTTCCCGCTAGTGGAGGGAGAGGTCGGGGTGCCCTCGGTCCAGGCCCATCTGAGAAGGTGCCGTCGGGTGTGGCGTACCGCCCGCTCTGCCCTGCTCAAAGCCCGGACGAGGGCCAAGAACCATGCGGACCGCCGGCATGCCCCGGCCCCTGCGTATCAGCCTGGGCAGGAGGTTTGGCTTTCCACAAAGGACGTTCCCCTGCAAGTGGAATCCCAGAAGTTGAAGGACAGATACATTGGACCTTTCCCCATACTCAAGATCCTCAGTCCAGCCGCAGTGAAGCTGAAGCTGCCAGCTTCACTACGGATCCACCCGGTTTTCCATGTGTCACGCATCAAACCACACCACGTTTCACCCCTCTGTACCCCCGGACCGGCGCCACCTCCTGCCTGGATCATCGATGGGGAGCCAGCTTGGACCGTGCGCCGGCTCCTGGACGTCCGTCGGAAGGGCCGGGGGTTCCAGTATTTGGTGGACTGGGAGGGGTATGGACCCGAAGAACACTCCTGGGTGAAGAGGAGCTTCATCCTGGACCCGGCCCTCCTGGCCGACTTCTACCGGCGGCACCCGGACAAGCCTGGTCGGGCGCCAGGAGGCGCCCGTTGAGGGGGGGGGTCCTGTTGTGTGGGCCGCTGAAGAGGAGGTACTGCTGGCCCACCACCACCAGATGGCGCCCTGCTTGAAGTGCGGGCTTCAAGCACGAGAGGGCGTCATAGCAACCAGGAGTGACAGCTGTTACTCGTCATCAGCATCAGCTGTCACTCATCTACATCATCACCACCACCTTAAAGGCCGGACTGCAACTCCACCTCCCCACCGAGAAATCAACTACCAATCAGGTAATTTTCTCTGCTGACTCAAAACATTGAGTAATAATCTTTCTTTGCAGCCGTTTTCCTGTGGTGTGTCCTTATCTGTGGGATTGGCGTTTGGTGTGATCAGCGACGGCTTCGCTTCACACCCCAACCAGATAAGTGGTTAAACAGGAGCTGCACGAGTGTGTGATTGGAGGTGGAGGTTCTCCCTCCTTACTGAATACAGACTGGGGGATTACTGAGTGTGCGAACTCACCCTCATCAGGACTGTCTCTGTTCTCTGCCAGCAGTACCGGGTCTGACTGCTGAAGACAGCGGCCACCTGGGGCGCAGGGCTTGGCAGCTCCGGTGTTCTTCAGCTCCGTTGGCAGTGGAAGCTGTGTGGATCCGGCTCTTCTCTCGCCAGGCGTCTTCTATCGTCGAGCCTGCCCACACGTCACCTGGTGTATGATTGACAGTCACTATATTGTTATTGTCTGTACGTCGTTGTGTGATTCACAACATTAAATTGTTACTTTTGGCTTATCCATTGTCCGTTCATTTACACCCCCTGTTGTGGGTCCGTGTCACAACACTTTCACAACAAAAACTAATAAAACAACTGTTATAAAAAACACCTGCATACGTATTACTCATGATGCAGTACACAAATTACAAGTACTTCTTTTGTCATGCTTTATTGGCTATACATTTTGTTGAGCTGTATAAAGTGTTTGTCCATTGTTCAGATCATTATATTATTGTTTTCCATACTTAAGGCAACTAGCCAAAGTTCTGATTGCACCCAGACTCTTTTTTTTTTTTGCATGTACTCTTGCTCAAACATATGCCACACTATTCCTCTATTTTTCACATCCAGATTTGTCATAGGCAGCAGCAGGCCAAGTACATCATCTCCTGTGGAGATGACCTCACCGGAGACACAAAGCCCACCCATAGATTATTTCACCCGTAAGTGCCAGCCTGCCAATGCCATGACAGGTTCACCGCCTATGAGTGAGTGAGTGATAAACATTCTCGAATCTTAAATTCTTTCTCCAGCATCCTTCTTAGGAGCAAATGAGCAACATACTGTGTAGTCATCATTTATTTTCTTCAATGGTCCAGAATATAAATGAATATTGTTCAGTATAGTAGTGTTATTAAGGGATTGTGTGTTTATATGTACTTTAGCGGGGGTGAGTTGGCACAGTCTCTGCACATGGATTGTAGTGGTGGGCCAGTCTGGACCAAAAAATCCATGGCTGAATTTTTGTCCCAGTCCAGCCTGGGCACCAAATCAGAATAAAGCTCCATCCTGAGGTCAGTCTGGCACCATAGGGTGCAGGGCCAGCATCCATTAAAGTGCTTGTCAGTGCCTTAGACAGAGAGAAAAAGTGCAGAATCACTAAACACTTCCCTACACTAAAGGCATTAGTGTAGGGAAGCAAAGAGACTACTAAAGTAGTGGCCGGCAGCTAGCCCTGTACTTCACTCACAGACCTAGAATTTAGATGTAGTGAGGCGGAGACATTTTCCGTTGCCAATAATATGAATTAAAATGACAGGAAACATACTTCTATACCACACCGGTATACTAGCCATGCAAGAGGGAGAACAGTCTTTAGCATGGACTTGAATGCCTCTACGGAATCTGACTGTTTTATCTCTGCAGGGAGGTCATTCCACAGAACAGGGGCATGATAAGAGAAGGCTCTGTGGCCTGCCGACTGTTTTTTTTTTTTAACTTTAGGGACACAAAGTGGTCCTGAGTCCTGAGAACACAGAGCAAGGGCCGGTACGTATAGGTTGTAAATAGGTTGGCGAGGTAGGGAGGTGCTAGTCCATTAATAATTTTATAAGTTAGTAACCTTAAAATCAGACCCCACAGACAGAGACAGCCAAAGAAAGGAGGCCAAAATCGATGTAATGTGGTCAAACGTTCTGTTTCTTGTAAACATTCTGGCAGTAGCATTTTGAACCAATTGGAGACCCCTAATGCTGGACTGCAGTAAGCCAGATGTGACTGGAGGACCTTTGAGGCCAGGACCGCGGTGGGATCGAACCCCGGACTGCTCAAACTAAAGACCAGAACTCTACCAGGCAAGCCAAAGGGGAATTCCCCATTAGCCAAGCTAGTGGGAACGTCTTTTCATTCCGGAATTCATCTTGCCACACAGAGAATAGAACACTGCAAAAATCTTTTCTAGAAGAGACAAATGCACTCTCTGCATCAACTATAGACAGGATGGGATGAATCCTTGCTATGTTACAATGATGGAAGACAGCCGTCCTAGTGATTTCTCTAAAATGTAGGTCAAAGGAAAGGACCTATATGTGACCCTTTGCCTCTTGTATCTATTCACCACCACCATCTGCCTTTCCACTGTTCACTCCTTGACACTGTGTACATCCATCACCTCTATTTATTTCTTCCACCAACATGCCCATTGAGGTCCACTCCAATCATCACACTTTCTTCACTGGGTACTGTAGAAGAATTTTTAGGTCCATATTTGAACTGTGATGAACTATCAAGTGTCCTGATCCGAACTGTATGTCCTCTGGTTGAACTAGCAGGTGTTCAACCCAAAAAAAGGGCTCTATTAGTCATTCAGTCTGTCAGGGGCTTTCCAAGGCCTCTTAGGTGCTTTCCCGCAGGCCACGTGCAGGGGCCTCAGGCCAGCTGCACGTGTGGCTGAGGCCACGTGCGGGGGGGGCCTCAGGCCAGCTGCACCTGTGGCTGAAGGTCTTTTAAAAAAAATCAGTTGTAAATCCTTCATGTTTTAATGGGAGCGTTTGTCACATTGAAATAATGGCCTAACACCTGCTTAGGGTTCACTAGAGGACGCTTCCAATAGAAAACCATGTCTTAAGAATGAAATAAATAAAAAAGTTGAAGGAGGAGCGATGCCCGCGGGTCTCCAATAAATAGACGAGCGCGGTTGTCATATTCAGTCTCTCTAGAGGACTCAGTTTGTCTAAGCTCTGTGTCGAAGGCTTAAATAAACTTAAAAACTCTGTGCATTTTATCTTGCTTAAGGCTGAATTATTCTAAAGTGTTGTGTCCTTTTTCTAGCATATCACTTGCAATTAGTTTGTGTTATCTAAAAGAAGACATCCCGAGAAGACTAAAGACGAGCCGCGACAGAACTTGGCGAGCCAGCTTCAGGAGGGTCCAGGGGCATTCCGGCAGCCTGGGGCAGTCCAGCTCATCCCTCCAGACCGTAAATAACAGTGATCACGACTAAAAGGTAAGCAGAAACCTTTTATAACTTCTGCACGATCTGGAGGAGTGAGTCGGGATTTCCGCCCAAGTTGACAGGTGATATTTTTAATTGCCTCTTACCCAAAAGAACCTGGACTAAGAAAATTGATAAGAGACTAAAAAAAGATAAGATTGAAAATTATCAGGCCTTGTAGATAAAATGCTCAGAAGGTGTGTGTGTTCCCGGGAAAAAAGAATGTCTGTGTGAGTGAAAGGTCAGGAATGTTCATGAACTCTGGTGCGGAAAAGAATGCGTGGAGAATTAACCTGGATGCTTGGGGAATAATTGGTGTTGAAATTTGTTACTAACGTGCCGGCTGATAGCATGCGCTGTAGGGGTTAATTTAGGGGAGTATACTGACAAATAGATACAAGGTAATACAAGGTTATTTAAAGAGTTTAACAGAGACTGAAGTGAAATAAGTGAGAAAAAGAGTTTAACAGAGAATACGTGCAGAGGAAGCACAAGATAAGCGCCTGAGGGGGCGCAGTAGAAATACCGTACGTGATAAAGAGATTTAAAAGTGCAAAGTAGCACAGCTGACAGTAAGTAAAAGAGCTCAATAAAGGACGTCATTTTTTAAGAAAAGAGAAAAACTATAAAAAATAAAATGAATGAAGAGTTAGTGCAGAATACATGAGAATTAATGAAGCAGAAAATAGTGCAGTAAGGCACCAGATACACGCTTGTGGGGCGTGGGAGAAGAATAAGTAATTAAGTACACAGTAATATGAGTTTTTTATAAGAAAAGAAAAAGAGAGTATTTTCAGTGCAAAGGCACATTAAGCTCACGAGGAGCTCAGTAAGTGAAAAGAAAAAGGTAGAAGAAAGTGCAGAAAGGCACAGGATACGCACGCGAGGCGCGGTAAGGCGTAGAAATAAATGAAATATTGTATGCTCAGAAAGGAGCTTGTGAAAATAATATAGTAAGCACAGGATACGCACGCGAGGCGCGGTAAGGCGTAGAAGTAAATGAAATATTGTATGCTCAGAAAGGAGCTGGTGAAAAATAATATATTAAGCACAGGATACGCACGCGAGGCGCGGTAAGGCGTAGAAGTAAACGAAATATTGTACGCTCAAAGAGGGCTTGTAAAAAAGTAATATATGAAGTTGCTGACAGCGCCGGAGAAGCTGTCTAACGTGAAGAAGAGATACATGCTTAAACAGAACACATTGGTGTTAAGTGAATAAAAAGGTTGTTTAAAGCCGCGGAGTGAAAAGTGGCAGAAGTCTAGATAGGGATATATAGAAAGTTGTTTTTAATAATTTTTGTGTATAAAGCTGTTGAAAATTGTGTGTGGGAGAGAAAACTAATAAACAAACATAGCAGAAAAAGACGAGAAGCAGAAAGTTAAAAAATTAGAAGGAAAATAGAAAGTCGGGAGCAAAGACATTAGGAGGTGTTAGGGTTGTAAGAGGATTAAATAAATAAAGTTGGTTATAAATCAAAAGAGTTAAAGCTTAGATTATAGTGAAAAAGCTGACAGACTGATCAATGCTTGGGACAGTCATTGATGGGAGACTTAAGTGATGATGAAATAATACTCCCAGAACATTACTTGACTGACGGAGACATCGAAACCCAGGGAATCAGGACACATTTTTGGCTGGAAAGGACCTATTTTGACAGGGTAGGAGCAGAACATTGGCAGGACGAACAAGAGATCAATCAGAAATTATGGCAGATTACTAAGGTAATCAATCTGAAGCAAAAGAAAGAACAATTCCCTCTAATTAATTGGGAGCTGCTGATAAGACGTCTGTGGCATCAGGGTTTAACCCCGTGGTTGGAGCTGCTTTGTGCTGATCCTAATAAAGAAATTAGCATTCCATTAAATCATTTAATAACACTGCCAGCCGATCCAGGTGAAGAACTGTTTCCTAGGTTGACTCTGACTGTGGTCCCAAGGAAGGTTCGGTGGGAAACAGGTACATTTTCGTATTTAGTTAAAGAAAAAGAAGACGGGCATAACAGTTGGAAATTTAATCCTTTTAAGGGTTTAAAATACAAAACAGGTGTTACAGCCAGCAAGTTACTGGTCTGGATCAGGACAGCCCCTGAGGGACTACCAGAACACCATAGAAACACCTCACATAGCGTTTGTCAGGGTTACATGGGTAACTCTCAAGGTCAAGGTCGGGAAAGTACCCCGCTAGACTTAGTACTAAGAAAATATCCAGGAAAACGCACTAAGGCCAACCAATGTATGAGAAAGTGGCACAAAAGGTCACATGGGGGCAGGCAATGGCCTTTGGAGGGATCATTTGATCCGGTGATGTGTGAAGCAGTTGCGGTAGAAATACAGAAAAAAGAAATTAAAGATCAGCAGAAGAACGTAAATAACAACAAAAAACGCACTGAAGAAAAAGAAGTTTTGGCCTTGTTCAAGCAGGAAGCACAGAGGCTACAGCAGAAAAGAGAAAAAATGACAGAGGAAAGATCCAAAGAGACTAAAGCCAGTGCACCGAGCTGGGAATCAGAGCCACCCCCATATAAACGTCATGATATGGGAAAGACAGCTGGACAATTTGTATTAGGAACTCGTGAAGAGGACCAAGGCATGGATGTGGAGGGCAAATTCACACTGACACTAAAAGCTCGAGAGCCACAAGGAGACAGGTCCTCAGTCTGTCAAATGGATCATACAAGGTCTCCAAGTCCGAAAGTAAGTGGTCGCTCACCACGACCAGCAGGGGGGGCCACAAATAACAGTGACACGGAGGCAGACGAGGATAAAGAGAGAGACCTGAAGGCTCCGCCTGCACATCGAGGTCCACTGAAAACCGTCCCCTCCCACCATAAGTCAGCCGACTGGACCTTCACAGGCTATAGAGGCTCCGAAGAGTGGCACAAGAGCTTCTGTGACACACTGGATCTGGCCAGAAGAGATAATGAAGAACTAGCAGAGCAACTTCGGCTAGCGAAGGAAAGAATACAAAGACATAGGGACGCCGAGGAAAGAAGAATATTACAACAATCGACGCCCAATCAAGGGAATCACATTATAGAGCCACCCACCCAAAATATTTCTGGTGAGATCATCATTGAGACTGCAAAAGAGGCCCGACTCAGGCAAAGACAACAATGTGTAGCCAAAGACATAGCGGCTTTAGAACAGAATATAACCGACTGGATGGACTGCCTGGAACCAGTCAGTCGCACTCGATCTGGAAGACAGTATGGAGCCCGCACAGAAGAAGAGGAGGACGAAGACCTCATATGCCCATTGGTGGTTAGAAATGGTCATCATGTGTATACCCCATGGAGCTGGACAGACATGGTGGGGCTGGCCAACAGACTGCCAGACATCACCCAAGGAGCTGGGAGATGGATAACTGCCTTAGAAGAAGGCACTGCAGGGGTAACCTTGTCTTTAGGTGACATAAAAGCCTTGCTAATGCATGTCATGGGAAAACATGACACTGAAGAATTAGCAGGAAAGGTTGGACTAACACAAATGATGGGCACTAATCAACATGATGAAGTCCCCTTTAATCGCTATAGAAACTCCATGTGGGAAGGACTGAGAAGAAAGTACCCTGAGGTCTTGGATCCCTCTAAATTGGATGATGAGGAGTGGACACCTGAAGAGTGCCCAAAGAAGTTCCTGCACCGATTCCAGAAAAGATGGGCGGAGGAAACAGGAAATGCATGGAACCATTCTCCAGCAACTGAAATCCTGTTTAAAATAACTGTAAAAAAGGCTCTACCAGATGAGGTTCAGAAAGCCCTAGATGGAGTCGTGGGACTATCAAAAATGAATTGGGCTTTATACTCTGAGCATATTTGTCACCATCTTGAAATCTACAAGAAAGAAAAACAAAAAGAAGAAGATGCAGCAAAATCCCTGACGAAAAAATTGGTGCAGATGCAGTTGGGAGAGCTAACCAAAGTCAAGAAAGAAAAAACAAAGACCCAGGCACCAATGATGACCCCTGTTCCTTCTGAGTCGGCAAGCCTAGCCCCTACGACAAACACTGCTGCCACCATACAGGCACCTGTGGTAACAGCCACACAGAGCCCCCAAGGAGCAGCAGGGAGCACTGCTGCAGGAGAAGTCTCGGCACCAGTGGAACATCACTATCACTACCATAGCACTGGCACACCCGGAAATGGACCCACCTACAGTCATGGGTGGAGAGGAGAGTCACAGAACTTTCAAGGTCAAAGAGGAGGGTGGCGAAGAGGATCTCGCCAACCTTCATTTGGAAGCAGATTCCAAAACTCAGCTCCCAGGAACAGTCAAGCGGGACCGCCTATGGGACCAACACCCCCAATAGGGGATCAACCCTCTAATGAGTGTTGGAGCTGTGGACAACCTGGACATCGAATGAGAAATTGTCCGGCCCGACCTTGGGTTGGACCCTCTGCCTATTGGCAATAGGGAGGCCTAGAGAAGACAGAGGGGGAAACGGTGGCATTGGCTATTTCGATGATACCTAAGGAAGAGCCAACCGTCACTGTTAATATACAAAACAGAGATTTCCCTTTCATGGTGGATACAGGGGCAACATACTCTTGCATAGGGAAAATGGGCGCTCATCTCCCCCTCTCTGGGTCTGTAATTAAGACCATCGGCTTCTCTGGGAAAACTCAAATAATACCTTTTACACGCCCACTTCCTGTAACGATTGCAGGAAAAACAATTGAAGCACCCCTGTTATACTCACAAAATACACCTGTGAATTTGCTGGGAAGAGACATTTTATGTAAGCTACAAACCCAGATAGTGGGTACCCACCAAGGACTGCAAATACACTTTCCTGACGAAGCACTCGCCAACATTATGGTGCTTATGGACATGGAAAACAAGGTCCGACTTGTGCAACCCATGGTATACTGGCTGAAGTTACAACCAGAAAATTCAAATCTTCAACTGGAATGGGAAAAATGGAAGCCCTGGGCAGAACAACACTATGAAGCAGTATGTACACCTAGTTTACCTTTACATGTCACCCTGATGTTCGATGCCAAACAAGAACAAACTGACTATGCATGCTGCTGGGATGCATTGATGAATCAACGGCTGTTTCACATAACCACCACAGAAATTTATTTAGGCCCCCAAGGGGCCGCAGCTTCTGTCAAGCTAACTTCAGCTGAACAACAATGGTATCAAGTGCCGAATGCCACACCTCATGTGACCCTTTTAGTCTCAGAAAAGTACGAATCCCATGACCTAGGTCCAATGGTAAAGACAGCCTCAGAAGTTGAAGAATGGCAAAACATGGAAAGTCCACAAGTACATCTGTCAAAAGACCAGCAGTTTATACAAATTAATTTAAAAGTAAATGATGAGGCTATAGCTCAAAAAGTGGAGCTCAATCCTAGACCAGAGGGACAGATGGTGTTATCGGCCCAACAAGAGAAATTGTTAGAGCAAATACCACCAGTGGTGTGGTCCAAAAGCAAAACGGATGTAGGACTAGTAAAAACAGCCTTACCAGTAAAAATAAAAGTAAAACCGGGAGCAAAACTGCCTCACCAAAGGCAGTATCCATTAAAACCTCAGGCTATTGAAGGCATAAAACCAGTAATTAAGGGACTAATGGCAGCTGGAGTTTTAATAAAAACTGCAAGCCCATGCAATACTCCTATCTATCCTATCCCTAAAAACAATACCAAAGAGTATCGGCTGGTACATGATCTGCGTCCTATCAATGCAATAATAGAAATGGATGCACCTATAGTACCTGATCCGCATACTATACTATCAAGCATCCCTGCTGGAGCAAAATGGTACACAGTAATCGATCTGTGTTCAGCCTATTTCAGTGTGCCTGTGCACCCAGACTCACAACATTTGTTTGCATTCACATTTCTGGGACAACAGCTAACGTATACACGGCTACCTCAGGGACTGAACCTGTCCCCAGCCATCTTTAACAAAGTCCTGGCTGAAGATTTACAACACCTTGATATACCCAGTACATTGGTGCAATATATGGATGATCTCCTTATTGCATCAGAGACTCAAGAACAGTGTGAAAAAGATTCATTAATTGTATTGCATGCATTGGCAGATGGAGGTCATAAAGTAAGTAAGGACAAATTGCAGTTCTGCAAACAACAAGTAGAATACTTGGGAAGACAGTTGTGTGGGACCACGCGATGTATAGCCCCAAGCCAAGTGGAGGCTATAATCAAGGCTCCCAAACCCCAAACAGTGGGACAGATGCTTTCATTCCTTGGGATGGCAGGGTACAGTCGGCCGTGGATTTGTGATTATGCTATAAAAACTGCACCTTTGCGTGCCATGATTAGAGCAGTGGGGCAAACAAGCAATGCAGCTCTCCTCGTCTGGACAGATGAGGCAACGGGAGCTTTTGAGGCCCTAAAAACAGACATGCAATCTGCTCCCGCGTTAGGTAACCCAGATTATGGGAAACCTTTCCATTTGTATGTTACTGAAAAAGCTGGTTATGCTTGTGCTGTACTAATGCAGGAAACAAATGAAGGAAAACAACCATTGGCCTATTATAGTACAAAGCTTGACAACATTAAAACAGGATTGCCACCATGCTATCAGGGTCTAGCAGCAGCTGCCTTTGCATTTCAAAAAGCATCATCCATAATCATGGGACATGCAGTAACGTTGTACACGTCGCATCAGTTACATGCCCTGCTAACCAGTCAACGTTTTGTCTTAACACAAGCTAGATGCACTGGATATGAAGTTGTGTTGTCCGCTCCAGAAATAACAATACAACGTTGTCACACGGTGAATCCCGCCACCAAATTGACCACACCGTTAGATGGTACTCCACATAACTGTGTGGCAGAGACAGAGAAATTTTTGAGAGCCAGAGAACATTTGTATAATCACGCCTTAGATGCAGATCTAACCCTGTTCGTGGATGGCTCATGCTTTCGGGATGCCGCGGGATTGCATGCGGGTATGGGGATTGTTAAACTAAACACGGATGGCGAGACCTTTGAATTACTGGAGTCCCAAGGAATTGATCAGCCTTGTTCAGCCCAACTGGCAGAAATCAAAGCCTTAACTATGGCTTGCCAGATAGCTAAAGATCAACGTGTTAATATCTACACAGACTCAGCCTACGCTTATGGCGTATGTCATGTACATGCAAACATTTGGAAACAAAGGGGATTCCTGAGAGCAGATGGCACCCCTGTCACTCATGGAGAAGCGATTTCCCAACTGTTACAAGCTCTCCAATTACCGTCTGAGGTAGCCATCATTAAATGTGCAGGTCATCAAAAGAATAATAACATCATAGCTCAAGGTAACAACCTAGCAGATGACGCAGCGCGCAAAGGAGCACAAGGAGAAAATATGTTTCCCCTGCTAACCATCCAAGATTGTGCCCCACTGGTTTCACTTGACGCACTGATAGTGGCTCAAAGTAGGGCCAGTGGAGAAGAAAAACGAATGTGGGTTAAACAAGGCGCTATTGAGACACGCAGTCAGGGGCCAGCGGACAAGCTGTGGCGCAGTAGTCATGGACATTTTGTGTTACCCACCAATTTATTACGACATGCAATCATTTGGGCCCACGGACCCGATCATTGTTCGCGAGTCCAAATTATGAACAAACTAAAAGCTGTCTGGTGGTCACCATATATGGCAGCTACAGTGGACCGTTTGTTGAATGAGTGTGAGGTATGTGCACAGTACAATGTCCGGAAATCATTCACAGCCCCTTTAGCCCACATTCCGGTCCCTGATGGGCCATTCAGACATCTTATGATGGATTTCATAGACATGGGAGCTGAAAACCGAGTTAAACGAATGAGATATGTTTTGGTAGTGATATGCAGATTCAGCCGATGGATTGAGGCAGTAGCCTCTGCAAATCAAGACCATAAAACGGTAGCCAAATTCTTGTGCCGAGACGACTTTCCAAGATTTGGCATTCCAGATACTATCTCATCTGACAACGGTAGGGCTTTTGTAGCCAAGGTTACACAAGAAACATTCAAACAATTGGGTATCAAACAGAAGTTTGGGTGTGTTTATCACCCCCAATCAAATGGGGCGGTGGAACGGGCTAATGGCATTTTAAAGAACAAACTAGCAAAAATCATAGCAGACAGCAATGGCAAACTAACCTGGCTGGATGCGTTGCCGCTTGCTTTATTGTCAATGCGCTCACAAACTAACCGACTAACCCATTTGACACCATTTGAAGCTCTTACAGGTCGGCCGATGCCTATTCCATACCTGAGAGGACCCTACGAAGGACCATCGCTGGAGCAGCTACAAGACGAATGGCATAATTATCTGAGACAGTTAACCCAAATACACAAAACTATCTTTTTGCAGGTCAAAGGTGCTACAGAAGACAGAGAAGCAGAGATTCCACTCGAAAATCAGAGCATCCAGCCTGGTGATCTGGTTTACGTCAAGGTGTTCAAAAAGAAGTGGGACAGGCCCCGCCGAGAAGGTCCTTTTAAAGTTATTCTTGCCTCACGTACAGCAGTCAAAGTAGACGGTAAGGACACTTGGTTTCATTTAAACCACTGCTGTAGGGTTGGTGGCCCAGCGCCCCTGCGGCCTCGGCAAGCTCATCTTGGCAGAGCCGCCGGGCCAAGGGGGGAAGCAGGAGAAGCCAGAGACCCTACAGCAGCACCGAGGGATGGCCACGCCTCCCTGCAGCCAGAAGAAGCACCGAGGGAAGGCCACGCCTCCCTGCAGCCAGGCGAACACTGGCCAAGGCGCTCACAGAGATTGATTGAACAAAGACGACGCACAGCTTCAGAGAGTAGTGGATCCCTGCCAGATAGAGCAGTGACAGACTCAGATGCAGACTCAGAAACAACTGGAGACGCAGGCCAACAGACAGACAGAAATACAGACCGACAGATAGACAGGCCACAGGAGACATCAGACTCGGACAGCAACTCAGTAGATTTACCGACAGAAGAACCGCAGAAAGTACAACCCAGACAAAGCACAGATACACCACACATCCCTAGTGACAGCTCATCTAGTGACGGCTCACTTAGTAGCACATCTAGTAGCACATCTCAACAGTCATCAGAGCAATGATTAAGGAATTATTCAAGGGATTGACAATACTACTGGTGGTCAGTATGGGAGAAAATAGACATCCAAAACATACAACGGACTGTGCCGTGGCCATGGCCGCAATAGCAGTGTTAGAGATTTTGTATACATGTTATCACTGTTAAACGTTTGTACATTTGCCTTCTTTCTCATGAGAACGGTGTTGTGCTGTTTTGCACTTCACCCTGAGAACGTACGTGTTATTCAACCTTTTTTAGCTTTGTCTTCTTTCTCATGAGAACGGTGTTGTGCTGTTTTGCACTTCACCCTGAGAACGTACGTGTTATTCAACCTTGTTTAGCTTTGTCTTCTTTCTCATGAGAACGGAGATGTGCTGTTTTGCACCTGTCTTAATGCAATCCTGAGAATTCAATTTTGTTTTGACGTTTGTGATGTGGTGTTTAGTGTGAAGGAGTGTGGAAGACAGGACACTTCAGGCAGATGCAGAACAGCTGATACCTGCAACAGACGAACGAGATGTGCTGACCTGAAGTGTTCTTCCTTACAGCTGCACTTATTGACGTATGCGTTTATGTTATGGGAAGAAACTTGTCTTGCGTCATTACCCCCACCCTTAGGACAAGTTTCTTGTTTATGTGATGAGGGCGTCTCTTAATAAAAAGAGCGGAAAAGCAGGCCAGACTTTAGTGCAGCCTTGGTGTACAGCCTGGCCGCACTCCGCGCGTAATATTTGACTTTCTGTCTCACTGGTGTTTCTTGACTCTGTTTGTCTTGTTAAAGGTTTTAAAAATGTTTGGAGGAGAAAATACCCAACATTGACTGGGGGCTCGTCCGGGATTTGAACCCGGGACCTCTCGCCTGTTAATGCAAAGCAGTTAAACTCTGTAAGGAGGGTGCGGACTCCTCTGTTTATATACGCGTACCGGTAGGGGATAAAAGTGATCACATAAAACAGTTAAACTCCGTAAGCGATGATACAGAATCGTCTGTTAATGAAACACAGTTAAACTCTGTAAGGAGGGCGGACTCCTCTACGGTTGCGAGGGACGCAAGTAGTTAAATTCCGGAAGGAGGATACGGACTCCTCTGTTTTAATACGTACAGGAAATCCCGGGTAGAAATATGTGCACTGTAAAAAGGCAGTTAAATTTGGCAGGGACGGCGGAGTCCCCTAAGGCAGGACATTAGTTAAATTTCACGGGAGGGCGAGCTCCCCTGACATAAGAATACGCGTACGATTATTAGGAGTGTTTCTATGTGTAAATAGTGTTTTGCGCAAGTGTAAATAACTGTGTGAAAGTGTAATACTTTGGACAACGTTAGTGACAACCGTGCGTGTGGAAGCAGCAGGCAAGTGATTCCGCTTCCTACGGGGAGGTGAAAGGAATCAACCACACGACGGCAAATTAATTGTCACGTCCAAAGAAAGTGTGAAAACTTCAGATTTAGAACACCCTAGGTGTGCCCCCGTCTGAAGTCCAAATTATAACAAGGGATAATAAAAATGGGGGGTAAGACGTCTAAAAATAAGGAAAATTTATCAACTGATGACTGGAAAGTTATGGAGGCAAAAAATCCAAAAGCAACAAAGAAATTGGAGACCTGGATAAATAAACATGACTTTGACGGACGACTGAACCTGATCAGCATACAAAAGCTGAAGAAGGAGTTAGAACGGGAACATAAAGGTGATGAGAAAAAGATGCAGAAAGTAGGGGCAGATTTAGTGGCATTTTGGGAGGAAGAAGCAGAGAACAGACAGAAAGGAGCAGAGAAGCGACGATTAGAGAAAGCAAGGAAAAAGAAAGCTGTAGGTAAGGCAGAAGAAGATGTGATAATTCAGCACAGAGAGCCAGAACAGCCTCAACAATCACCGCCGGCTGGATCGTCGGTGACAAAGAGACCTTTATCTCCTCTACCAGAGGATGACGATGTACCGCCACCACAGTATGATTTGGCGGTAAAACCTAAGGTAAAAAGAGAAAAACCAGAAAAACCACAAACACGCAGTCAAGCGAAAGTGCCTACAGCCCCTCCCATGGTGGAACATAGTGATCAGGGAGGTGCCTATCCTATGATAGAAGTACCAAATCCTCGTGCAGGAACAGCAGGACAGCTACCAACCATGCTCGTTTATCGGACATGGAATGCTGATGATATCAAAGCAGCAGTCGACATGATACCATCGCCACATGTCGATATTGAGGGATTTATGCAGGATATAGAAAACATTAGAACATCTTACCACCTTAATGGACCTGAAGTCCAACAGGTGTGGATGAAAGCATGTGGCCCTAAATGGAGTCAGGTACGCGGAGACTGGAATCCTGCAGATCAACAAGGCGTACCATTGACACATGATGATGTAGTCTTGAAAACAAGAGTGGAAGCTATGATTACACGTGCAAAAGGAGTGTTAGGACCAAAGATAAATTATACTGAAATTACCAGGACAACTCAGAAAGAAGGAGAGCCATGGACAGAGTTTAGGTGCAGATTTGAGAATGTGTTTAGGGTCCATAGTGGCATATTGCCAGAAACACCTGTGTATGAACAACAATTGAAAAACGCTCTGATCCAACATTCCAATAAGGATATAAAAGCTTGGATACAGAAACATTGGATTGGATTGCCTACAGGCACATTGGAAGACACACATACACACTGCTGTCATGCAGAAGAAGTCTTAAAACAGAAAAAGACAAGAAACAGCGACAAAGGAGTGTATGTAGCACATGGAGATGATGAAATATATTACCAGCAGGGCAACTTAAGACAGCAGAAGCAGTGCAAACGCCCCAAAAAGCCATGGCAAAATAGACAAGGTGGACAGCCACAACGTCAAGGACCATGGCAACCACAACAGCAGGGAGGGCCACCACGTGGTCCCCTGATTTGTTGGAACTGTGGAAGAGAGGGACATATGTATAGAAATTGTCCAAATCCACCTACTGAGGGAGCAGCAGGGAGAATTCCACAACGGAATAATCCTCCGCAGCCACAGTATCCACAATGACTAGAATCCATAATCCATGATTCCATATCAGATAGGCAGTCTGAATCTGTATGTATGGATCTGTGTGCCTTGCTGGGAAATCCGGTACCAAAACCAGAAGTGACTTTGTTGGTAAATGGACGACCAGTGACATTCCTTTGTGATACAGGAGCATGTAGAACCACATGTAATGACAACATACCTGTCCATCAATTAAGCAACGAACTCTTTAGGGTTCGCTCTGCAAATGGACAAACATCAGACGTCCCTATCACCAAACCCATAACGTTGACAGATCCATTTGGCCTGACGTGTACTATGTCAGTGTTAAGCATGCCACAATGTCCAGTTAACCTCCTAGGACGAGACGGATTGACTGCATTGGGCTTGTCCATAATTGTGGAACAAGGGAAATTAGTTGTTGAACGCACAGGAGGCGTTAACATGGTAAGAGAAGAAAGCGCTGACCCCACATTCCACTATTACTATACATTTGACATCTCAGAAGAAGATGCTGCAGGATGGGGTAAAGATGTCGTCTTGCAAGCGACAGCCCTACTAAAAAATCCTGAACAACAGATGTCACCACCTGACCTGCATGTCACAATGTGGCATAAAGATCCTCCAGGTCCGGATGGTGACTATGAAACTAAATTGAAAAATGTTTCACCTGTGAAACTGACAATGACCGATTTGATTCATGATGGCAACTCAATAGCCGTCATAACAGTAACAGGCGCCACTGAAGATGTATCAAAATTGAAATTCACAGGTATGCCATTACATATGTCACTTTGTAAGCCATATTTGACAGAATGGCAAGAATTGGGACTGACAGTCATAACAGCTTTGTCAGCCTCTGATTGGAGTAGAGTTGGCCCACGAACGGAGTTCAGTCCATCAACCAAGTTGTATAAAGTGCCAGTTAATGTCTCATTGGTGCTGACAGCTGGAACACACATTGATGCGTCCACTTCACAATCCTGAGTGTTTCAGTTGAGTCCTGAAGAGGATGCTCTTCTCTCTTCAGTACCGTCAGGATTGTGGACAACAGGTCCTTCAGACGTAGGACTGATTAAAAATGCACAACCTGTAGTTATAAGGCCAAAAACAGAATACAGACCATGTGTAAGACAGTATCCATTGAAACCTGATGCAATTGACGGAATCAGGCCAGTAATAGAGGATTTATTAACAGCAGGAGTAATAGTGCCATGTCCAGATTCACCATGTAACACACCCATATTTCCTGTGAAAAAGGCTCCGCCCTCAGTGGGGTGGAGAATGATTCAAGATCTGCAGGCAGTAAATGCTGCTGTGATTAAAAGAGCACCATGTGTCCCAGATCCACATACCTTGTTAAATTCGCTGAGACCAAATTCTAATAGTTTCTCAGTAATTGACATAAGTAATGCATTTTTCTCTGTGCCAGTGCATCCAGATAGTCAATTCTGGTTTGCTTTTACCTTTAAAGGACAACGATATACATTCACCAGATTACCGCAGGGTTACGCAGAGAGCCCAACTATTTATTCTCAAGTCATGTCAGCATGTTTAGCCAATTTTGTTCCACCGGCAGATAGCCAACTATTAGTGTATGTTGATGACATTTTGATTGCCTCTGACACACGAGAAAACTGCATAACTGACACAGTAGCATTATTATGTTTCTTATTTGATAATGGCCACAAAGTGAGTAAAAACAAAGTTCAGTTGTGTAGGGATAAAGTAAAATATTTAGGACATGAGTTATCAGCCACAGGGCGCACGATCCTGTCTGACAGGAAGGAAGCAATTTTGCACGCTCCAAAACCACAAACCAAAAAGCAGATGATGTCATTTCTTGGATTGACAAATTACTGCAGGGCATGGATTCCTTGCTATGCAGAGTTGACTAGTCCACTTTCTGATTTGATGTACAAAGATGATATTTCAATGTCAACCGTGTTGGAATGGAACAAAGATGCTGAGGAAGCCTTTGTAAAAGTAAAGCAAACATTAGTGTCATCCACAGTTTTGGCACTACCAGATTATAGTAAACCATTCATTCAAACAGTTGATTGTAAGAATAAGTTCATGACTAGTGTTTTGGTTCAAGTGTATGGCTCAAAATTGAGGCCAGTTGCCTACTACTCATCTAAATTGGATGCAGTAGCAAGTGCTTTACCACCATGCGTACAGGCTGTTGTTGCAGCCTCTATGGCTGTTCAAAGTAGCAGTAATGTTGTTCTATTCCATCAGTTGACATTGAAAGTTCCACATGCAGTCTCTGCACTTTTGTTGCAGACAAACATGAGCCTTTTGTCCCCAGCAAGACATCTTTCGTGCATGTCCTTGCTATTATCACAGCCACACCTTACGATAGAGCGATGTACAACATTGAATCCCTCCACATTGATACCTTTACCTGAGGATGGTGAGCCGCACAATTGTCTTGATGTAGCAACAGTTTGTACAAAAGCACGCCCAGACCTCCGGGACACACCCATCCCAAACAGTACAATCGTGTATGTGGATGGTTCTTCCACCAAAAATGCTTATGGACAAACGCAATCTGGATATGCTGTCGTCACAAATTCAGAAGTATTAGATTCTGCTTCATTGCCATCGTCATTTTCAGCACAAGCAGCTGAATTAGTTGCTTTAACTGCAGCTTGCTATCTGTTTGAAGGTACGGCTGTAACAATTTATACAGACAGCCAGTACGCTTTTAGCACAGTGCATGTGTTTGCAAAACTGTGGGAGGAGCGTGGAATGGTGACGTCGTCTGGAAAGCCAGTGACTCATGCCACTCTCCTAACTGCCCTACTGCAAGCTGTGAAGTTGCCTCAACAAATTGCTATATGCAAATGTGCGGCTCACACCAATGGCTCTGACAGTGTTTCAAAAGGAAATGATTTTGCTGACAGAGCAGCAAAAGAGGCAGCAGCAGCTCCTTCTATTTTTGTTGTACAGGAAACTACCCCAGAGTTGCATTTAGGTCATACACTGCTTGCTGACATGCAACAGCAGGCAACTGACAGAGAGAAACAAATGTGGATAGCTAAAGGAGCTACGTATGCGAATGGCTTGTGCGTATGACCACAAAAGAAACCCATATTGCCAAAAAATATGTTTAAATGGGCAGCTATTATGAGCCATGGCGTGACGCATGTCTCATCAGGGGGTATGATATCGCAATTGCAATCTATTTTTTGTCTTTATGGGTTCGAAGCATATGCAAAACAGCATTGTAGAGCATGCATGATATGTGCAAAACACAACTCACAAGGCAATTTGAGACCCCAAAGAGGTAAATTTCCAACACCACAATATCCCTTTCAAGTGATTCATATGGATTATATACAGCTGAGTAAACATGAAGGGAAGGAATTTTGTTTAGTCATAATTGATGCCTTCTCAAAATGGGTAGAATTGTTCCCTACAAAACATGCAGATTCACTTACAGTGGCTAAAGCATTATGCAAAGACATCATCCCACGATTTGGAATACCAGAAACAGTCTATTCAGATAATGGAGCGCATTTTGTTAATGCAATAGTGCAATACGTAGGAGAAGCACTACAGGTTAATCTCAAAAATCATTGTTCTTATCATCCACAAAGTGCCGGATTAGTGGAAAGGATGAATGGAACAGTAAAAAACAGACTTAGAAAGACAATGGAGGAAACAGGCAGACCATGGACACATTGTGTAGATTTGGTAAAAATGTATATAAACATAACTAGTACCATGGGGTTGACACCGTATGAAACATTGTTTGGCAGAAAATATCGATTGCCATATTATGGACAAATTTGGGATGTACCTGAGGAAGCCAATTTGGCGGATTACATGAGAAAAATGTTAGAAGGACAACGAGGGAGAGTTCCAAACACTGATGATCCCATTTCTCCACAGGAGGACCCTAAAGTGGTACCTGGAGACTGGGTGTTGATAAGAAGCATCAAGAGAAAACACTGGCATTCACCTAAATGGGAAGGGCCCTATCAAGTACTACTCACAACACCCACAGCTTTGAAAATTGGGGAAAGAAGTACATGGATTCATTTAACTCACTGTAAGAAAGTCATTTCTGCAGACACAGACAAACAGTAAGAACAGTAGGATAAGACTAGTAATAGTGTGTGAGCTTGGTGTTGAGATCCAGGTTAGACACGAAAGCTAGCAGAAGACATTAAGAAGCCACTGTTCTGAACATAGGTGTGCTGTAGTGTGCAGAAATGGCGAAAGAAAAAAATAAAAGAACGGGGGTTTCTGGACCCCACGGACAGTCCTTGTTATGCTACTTTTCTTTTTTGAATTGGGAGTATTATTAAAAGCCATGAGCACGGGACATGATAATAAGGATCACATCCGCAGATTGCAGAGACCAAAAAGAAGTAACAAAGACCCCAGTCCGATAATTAATGCCACAGTACATAGCTGTGATGGGAATAATGCATACCGATTTGGTGTACAGGCCTGCATTCCTAGAAATACTTCTGTGATCATCTCTGTACCATATAGTGCTCTTACCCATGGAATGCCGGATGGTGACAGAGGGACTAATTACGGAAATAGTTTCTCATGGTATATGACCAACGATCAACAAGATAGGAGATGGGAAACGTTGGTAGCCGATGAATGGAGTAGATGGACACCAAGATGGGCACAAACCGAGTGGGCTAAGTACCAGAGTCAAAGTCTCAAAATGTATCAAACAGATGATAAGCTGTCTATAGTGGTGAATACCACAGAAAAAGGAACCATATTCCCACCTGATATAGAGGGAGACTGTTGGTTGTTCCTCCTTTGGGTATACAAACAAGGAAAAGATCCGTATTTCCATTTCTTCCTCTGTGAAACAGATAGAGTACAGCAACCAATATTGACCGAATTAAGTACGTCAAAGGGGGTGTCCATACAAGCAAAGGGGGTGTCCATACAAGCAAAGGGGGTGTCTGTACAAGGCACAAAAGACATGAAGGCAGATGACTGGTTCCTAGTAACTACTGGAATTAGTGGACAAAATAACAATTGGCTTTTAATGGCAGAACAAGCAGGACTAGCAGCAAAGAAGGACTGTGTTGTATGTATGTATGGGACCCAGACCTATATTACAGGTAATACCGGCAGCATTACCCAAAGACTGTCTACTGACTGCTATGACACAGACATACATTGCGGCAAACAACAAATGTTCTAAGTGGGACAAGATCTATCCAGTGACCAAATTGACTAAGATTAAACCTTTATTCTCAAGCAAAGTTGGGCATGCTAACCATACATGTGTACACTTGACAGGGACAAGTAAGACTTTGGGTAGCTTAAACCACACCGCCTGGTGTAAGAATGTGGTCCATAGTACTCCCACATTCAAACCTGTCGGGAGGAGTGACGTATGGTGGTGGTGTGGGGATAACAGAATCTTTGACAGACTGCCACGAAATGTGTCAGGTTATTGTGCATTAATATCATTATTGTTACCAGTTGAAGCCATACCCATGACCCCTGAAGACGTTACGACATATGCAGCCTCTCTTATTCCTGAAGATTGGCAGAAAGGCGTAGCCAGACATAGAGTGAAAAGAGATTGGAAAGGAGTGGGAAATCCAACATATATTGACGCAATAGGAGTCCCCAGGGGAGTGCCTGACGAGTATAAACTGGTTAATCAAATAGCAGCTGGATTCGAATCTTCCATCTGTTGGTGGTGCTCAATTAATAAAAACGTGGACAGAATAAACTACATCCACTACAATGTACAGAAATTAGGAAATTGGACTGAGGAAGGATTTAAGGCTGTCCATTCACAGTTAGAAGCCACGTCCCTTATGGCCTTCCAGAATCGCATTGCTCTGGATATGTTGTTGGCAGAGAAAGGAGGTGTTTGTGCCATGTTCGGAGAACAATGCTGCACATTCATTCCAAACAACACAGCTGCAGACGGCAGTCTCACTCAAGCCATTGACGGGCTGAGGACGTTGAACAGGAAGATGAAAGAGCACAGTGGAGTAAACACCGAAGGCTGGGATTGGTGGCTGGAAGGGATGGGAAAATGGAGGTCTTTGATTTCTTCACTATTAGTGTCTATAGCAGTATTTGCTGCAATTCTAACATTGTGTGGATGTTGTTGTATTCCATGTCTCCGAGGCTTTGTAAATAGAATGATAACCACAGCAATAAGTCCAGGACCAGGAGGGGGTCCAGCATCATATCCACTTCTGGGGACAGATGACGACAAGGAGGACGATGGCTCTCCTGACCTGTACCCAGACCAATGGAAGTATGATGACCCAGACACCGATGATGGTGACAATGATGACATCACCTCTGGGGTGTAAGCCTAGAGAAAACATACCATGATGAACCTCTTAGTGAAAATCTCAAAAAGAAGTGCTAAGCTGAGTGATGCCTACTGTATGTTTTAACAGGCGATAAACAGGAGGGGAATGTTAGAGATTTTGTATACATGTTATCACTGTTAAACGTTTGTACATTTGCCTTCTTTCTCATGAGAACGGTGTTGTGCTGTTTTGCACTTCACCCTGAGAACGTACGTGTTATTCAACCTTTTTTAGCTTTGTCTTCTTTCTCATGAGAACGGTGTTGTGCTGTTTTGCACTTCACCCTGAGAACGTACGTGTTATTCAACCTTGTTTAGCTTTGTCTTCTTTCTCATGAGAACGGAGATGTGCTGTTTTGCACCTGTCTTAATGCAATCCTGAGAATTCAATTTTGTTTTGACGTTTGTGATGTGGTGTTTAGTGTGAAGGAGTGTGGAAGACAGGACACTTCAGGCAGATGCAGAACAGCTGATACCTGCAACAGACGAACGAGATGTGCTGACCTGAAGTGTTCTTCCTTACAGCTGCACTTATTGACGTATGCGTTTATGTTATGGGAAGAAACTTGTCTTGCGTCATTACCCCCACCCTTAGGACAAGTTTCTTGTTTATGTGATGAGGGCGTCTCTTAATAAAAAGAGCGGAAAAGCAGGCCAGACTTTAGTGCAGCCTTGGTGTACAGCCTGGCCGCACTCCGCGCGTAATATTTGACTTTCTGTCTCACTGGTGTTTCTTGACTCTGTTTGTCTTGTTAAAGGTTTTAAAAATGTTTGGAGGAGAAAATACCCAACAAGCAGCTAAACAAGGCTTTCTAAACACAGGAAAAACATATAATTTGGTATACATTAAATCAAAAGCCTACAAGAACATAGGAATACAGGGAAAGCTGGGGGATTACATATTAGGCGAAGCCATTAGCATCAAATGTGAAGAGGAGGGAACACTCAACATAGAGGTAATTTGTGATAAAAGAGGATGCAGGGAAACCAAGCAAGACGTAACTGTTACAGTACATGAAGCCACAAAATGGGTAAAAATCAAACCAAGGAAAAAGAGGACAATTAGAAGCCTAGAAACAAGCAGTCACTTAGGGAGATGGGATCCCAGTACAGACCTAGCCCGCACACAAGGGTTGAAGACCAATTTATTTTACCAATGGTTGAAATTTTCGGCTAGGCAGATCAGTGAAAAGCCTTGCATAGCCTGTCACCGGAAAGGTGTGATACCTCAGGCTAAACCCCTACCTGATATCAACAACTGTTATAGGAGTCCCCAACATAACTCAGACCAAGCAGAATGCTATACACAATGTGTTATGAAAATGGCAGTAGGTGATGAAAAATATGCTGCCGACAGTAAACTTTGTCCAGTGCCCCTAAGTACAGAAGGAACCGTTCCACCTATGATTAAAATAGAGAAAGGGATGATACACCCATTCTGTATAGCTAAAGGCTTAGTAGCACAATACATAAGCGATTGGCAGGTAGGGACGACCCAGCCAAAACACCACATACAGTGTATGCAAAAGCAGCAAGAATACAAACCGGCCAAAACAGCATGGAACATTACCGTCTGTCACACCCTGCCAGCAGCAGGCATACAGTGTGAACAAATAGTACCGGCCACAGGGGGGTCTGTAATTGGACTGAATCTCACCCATGCTTCATGGGTATCTACTCCAAATTTAGCTAAGGGAACGGTACCCTTAGCTGACATCTTTTGGATATGCGGACAAAAAAGGAAACTCCTGTCATCGCTGTCCCCGAATTGGAAAGGCCTTTGTGCTCCTGTGATGCTCACAGGAGCAATAACAGTAATTGAAATGCCGAATTCAATACAACCCATGCCACAGAAACTTCGTAAGAAAAGAGGAATAATGACGTTTAAAACAGACTACAACATCACAGTAAGAAACGGGATACCAGAAGGGATACCCCGACAGTTAGAAGTCATAGACAGTAGCAGAGTTAAAGCAGATGAAGATGCGGATAAATGGGGATGGGCATTGGCTCTGTTCGGGGTTACTCCAAAAATCCGTTCTAGGTTCCAGGAGGTGCAGTGGATTAATTACTTGTGGTATAATCAGCAAAGATACCTGAACTGGACATTGGCAGCAGTAGGAGCCTTAACCGAACAACTGCACGCCACCTCGCTAATGACAATGCAAAATAGATTAGCTATCGAGATGATGATGGCTGATGAACAAGGAGTTTGTATTATGATCAAAGCCACCGAATGTTGCACAGCTATTCCCATGCGTACAGGGGAAGACGGAAATTTGACAGAGCTCTTAATCACACTTGAAGAGATGCAACAGGAACTGTTAAGTAACTCCATAGGACGATTCTGGATACATTGTAGGGAATGGAATGAATATTGGCCCACTGTTTTCACTGTTTGGGACTCTAAGGAGAGGGTGGATATCATGGAAAGACTGGTTATACCAGATAGGTGTAATCTTGGCACTAACAGGGGTGGCGGTCTTGCTGGTAATATGTTGTGGTATTCCCTTGATAAAATTTCTGGTCAATAAATTGATTTCATCCACAGTAGGACAGCTCCCACTGCTAGCCATCCGAGCCCTAGAAGAAAGCACAAACGAAACAGACAGAGAACCAGAATATATGGAAATGGATGAAATACCAATTATCCTCCCCGACAGCCCCCAGCTCCCTAATATTGTGGCGTATACCCCAGATAGGGAGGACTGGGATGGACCGTGCTTGGTGATATTGTAGACGAGGAAGAAGACATGCACGCACATTTACATTCACACACATGCACCCACAAAAATGAGGGATAGGATAGACAATATCTGAAAGAATGACATGGAGCTGTAATAATGAACGTATATGTATATTACTAGGACACAGGAGTATGGCTGAGAGACCAGACTCCCCTGATCAGGGACCTATGCCTGATCTGCCTCTATCAAGTCTGATTGGACTCTCAGAACTGTTTGGAGGAGAGGATATACAGGAGGGATGGTCGAGACATGATTGGTCGCCACAGCCGCCTTCCATCCAGCAGCTAAACCAGTTGGCAACAGAAGGATCTTCATCGTTCCAGCACCTGGCGATGACGGCTTCACAGAATCTGCCTGCAGCAAGAGTCGGCCCGAGGACTCCACCATCACCTGAAGGACCCTTTGGACTCAGGAACACACCCCTTCCGCAGATGCCATGGAGACAGTCACATGTGCCAGTGGCAACGATACCCTCCAGGGGAGGCAGCCAAGGTCGGCCATATGCAGCAACTGCCCGAGTGCATCCTAGACCCAATTCACTGCTAGGACCTGTCCCCAGCTTTCCACCCCCAAGGCAGGAGAGATATTCTGATCAGCCCAGTACCTCTGGAGGAGGATCAGCAGGGGTGGACCTTAGTCGAACTCACCCACCAGGACAGAGGGGAGCTTTGTACAGGCTACTAAATGCCCAGAGTGTCCCAACCACTTGCCTGTGCGACATCAACAATACTCCCCCCACACACGAAATGCCTTCCCCCTTGTACTTCCTGTCCCCTGGACTGCACAACCTTAATCTGGTCATGGTCACCCCACTGGACATGGCAATCTTGGTTCGAGAGCTTCGTCTTCCACAAGAGTCTGTTCCAAAAACCTTGGAGCAGCTCCTGCCCCTCACAAATCACATTCCCCATGAGCTATTTGAGGAAATCATGCCACAACTAAGTCAGACAGCTGCATACCTGTTCAGGATACACCGTGACAATGCCAACATCTCTTGTGCTCAGGAAGGCCTCCATACTCAACTGTGTGGTCTTCAGTCTAGTATGGACATGCTAGCCAGCATGATGGAGCATATGGAAAGGGAGCAGCTAGGACTGGCCACCACCACCCTGAATGTGGGCAAGAATTCTCTGGGGGCCCTGTACAACCTGGCCAAGCAGCACAAGGAGCTGGAAAGATCCATCAGAGAACTGCACGACTGTCTGAAAGCCAGAATTCCTGATCCTTCCCCCACTACCCCTGAAAGGCCAACCTCCCCATGTTCCCCAACTTCTCCCAAAACTTCAGATGCTGAGTAAATGCTGAGGAGCGCGGACTGACGTAATGGCACTGAACACGGACTATGATCTTAGTTCTTGAGTTTGAATTGCGGACTGGTTTCAGAAATCTGAGTGTAAATAAAAACAAAGAAGGATATATGTTAGTAACGAAGGTTGGGTAAATGTCTGTCCTTACCATCATCTGCGTAACACAGATAAAGCTAAATGCATACACATAGATATCACATTGCAAAGTTATAAAAAGGGGACCCTTACACGGCGTGTTTGTAGATTTAGTAGTAAAGATGCACCATAGGGACCCCTTTTTCTTAAATTATAGCATGCCTCAAGAGACATGCATCGCCTAAATTTGGCGTCTGGCCAAAAAGGGCATTAGAAAACAAGCTGAAAAAGAAGAAAAACAAAGTGGAGAATGTTGAGAAATGGCCTATAATGAAAACCATTATATGATTGACTAAGGCAAATGACTTAAGGACGGACATGAAGGGAAACCATTTATTGTGTTTATCATTTAACTAGACATAGCTGCGCTAACCTTAGAATAGTTTCTTGATTGGTTGACTAAATAGTGGTAACGTAGGGGTTATTTGATGCATTTAAATAATAAATGTGTGACGCTTTAACAAAATAATATGTAGAACCAAGTATAATGGGTTGGAGCCTCTGGTTGAGTGAGTCAATAGATGCCAGAAGATGATTGGTTGCACTGATGTCAATGTGAAGCCTTTACTTTGCTATGATTAAGAGGTTGATGTAACTTGTTTTATGTGGCCATTTTAAGTGCCTTGAATTACACCAAAACTCAATGTTTGAATGTCACCTTGCATTGATATAATCCGGCTAATTGCTCACCTTGTGCCTTAGTATGTAGGTTCACCTGCACTTCAATATATTTACCGTGTGAAGTATCACTGATATTCATATCCACACCAGAGTTATCAGTAAGTCGAGTGATGTGTTTTTCTTTTTTATTATTGCAATGCACAAATGAAGATGTCTTGTCAGTAAACAACCCAAGAGTATAGTTGAAGTAATGGGACTCTTTCGAGTCCCAGAGGAGGGACTGTAGAAGAATTTTTAGGTCCATATTTGAACTGTGATGAACTATCAAGTGTCCTGATCCGAACTGTATGTCCTCTGGTTGAACTAGCAGGTGTTCAACCCCAAAAAAGGGCTCTATTAGTCATTCAGTCTGTCAGGGGCTTTCCAAGGCCTCTTAGGTGCTTTCCCGCAGGCCACGTGCAGGGGCCTCAGACCAGCTGCACGTGTGGCTGAGGCCACGTGCGGGGGGGCCTCAGGCCAGCTGCACCTGTGGCTGAAGGTCTTTTAAAAAAATCAGTTGTAAATCCTTCATGTTTTAATGGGAGCGTTTGTCACATTGAAATAATGGCCTAACACCTGCTTAGGGTTCACTAGAGGACGCTTCCAATAGAAAACCATGTCTTAGGAATGAAATAAATAAAAAAGTTGAAGGAGGAGCGATGCCCGCGGGTCTCCAATAAATAGACGAGCGCGGTTGTCATATTCAGTCTCTCTAGAGGACTCAGTTTGTCTAAGCTCTGTGTCGAAGGCTTAAATAAACTTAAAAACTCTGTGCATTTTATCTTGCTAAAGGCTGAATTATTCTAAAGTGTTGTGTCCTTTTTCTAGCATATCACTTGCAATTAGTTTGTGTTATCTAAAAGAAGACATCCCGAGAAGACTAAAGACGAGCCGCGACAGTACACACCTCCATTTTTGCATCCCACTTGTGGCACATAGGCATTCATCATCACCCTGCATTTTCCAGTTTCATATCATAAATGTCTGTCACAGTCTCTTTACCTCAAAAACACTCTTACTAATAGACTCTTCCTTTGTGATTACTTGTGCACCATTCCTACTTTCATGCACTTCATGATAGAACAGGTTGAACCTACCGTCAGTGCTTCTGGCCTTCCACTTGATCTTTTACGCACAGTGTTGCTGTATTTTTCCACTCATTTTTATCATAGCTCTCTGATTTTACCAATCATATTCCCAGTATTCAAAATTCCTACTCTCCAACAACTAATTTCTAACCTCTTCTGCCTGATCCTTCAGACACACTTTCTTCTACTCATTTTACTTTTTCGCCCAACAGTAGCATAATTTCTGCCCATACGCTGTTGGACAACAGCACCAGTGGTGGTTGTTGTTAAAGGTGCTTTTACACATAAGAAAGACGCGTTACGAATGTCATTTTTCTGTCATTCGTGACACATTCCTGACATTCTTAATGTGACTTAACGCATCTGAATATGTTTCTTAATAGTGTGTGTTGGTGCGTGATATTCTTGATATTCATGGAGCATGTTTTTGCCTGTCAAAAAATCTTCCACGAATGTCACACACCACCCTCATTTCGTCTCACATCGTGGAGGTCGCAACTGAGCGTATTGATCCGTCTTGATGAGTATTGATCCTTAATAGAACGTGACAACGTTCGTAGTTGTTCCTGTGATGGTTCTTGGAGCCCAAACTGTCACGCGTTATTACGAAGTGACACGAAAACTGTCAAGTTTTGACACGACTTGTAACGCGGCGTCACATTTCACTGCGCGCCACGGCGAATCAGTTTTCTGTCACGTGCGCACAATTAAACTCGGCTCCAAATGTCGTTCCACGGTTCCCGCTGAAGCTCCTCAGGAAGCTCCTGCAGGTGTTCCACCTGCTGTTGTAACCGATGAGCAGGAGAACGAGTCTGAGCCAGAGGAGCGAGAGGAGACTCACGTGCAGCCAGACATCTCTGCACCTCCTCCAGTCCGGCGGAAGAAGAAGCGTGCGCACATTTAAACCCTGCTGCACCGCATTCAGTTTGATTGCTGACACCAAGTCGGTCAAACTTAAATTTCAGTGCTCTTCAGTGCGCTCCTGCAGGTGTTCCACCTGCTGCATGTGCCTGATGTTTGGGAAAATGCACGAGACGAGCCGCATGAAGCCACACATCTGGCTCTGTCCGTCTTCTCCTCTCTGCGCCACACCATGGCACAGAGCCCAACTACGCATGCAGTCACAAAGTTCTTCTAAAAAACTGGAGCGATCTGAATTCGGTTGGATGAATATGGGTGTGTGTGTGGAGACAATTCACCTCGTTCACAACGTGACAGAACTTAAACATGCGCTGTTACGTGCAATAGCGCGCAACAACACGGAACACTATTCTTGACCGTGCGTAATGGTTCCTGATAATTATCCGGCAACGTGCCATTAATCGTAACGTGTGGTAACAGGTTGCAGCAGTTCCTGAGGACACCTGACGCCTCTGCCCCGAATCATCACATTCGTGATCAGCGGCCAAGAATGTGTACTTCGTGGCATTCGTGACTTGTCGTCGTTATGTGTAAACGCAGCATAACCCAGGCCTCATCCAGTCCAGTATGGAAATGTGATTTGGAATATTTGATTTGGAACAGTTCATGACTGATGCAGTCCTTCTCATCTGTCCAGGCTGTGCTGGCTTGTGTACAGGACCTGTACACCTCCAGGGCCCTGAGGCGAGCAAGAAAGCTATTGGCTGATCCCTCTCACCCATGACACAACTTTTTGTCACCCTCCCCTCTGGCAGACGCCTGAGGTCCAATAGGACTAAAACCTCCAGACACAAAACAGCTTCTTTCTGTCCACAGGTAGACTTATAAATAATGGCAATGACACCCCCACTTAACCTGCATCCCCACCCCACTCCCACAGAGTACAGACTGAAAGGTACTGTACATCTGCATACCTGCACAGCCCCATTCCACTATATTTACATTTGACAGTGAACATAGTTTTGCCCATTTTTCTATTTGACTCCTTTACTTCTTACAGAAGTATTTTTCCCTTTCTTTTATTGTTTATGTACAACCCCAATTCCAATGAAGTTGGGGGCATTGTGTAAAATGTAAATAAAAACAGAATACAATGATTTGGAAATCCCCTTCAACCTATATTCAATTGAATACGCCACAAAGACAAGATATTTAATGTTCAAACTGATAAACTTTATTGTTTTTGTGCAAATATTTGCTCATTTTGAAATGGATGCCTGCAACACGTTTCAAAAAAGCTGGGACAGTGGTATGTTTACCACTGTGTTACATCACCTTTCCTTCTAACAACACTCAAGAAGCGTTTGGGAACTGAGGACACTAATTGTTGAAACTTTGTAGGTGGAATTCTTTTCGATTCTTGCTTGATGTACAGTAGTGTTCAGGATAATAGTAGTGCTATGTGACTAAAAAGATTAATCCAGGTTTTAAGTATATTTCTTATTGTTACATGGGAAACAAGGTACCAGTAGATTCAGTAGATTCTCACAAATCCAACAAGACCAAGCATTCATGATATGCACACTCTTAAGGCTATGAAATAGGGCTATTAGTAAAAAAAAGTAGAAAGGGGGGTGTTCACAATAATAGTAGTGTGGCATTCAGTCAGTAAGTTCATCAATTTTGTGGAACAAACAGGTGTGAATCAGGTGTCCTCTATTTAAGGATGAAGCCAGCACCTGTTGAACATGCTTTTCTCTTTGAAAGCCTGAGGAAAATGGGACGTTCAAGACATTGTTCAGAAGAACAGCGTAGTTTGATTAAAAAGTTGATTGGAGAGGGGAAAACTTATACGCAGGTGCAAAAAATGATAGGCTGTTCATCTACAATGATCTCCAATGCTTTAAAATGGACAAAAAACCAGAGATGCGTGGGAGAAAACAGAAAACAACCATCAAAATGGATAGAAGAATAACCAGAATGGCAAAGGCTCACCCATTGATCAGCTCCAGGATGATCAAAGGCAGTCTGGAGTTACCTGTAAGTGCTGTGACAGTTAGAAGACGCCTGTGTGAAGCTAATTTATTTGCAAGAATACCCCGCAAAGTCCCTCTGTTAAATAAAAGATGTGCAGAAGAGGTTACAATTTGCCAAAGAACACATCAACTGGCCTAAAGAGAAATGGAAGAATATTTTGTGGACTGATGAGAGCAAAACTGTTCTTTTTGGGTGCAAGGGCTGCAGACAGTTTGTGAGACGACCCCCAAACTCTGAATTCAAGCCACAGTTCACACTGAAACATGGTGGTGCAAGCATCATGATATGGGCATGTTTCTCCTACTATGGTGTTGGGCCTATATATCGCATACCAGGTATCATGGATCAGTTTGGTTATGTCAAAATACTTGAAGAGGTCATGTTGCCTTATGCTGAAGAGGACATGCCCTTGAAATGGGTGTTTCAACAAGACAATGACCCCAAGCACACTAGTAACCAAGCAAAATCTTGGTTCCAAACCAACAAAATTAATGCCTCTCAGATGTGAAGAAATCATGAAAAACTGTGGTTATACAACTAAATACTAGTTTAGTGATTCACAGAATTGCTAAAAAAGCAGTTTGAACATAATAGTTTTGAGTTTGTAGCGTCAACAGCAGATGCTACTATTATTGTGAACACCCCCTTTTCTACTTTTTTTTTTTTTTTTTTTTTTACTAATAGCCCAATTTCATAGCCTTAAGAGTGTGCATATCATGAATGCTTGGTCTTGTTGGATGTGTGAGAGTTTCCCATGTAACAATAAGAAATATACTCAAAACCTGAATTAATCTTTTTAGTCACATAGCACTACTATTATTCTGAACACTACTGTACGACTTCAGTTGTTCAACAGTTTGGGGTCTCCGTTTTCGTATTTTGCGCTTCATAATGCTCAACACATTTTCATGGGCGACAGGTCTGGACTGCAGGCAGGCCACTCTAGTACCTGCACTCTTTTCCTACGAAGCAGCACTGTTGTAACACGTGCAGAATGTGTCTTGGCATTGTCTTGCTGAAATAAGCAGGGACGTCCCTAAAAAAGACATTGCTTGGATGGCAGCATGTGTTGCTCCAAAACCTGGATGTACCTTTCAGCATTGATGGTGCCATCACAGATGTGTAAGTTGCCCGTGCCATGGGCACTAACACACCCCCATACCATCACAGATGCTGGCTTTTGACCTTTGTGCTGGTAACAATCTGGATGGTCTTTTTCCTCTTTTGTCCAGAGGACATGACATCCATGATTTCCAAAAACAATTTGAAATGTGGACTCATCAGACCACAGCACACTTTTCAACTTTGTGTCTGTCCATTTCAAATGATCTCGGGCCCAGAGAAGGTGGCGGCGTTTCTGGATGTTGTTGATATATGGTTTTCACTTTGCATGGTGGAGTTTTAACTTGCACTTGTAGATGTAACAACAAACTGTGTTAAGTGACAATGGTTTTCTGAAGTGTTCCTGAACCCACACGGTAAGATCCTTTACACAATGATGTCAGTTTTTAATGCAGTGCCGCCTGAGGGATCGAAGGCCACGGTCATTCAGTGTTGGTTTTCAGCCTTGCCGCTTATGTGTGGAAAGTTCTCCAGATTCTCTGAATCTTCTGATTATATTGTTAGATAATATCTGCGCTAATTCTTTATTTTATGTTAGCTATCAACTATTTGTATTATTTGTTTGGAAGTTCTGAGAAATATAAGTTAAGTTGTACTTTATCTTGTGTCCAGGTTTCACACACAGAGAGAGATCTTCCCCTGTTGGTGAGAGCCAGTAACATTAGAAATGTGAGACTAAACCACACCCATGTTAACACCCACAAGGTATAAAAAGTGTTGTATGACTCATTTTAGGGGCCTTTCACAAGATGGGCACTGTCTGTGAGGGTCCCAGGCCTGGTTTCTAACGTGACCTTGAATAAACTCAAAATTAGGAATACAGTGGTTTGGTTTTTGGTAAGGGGCAGAATCTTACATAAAACAACCGGGTAGAAATAACAATATTATGGACTGTAGATGATGGAATCCCTAAATTCCTTACAAGTTTTTTTGCCAGCTTGCACTCGACCGAGACGGACGCACTTTTCTCCTCTCCCTCCCTCCTTATCTTTCCTGCTTCTGTGGCGTGTTGTCTGTGAGCCTGCAGCTTTGCTCTTCTGGAAACGACAAAAATGGATCTGTTAAAGTGGTCTCTGAACGCAATTGACACTATTTTTTCTACAAGACATTCGGGAGCGGAGGACCCGACCTGTCCTGCTGGGACGCATGTGATGGGTTACGTGATGGACTCGTGGAGGAGATGGCAGGTCATGTGCCTTTACATGCTTTCTGTGGAGGACGTCGAAGATGTGTACATATTCGGCTTGGTGGTGACCAGCTTTCTGATGTGTGGTGCGGGCACTCTGCTGGTTTACCGGAAAATCAAGAAAGTGGAAGCAGCTTTGATTGGTCGTTCCAGGCTGCCCTATATGATTGATTCGATTGGGAAGGCAGTGGCTGCGCAGTCGGCGGGGGTTAACCGCGTGTTGGAAGACATCTCGAGCAAGATCGCAGCCCTGGAAACCCGCTATGACATCTGTGAAGACCACATTCTACATTCAGATGCATTGAGAGCCACTCTGTTCTCAGAACTGTGGAATCTTTCAGGCGTCTGTTAATCTGGCTATTCATTTGGCTTCCCCAAATACAGCTACACTTCAAGGTCGCTGTGATAAAAAACCTCCTCAGAAGATCAACACTTAAGCCTCGCTCCCTGGTCTTCCCCCCTCCCCTCAGCTTCTCCAGCTCTGACGTGAACTGTGTTAGAACTGTCCAGGACTTCTCAGACCGCGCAGGGCTGTTCCCTCCCCCTTCCAGACTGTCGGACAGGGCCGTTGACGGCGCCGAACTGGCTGCCTTCCGGAGTGTTCTGATAAACTGGTCCTTTCAAATCTCGGTTGTCGTCCTGTGTCCTTGTTTTGTCTCTGTGATTATTGTTTTTTTGTGCTGATGGGATTTTTTTTCCCTCATTGCCGCTGTGTAATGCAGCAACTATGAGGGTTTTTTTTCTTCTCCTTTTCCCTCGTGTTTTGCTTTCATATATATGTTTTATGTACCGGGCCGGCCTATGTGTTGTGTGTTGTGTGTGTTGTTTGTTATGGGTCGGTGTTGGTTTGCTCAGCCCTGCTGTTGACCAAGGCAGGGATGTACATCTGGAGCTGGTCCCCGGGCGCCTAATGGCGACTTCTGCTCCTACTGGCAAATAGGATGGGTTAAATGCAGTAGCCACATTTCATTGTGCAGGGAAGATGTTCTTCTGTTCTGTGCATATGACAATAAAATTTCCTTGAATCCTTGAAGTGAATGTTGAGAAACATAGTTCTTAAACTGTTGGACTATTTTTTCACGCAGTTGTTCACAAAGTGGTGATCCTCGCCCCATCTTTGCTTATAAATGGCTGAGCCTTTTGGGGATGCTCCTTTTATACCCAATCATGACACTCACCTGTTTCCAAACAGGTGTTCTTTGAGCATTCATCAACTTTCCCAGTCTTTTGTTGCCCTGTCCCAACTTTTTTGAAATGTGTTGCAGGTATCCATTTCAAAATGAGCAAATATTTGCACAAAAACAATAAAATTTATCAGTTTGAACATTAAATATCTTGTCTTTGTGGTGTATTCAATTGAATATAGGTTGAAGAGGATTTGCAAATCATTGTATTCTGTTTTTATTTACATTTTACACAACGTCCCAACTTCATTGGAATTGGGGTTGTACCAATTACTTCTGACAGAAGTATTTTTTTCTTTTATTGTTGTCTATGCACCAGTGACACCAGATTAAATTTCTTGTATGTGAGAACTTACTTGGCAATACATTTGATTATGATTCTAAATGATATGCATCTATATTTTATTTTCAGGTTATTTTTTTTATTGTATTGAAGACAGCATCCTATCCTGTCCATCTGCAGTAGTACATGCAATACAAATGTAAATTTTGACAAGACTTATGTGCAGAATCTCTGACTTGTTCCCAGTGAATATTGGTATTCCTCAGGGATGTGTTCTGGCTTCTACTGTGTACAGTGGATTCTTGGAGTTTGTGACCTGTGTGTCTTTGTCTGTGAGGAAAGATTCGCTGACAGACTTTGCAGATGACACTGATATTTGTGGAATCAGTGAATAAGACAGTTGCAGCCCTCAAACAGCTGAATCAGATTGTCTTGGCTTGTGTCTCAGTAACTTGTTGAACTTGCTGAAGTTCATTTACCTCAGCATTGACAGTCATACCTCTGGATTTTCAGCCCATGCAATTGAAGGACATCCTTATGGAGTGTGTGGATTCACAAGGTCACTGGACAGAGGTGTTTGGAGAAATACAGATATAGTTGCAGAATACAAGTCAAAGTCTTCTGAGCCCCGGCACTTCTGGTTTTACTCCACAGAATGTGAGACGTAAGTCATGTCATTTTTTTCCCCCCACTTGTTTTGCTGGTCCTGTGAGTACATGTGATTTCTTAGTTGTTTATTTATTTCTTTTTTTTGTAATAAATTAGCAAAAATATAAAATGTCATTGTAACGGCTGGTGGCCAAATGGTTAATAAAATAAGGGAGTAGCCGAAGGGACTTACTTTATCATTATGGGGTATTGTATGTAGAATTTTGAGGGGGGAAAAATTAATTTCATCCATTTTTGAATAAGACTTTAAAATAAAATGGAAAAAATGAAGTCTTGTGAATACTTTACGGATTCAAGCTTCATTCAAGCTACTGCAAGCTGGCAAATAAATAAATAAATAAATCCTTGGGACAGATAAAGTTGATCTTATTCTCATAGTGTGTATGATTTAGTGCCATCTAGTGGTGAAGTTGCAGATTGCATTATGCTGTCACAGGTCATGATTTTGTTTCCCCTTCCCATTTTCACTTCTTTGGCAATGAAAATTCATGCTCCCTTGGCTTATTTTGAGATAAACGATATGTACAATCTTCCATTTTGCAAAATTGAGTGTTCTCAAATGTGGTAGCCTGTACTAGCAACCAGTAGACCGTGCATGGGGAACCAATCACAGATTCTTTTTTCTTAAGCCTTCTGGCAGCAAAAATGCCAAAGGCAGAAAGTACATCCCTTTCGGGCAACTACATCAACATGGCGGCCTCCGTGAGGGGGCGTGCTCCTATCTAGATATGAAGGGCCCATTTTAACCTTCTGAAAACACATCATTCCTTTGTTGCAGGTAACTATGTACTAATAAACAGATGGTTTTGAATGCACCCCTGCTGATATTGACAGTGACATATTCTCATGGCTGAAGGGGGTGATTGCGGATCTACATCTCCGTCTGCAGACCCGGCTGATCCAGGGTGGACCACAATGCTGGATCTGCCATAACTGGTGATGGTGTCATCTCTGCCTCCTCAGCTGTCTGGTGATGGTTCCTTTCTGACTAGAAATGCTTGACACCCTCCGCAAGCGTTGTCCCAGGTTAGCCAGTCCGAGACAATCTCCTCAATGGCGCAGATCAACAAAGCCTATGTGGTTGTGATAGCGCTTTTTCAGCCCTCTACATTGTTGGTGGACCAGCTTCAACTCACTGAACAGCATCTTCTTCGGACAGCAGTTTCCTGGCATTACAACGATGTGCAAGTCACCTCAGTTGTCTGATGAGGTATACACACCTCAATGGTGGTCATGCGGCAGGATATCCACATGCAGCACTTGGTCCACCCAGCTCAGTCCTATGAAGAGCTGAAGACATCTGATGTGAAACCTCTCCAACTCTTTGACAAGGCATTTGTAGAGTGTTCCCGACTCAGCACCATATAGGAGCAAAGAGTCAGACACACTGCACGGTATACTTTGGTCTTGGTCTCCAAATGTTCTAGAACACCTTCAGTCGCAGCCGTCCAAAAGCGGCAGAAGCAGCATTCAAGAGATGGTCGATCTGTTTGTCGATAAGGCCAGAGTTGGGGATAATACTGCCGAGGTATTCGAAGAAATGGGTGTTCCTCAACTGTACATCATTGCTGAAGATGTTGCTTGGAGGCCTGTGATGGTTTGGACATTCAGTCATGCTTTTGAAATGTTATCATGGACCACTCCCATCACAATACAAATGTTCCATCCTACAAAACGGATAATTTAACAGATTCCTTGTGATCTACATTCACCCATTTTCACTATTCTGTATGGCTTTTGCCTTACAATATAAAGCGCCTTGGGGCAACTGTTTGTTGTGATTTGGCGCTATATAAATAAAATTGATTTGATTATTCTCTACCAAATCACAAAATAATTTTCATTTCTCTTTTTGAAAGCAGCTACAGCAATATAAAATAAAACATGCAGTTGTCAAGGTAACATTTTTCTATTCACAACTCTCTTTATTCATTCTCACAGCAGTTTGTATGGCTGTGTAGGGAACATCACAAGTGTTGTTCTGCTGAAGATCTTATTTCACCGGGTAATTTCGGAACCCATTAGGCCCACATTAAATGTTTGTAGCACCTAAACAATGTTTCCAGGGAACACAGGAAGAACATCCTGGAAAACACAAAAATGTGTGAGATATGTGTTAAGATAAAATGATTCAGCAATTGCTCTAATGAAAGCAACCCAAAATTTAGCAGTGTAGACTATAAACATCGCTATATTATAGTGCACGATATAATGGATCATACTTGCCAAAGCTTTGCCAGCATTGTTGTTCAAACACAGCAGTTCTGATGCAGTAAAAGCTGGTTAAAATTACACAAGAAGCCATTGGAGAAACTGGAAAAATCAATGTGCAGCCACTTGACTCAATCGGCTCAGTCCAGGATTTCTTTGATGCACCAGCAGCAGAGGAGAAAATACAGACACTCCTTTACAGACTGGATGAAACTGTATGAGAAGTTTCCTCCAAAGAAGTTCTTGGCTTTACCTAGACCCTGCACCATGTCCCGCAGGTTCTGTCCCAGAGAGGATGAAGGCATGGCCTGAGGAAGAGGACGCTGAGGATGCATGGATCAATAGTGGGAACAGAATGATCAGACAGAGGCAACAAAGACGATGCAGCGGCTGAGGAATATTGTGACAGCTGAGGTGTGATTCATTGTCCCTGACAGTCGGGTCCCACACCTATTACCGTCTATACAGAGAGAAAGCTGCCTCTGTTCATAACCTGCTTTTTCTCGACCATTCCCTGCTTTCAAATGGATGCTGATGGATTAACTGCCTTGTTTACATCAGTAGTAAACTGTTCCCCACTGTTGTTCATTCCTCCCTGTGCTGGCTCTTTCAATGCTCTGAACCCCTGAATCAGCCCCCTGCTGCGACAGGTTGATTTTGATCACAATCAGGAGCGCTCCAGCAGATTCCCTACACACAAGCTCTACTTTCTGTACGTTTTCCTCATCCTAAAGAATTACAGGTTAAACATGATCACTGACTTTGAAGATCTTGTGTGATCTTTGATCGCATGTTGTCTTTTGACTTCCATAATACAGAAACTAAAAAAAAAAAAGCCTATTTCACTTGCATCATACTACAAAAAAAAAACAAAAAACAAACTCAATCTGTCTATGATGGATGCAGAGCCACTGGTGCTGCATTTCTTTCATCCAGAATGGATCACTTCATTTTCCAGCTTGTCATGTAACAAAGACTATAAATGCTTCAAAATGCAGGACTGCATTTCTCTAGCACTTTTTCCATTTACCTGATACTCAAATCACTTAATAATGCCTCTCATTTATTTCCCCAGTTACATGTGGAGATTAAGTTACATTAAGTTGTCTTATTAAAGGACAGATAGGCAGCATGGGTGAATTCACTCCCACATCTACAACCAGGAAAAGTTAAGTTTTTACCGTATTACTCAGATATTAGCCTCTTGAGAACATTGCTCAAATTTATATCATCATTAAAAAGTCATGTACCCTCTTGTCACTCAGAACGTCTGCAGCCTTACGTACCTTCCATTGTTTTGCATTCTCAAGGTATAAGCTTCCACTGTGTTCCAAAGGTGGAAAAAATAAGCCAGGAGGTTACAGGGTTTTTCATGGTGTCTTACACAGCAGGTAGCTTAGTGCATAGGAGTGGGACTACCCATATCTGTAAGAGACCTGGGTTTGATTCCCAGTCACAAAACCTGTGTTCTTGTCTGAATCCACCCAGTTGTAAATGGTATTAGCATTAGATGCAGATGTAACCCGTAATAGACTGGCATCATATCCAGGAGTTGTAGACTCTGATCTGCTTCACTCTACAGAATCTGGGGATAAGCATGATTGGGAATGGACCTTCTTTTTCCCCCATTATCAACAATTAGTAGTAAATGGCCTCATTTTATTATCCATTATAGTTTTATTGTATTGGCCACATAAGCATGGACAAATAACTAAATATTAATTTTTAATTTGTTCTTATGTTTTATTCGTCTTTTCAAGACTACTTATTTTCTTTTTGCTGTTTTAATTATCTCTTGTCACATGGACATAGCAGACGATTTAAGAATTGTTTGGAAATTGCTATAAAAATAAAATTATTACAATAATAACAAATTACATTTGATGGAACACTACGGAGGTACTGCAGCAAATACAAGAACATATCAAAAACTCCTATAGATGAATGATATATGTATTTTTTATATATGTAATCTATATTTTCAGGTACAGAAGTAAACAAACATTTTCCCCAAGAAACAAAGAAGTATTAAAACAGAAAATAAAAAATCAGAAATCTGTGCACACTATTTAAAAGTAACCTTTGGCTTTCAAAAACACAATATAAATCATTCACAATATCACCACTACTGACAAATTTTGAAAAGATTTCCATGCAACAAAGGCAACTGTGATGAAAACAATAACAGAGCATTTCATTAATGATACAGACAGACAGGTGGGTCGGTTTGCACAAATGCGCTCTAACAGCGATACTTAAAGCTCTAGGTTCTCCACATCGAGTGCTTACCATGTGACACTACTCCACAGTCTGAGACATTTTTTTGACAATAAAGCATTAAAGTAAAAGATCCCTTCTCAAATCTCAATGTTTGAGCCTCAAACCCGCACATTTTGACAGATGCAGTTGGCTTCAAGAGCAACCTCAGCGCTGCGGTTTCAGGCAGAGTCACACCACAAAAATGTAGTTCTACTAAAACCAATAACTGCGACCCAATAACAATCACTGCTATTTACAGATGTATGGGAATAACCCCCCACCCTCACTAATGACATCAAGTATCTGTGACTAAGCTGAATGCAAGAACGTGCATCAGAGGAGATTGCCATCACTGGACCTGTTGGTGTATGTCTACTGGCGTGTCATTTTTGCAATCTTTGTTATACTGAGACTAGTGCGTAAATATTCCTGTACATTTACAACAAGGTAACTGCACTGAACTGAAGTGACTGCACTGAAGAACCAAGGCACGATTAAAAAGATAAAAAAGACAACATCATGAACCGAGGGAGGAAAAGAGAAACGATACTGTGATCTCCCGTGTGATCCTCAAAGTCTGCAAAAACAGCAACATTTGGCTTCATACCTCAGCAATGCTCCAAAAGCATTTGTATAATTATATTCAATTGCCCCAAACCCATTTCACTTGATACATGGTTTTACAAAAAGATGTTTTTCAAGTGATTCTTTTTAAAGCAACATCATAACCAAAAACAATAGACTGATCTTATACATATTTTGCATCATGTTTGCAGAGTGAAGTCCATTCTCATGGGCCACAAAAAAAGAAGTGTCCTTTAATTGCTCACCTTTGTGTTGTGTGAATGACAAACAGCCCACAGATTGTCAATGCAAACACATACTTATAGTTTTTAAAAGTTGCTCAAAACGATCTGATCTACACTTCTCATAAGACCACTTTCTATTTATAGATGACATCATTGCACAAGTTAGTGTGAACTCTCCTTTCTGATGACGTATTCAGGCACAACAATAATATAAATTCATCTGCAATAAAACTAGCCTATTTTAAATTTGCAATTCTTTCTGTCTACACTTGCTTCTGAGCCTGTGAGCACTTGACGTCTAACAGTTGATAATCATGTTTGTTCTGCCTTTAGCAAACATGCTCATGTTCTTTGGCATGGCAGGTGGAGCAAAATGTGTGCAGTGCAAATGTGCACGTTTGCACCTTTCATCCGCATTTAGAAGCAGATACAGCTGATTTGAACATCCTGAATCTAAGCTGTCCAACAGATAATGAGTATGAAGATGAGAAACACACCTGTGTTTTGAAGAAAAAAAAAAAAAAAAGAAAGAAAAAAAAGAGTCATTGGCATAGCAGTCCCTGTTTTGCATCTTTCCATAATACAGACAAAATTCAAAAGTCCTTTAAGTTGTTAGATAGGGTGGCCCTCCTGATTAATGTGGGAGCAAACATTTTTATGCGTATTCACCAGGGTGATTTATTTCAGAGTCAGGTTTGCATCCGATTGGTCCAGTGAGATGTGAAGTGAAGGCGGACTTTTGCAATCAAGTTTGCGTTTGACCCAAAATGATCCAACACCAGTCTGATGATGGAACTCATTTCCCCAAATGAAAGGGATATGCTTGGATGAATTTGCTTTCAAACATGTTCACTTCCCCACTTTCATCATCGTTGTCACTTCAGTTCCATGAATTTTTTTTTTTTTACACACATTTGTCTGTATGAACAAAATGTTCTGTGTTTTTATAGACACGCACGCACGCACATGCACACACACAAAAAAGAAATTACATGTGTTTTGCCCCATTCTGAATTCAAGAAGGGCTCCTCCCTGGTTCACAGTAGAAAAAAAACTGCTTCTCCGGTGTGGAGGGATGGCCTGAAGGTTGTATGATCAAGGAGAGATCGCAGGCCATTTTGGCGCTCGGAAAGCACGGAAACATGTGGCAACAGCAGCAACTCAACAATATATCAATCAACATGATGTCTTTTCCTCCCATTTTTGGTTTTCTATACTATGGTGTATGCATATGCATTCTTGTATACGTGTCATTTATTTTATTTTTTTGCTGTGTGCAGTACACTTATCTTGTAGATGTGTGTTTTTCTTGTATTGCATTACTGTGAGGAAGTGAGTCTGTCTCCAGGAGTTGAACTGGTGTGTGTATGTGCATGCGTGTATTTCTATGCCCATGCATGTAAGATCAGGCCCTGCGCTCTACTGGTTGCTGCAGACACACTTCGCTCCCGGCTGATACGATGGGGAGCCGGTTGTCCATGTGGTAACTGATCAGGTGGCTCACACTCTCAAACCGATGGTCTTTGGTTCGGACCTATCAAACAAAATGAAAACTAATATCAAAAACAAAGTCAAGTTTAACAGCTAACACTGCAGTATAACCATCTGTTGGTTGTCAGTTATCTCTCCCTCCCCACTGCAGTCCCTTCTCTGACTCACCACTCCTTCTGGGTCGACGAGCAGCAAATGTTTGGGTTGACCCCCTTGCTGTCCTGTGAGGACGTACTGTCCCGGCGTGGTCCCAGACTCCCGCACCAAGAAGTCTCCATCGCGTGTTAGCAATCTTTCTGCCTCCCTACGACTCAAGCTGCCATGAAACCAGGCTTCACACTGCAACTGCTCCACCAGAGGAGGCGCTGCTGTCCCTGAGCTTGGTCCACTGTGTCCAGAGACCCCAAGGGCATCATCAAAAGGTTCTTTAAAATAATAACACAAAAAAATGATTGACATCCAGCTTTGTGGTGCATTACGAGCACCATCTGCACCGCAGTGTGGAGTCTGAATCACAGTACAGCTTCTCAGATCAGTAGACAACAGCAGCTTGTCACGTGTGCAGACAGTGCCATTTTGTGGCCTTAGATGATAACGCAATATTTTTTACACACAAATAAGCTGCTTTGAAATATAAGTCACAGGACCAGCAAAACAAGTGGGGAGGAAAACTAACATGACTTATACTCTAGGAAATACAGGTAATATTAACTGACATGATCTTATGATCATGCCATGATTTTTCACCAGAGCTGGTTTGATGCCAGGTTCAATCTTCCAACAAGCTCTGGTGAAAAATCATCCAAGTTTTCACTTTATCACATCAGCTGAAACTGTTCTCATTATTTAGTTTCCTTGCTTAAAGGTAGTGAGGCTAACAGTAAGGTGCAATACTCACTCATGTCAAAAGCATCCCTGTGAGCATTCCCATTGGCTGCAGCAGCTGGGGGGCGGGGTTTATCCACATTGACGTATGAAGGGTCATCAAAGAGTTCACGTCCTCCTTCCTTGGCACCCACTTAAGGTGGAAAATCAAGAGAGAAAGGGACAGAGAGAGATCCCCTTAACTGATCAGCATGTCAAAGTATAATTTAATCTGTGCACTAAAAACAAATACGAGGTGTATTAGATAAGAAACCGACACTTTTATTTTTTTTTTTTAACTATATGGATTTGAATGACGTGCGATTACACCAATCATGCTTGAACCCTCGTGCACATGCGTGAGTTTTTTTTACGCGTGTCGGTGACGTCATTTCCCTGTGGGCAGGCCTTGAGTGAGATGTGGTCCCGCCCTCTCGGCTGAATTCCTTTGTTTCACACGCTGCTCGAGACCGCGCGCGTTGCTTTATCAAAATTTTTTCTGGACCTGTGAGGAATATCCGAGTGGACACTATTCGAGAAATTTAGCTGGTTTTCGGTGAAAAGTTTAATGGCTGATGAGAGATTATGGGGTGTTTCTGTCGCTGTAAGGACCTCCACGGAGCGGGACGTCGCGCAGCGCTTCCAGGCGCCGTCGTCGGCCTGTTTCGAGCTGAAAACATCCTAATTTAAGGCTTAATTCACCCAGGACGTCGTGAGAGAACAGAGAAGATTCAGAAGAGGCCGGCATGAGGACTTTATGTGGACATTCCACTGTTTAAGGACATTTTGTAATGAAAGACGTGCACGAGTCATTTCCATGACGACTTGGCGAATCTGTGTGCGCCGCGACAGGAAAAACACCTCCGTGTTGAAAACCATTTGTAAAATTCAGGCGGCTTTTGATGGCTTTCAACAAGTGAGTAACTGAGAAATTGTTTAACAGCTTGGGCATGTTCCAACTTGCCCGTTAAGGTTTCCAAAGGAGGTGTTTTTCCTGTCGCAACCCCCCGCGGTCGGGTCCGGCCCGACATGCGACTCTGCCCGCACGTTCTTTCATTACAAAATGTCTGTTAACAATGGAATGTCCGAATAAACTCCTCATGCCCACTTCTTCTGAAAGTTCTCTGTTCTCTGACGACTTCCTGGGTCAACAGAGCCTGAAATGTGGAAGTTTTCAACTTGAAACGGCGCCTCGAAGCGCAGATCGCCGTCAGGCACCGTGGGCCGTCCTTAAAGCGACACTACCAGACCAAAATCTCTCATCAGCCGTTAAAATTTTTACCGAAAACCAGCTGAATTTATCGAATGGTGTCCACTCAGTTGTGCCTTACAGCTTTTGAAAAATTTTTTATCAAAAAAAGCAGCAGTCTGAGCCATTCCTAAACAATGAAAAATCGACGAGAGGGTGGGCGACTCCTCACTCAAAGACTGCCCACAGGCGAATGACGTAACCGACAGGCGTGAAAAAACTCTCGCATGCCCACGAGGGTTCAAGCATGTCTGATGTAATCACACGTGATTCAAATCCATATGGTTTTTGAAAAAAATAATAAGGTCGGATACTTTTCTAACAGACCTCGTAGGATTAAGCAATTTTGTTGGACACCTTTTTACACTTTAACAAGCCAGAAAGTGATTAGACTCTCTTGGTTGCAGTCTTGACTGAAACCCACTATAATGTAAAATGAACCCAAATGGCCTAACAGTGAAGCACCTACCCATGCTCAGTGAGATTATTAGTTGGAAAGACAGCGTGCGAGCACTCACCTGGCAGAGGCGGCAGAGGCTGCTTGTGAATGTCATTCTGACCTGGCTGTCCATAAGGCTGCACACAAACATACATAAATGATGAGTTGTGGGCTGTTGTGTGCTTTGTATCAAAATAGCAATGGAGGCCTATACACAGGGTTACCAAAAGTCAGCATTTCCATAAATACCTCAAAAAGAATATTTTCAGCTTTGTTAGAGCCGATTTTAAATTAGTTAAAATTTATAGCAATGCATTTACGACATGCATACAGTAAGTACATTGTGTTCTGCGTCCTTATCAGGCGGGACAGTCGCGGCACCGGTCGGCATCACCGCGATTGCTCTCACTGCCTCCGATGCGCTTTCTGCGGGCTCTGTAAACGCAGCAGCAGGCCACTCACACCGCCTTCCTGTCTGCTGTGCTGAGCTGCGCCAAATCTGGCAACAGGTCCAGAGACTACGCTTGCAGTTTTGATCCATATACTGACTGCAGCCGCAGAGCTCCGTGGCCATTGAGAGAGGACTTGGATTCTTTGCGGGTCCCGCATCCGTACCTCCGGAGGCAGTGAGCGAAGGGAGAGAATGCACATTGTGTTCTGCGTGTGTCTGTTTATAATCTTCTCGCACAGAAGAAAAAAAGACAGTGTTTACACAAGAGAGAAAAGTGAGAAAATGTTCATGCCTGCTTGAGAAAAGTGTATAGTGTAGTGAGGGGTTTTACAGCCTTAAAACATCTATAATAATTGCAAAAAATAGCGCTGACTACTTTGCGGATTTCGCTTATCGCGGGTTATTTTTAAGGCGTAACTCCCACGATACACATATATATATATATATATATATATATATATATATATATATATATATATATTTATTTCTCACCAGTGTGGCACCAGGGCGGGTTCGCATATCAATCAGTCCACCAGGGGGCGGCTGTTTTCCAGGGAAATTATTATAGTAAGGGACATCAGGAAGTGGAGCAGCCTCATCATCTTCTTCCTCCCATGCAGAGCCATCAAACGGAGCCATTCTGGATGAGAGGAGAGATGCACAATCTATCAGGGAAACATTTGTGACAATATTTAAAAACAAACACCTGTTCTTTGCTTATATGTGTCCACATAAAGAGTACAGTCATATATACTAGGTAAGTTCAAACACCACATTTTTATAACTGCTCTATAATAAAATTTTAAATTGTAAAGTGTTTAGTCGAGTCTGGGCACATGCATTGGTGCTACACTTCCGTAACACCACAAAACCGTGTTCGGTCAATTTGGGCAGACAATCCATCCATCTGCATGTCTCTAAAATAACCATCTACATGCCACGCCCAGATGAGGTGTGGTTGTCCTCTTTGCCTCAACACTCAGGTACTTATGCGCTGGATCATACACACAAATGTGCCACATGGTCAAAAGTAGGGATGGGATGACGAGTTGTAATAGTAGACTGCAACTAGCTAACATCTGACTAGTCGACTATTTTTATTTATTTTTTATTAGACAGCCATTTATTAAGTTCATTCAACCCTTAAAAGAATAGATCTTTGGAGCTGCTAGCACTCCCTTCACTCAGTGAAGAAAGTATGTGAACCTTGGCAGGTGAATTAGTCAGCTCAAACAGGTTGTCTAGGCCTAGCAAATGAATGCAGGTATTGTTTTTATGCAAATGTTGTTTTCTGTATTTGTGATTTTGTGCTTATATTTGTTGAAATAAATGTCACATTTGAGTTAAAGATTCTAAATTTGCTTAATTCATTCAATGTCACACTTAATCACCAACTCGTCGATGACTAATGGTACCGACAAGTCGAATAATGATTTTCAATAGTCGTTGCAACCAAGCCAAAGGTTCCTCACAATGCAAGAGATGATACTCATCATAGTCTTCTTTAGTAAGTGCAAGTTTGACACAAAGTCATCCCAGTGGCACTCCAGGATCCTCCAAAGACACGTGATACCAAAGGCATCCAGTTGTTGCCTTAGGTCACTGTTTAACATGAAAAACTCACAACCATACAGTAAGACAGGTAGCACCAGGACCCTAAAGACTTAGATCTTTGGTCTCCTGCAAAGTTATTGGCATTGCCAAAACACTTCTGTCCAGTGGCCACATGACTCCATAAGCTCTTCCCGGGCAATTCTTGATCTCAAAGGCCCATGACAGAGAAATGAATATCACTGCTGAGTCAAATAAACACCTCTGTTAGGTCAACACTTTCACCACATATAGAAACATTTCTGTTAGCTGAATCCAGGAAGACATTAAAAGCTTGGATTTTAGTCTTGAGCCAGGATAATCGCAAATGCAGATACTCAGAATCCACACTTAGCTTCACAAGTGCTGCAGTCACAGTATATCTAATGATTCTGAAAAGATCACAGCATCACTCACAAAGTCAAAGTCAGTAAAACTCTCCTTGCCAATAAAAGCCCCCAAGTCACTGGTTTTCACAACCCCACCCAAACAACTAGTCCATATAAGCACTGAACAGAGTAAGAGCCAGAACACCTCCATGACAAACACCAGTTTTGACTGGGAAAAAAAAAAAAAATCAGTCTCTGCCTTCACTCCGTACAGCGCTCACAGTATATGTGAAGGTTGGCTATGATGTCCCGCAACTTCTTGGGGATTCCATAAATTATGAGGATGTCCCAAAGAGCAGTCTGATCAAATGGATTCAATGCTTTGCAAAAAACAACAACAACAAAAAAAAAACAAAGACTGCAAAGAAGCACTGCCAATAATTCACACTTGCTAGAATGCAGTTGACGGTTGACCTCTTGGGCATGAAGCAAGACTGTTCTGGTCCCTGAGCAGCAAGTAGCCGGAACTGAATACTATTAAGAATAACAACTGTAAGTATCTTCCTCGGCACATAGAGCAGTGCAATACCTGTACAGTTGTTACAATCATGTGATCACCCTTTCCTTTCCAGATTGAGATAAGTTCTTTCTTCCAGTCTGTTGGGATTATACCAGTCTCCCAGAATAAAACAAAGATTGATTGCAATGCCAGGAGAACACCCTCACCCACCTGGAGAAGTTCAGTTCCAATGTCACAGATTCCTGGACCTTTAACTGCCTTCAGCTGCTTAACCTCAGCAATACTTAGTGTCAGTGCAAATGTCACTAACATTTAGTGGTTCACAGTTGACTAGAGAATCAGTCACAAGAACCCTGACACTGGAGATACCTAACATCTCTGCTGGAGGAACAACTGTTCAAAGTAGCCATCCCAACATAACAGTATAGCAGAAGCACTGTGACTCCTCTTAATGATCTTGAATGTGCCCTCGAATATGAAACACCTCCTCCTATGGACACTGGTGATTCAGATACAATCCTGAGTAACTTTCAAAGTCTGGTTGTTGAAGAACTCCCACAATCTATTTGGCTCACCAGCTGTATCCATGTTTGCAAGTTCTCCAGCCAAATTGCATGCAAATTCCTAAGAAACAGTCTAATCTTGAAGTCTTGCCAGATTAAATTTTGGGCCTTGAGCAGGCAGTAGTCTGTGAGACTTCAACTGAATCCTCAGGGAAGCCACAACACGTCTGTGGTCCAAATTCACAAACTAGGCCATTCTGTAGACCTGACAGTTCTCCAGAATTTTCCCACAAGGACATGATCACTCATTGGCAAAACCACTGGTTTAGAATACCGTGTCTAGCGGTATTCCTTTTGGATGTTAAAACCAGGATCCAGCAACTTGCAGCCACCAAGATTTTGCAAAGGGAATGAGCACTGAGCCGTTTTCACTATGGTCACCACATCCATGTAGACCAATGCAGTCCTCATAGCCAGCCATGGTGGTGCCAGTGATCACATCGAAATGACCTATAATCAAGTATCACCTCTGGGGCACTCATCAATCACCAAATGACACTACAAATAAACGGTCTCCTTCACAGAGACATCACTCACCTCAGTCAGAGCATAGACTAAGACAACAGACACCCAGTGAATGCTTGAGTCTGAGCTTCATAATGCGCTCATTGACAGGGTGACATCTGACACCATTAGAAGGAGTTGGTTTGCTACAGCAACTACCACTCCCTCTGTACACCAACCTACCAAAAGAAGGTTATCCACCCCCACTTCCCAGGTTTTCACACTTCAAACAGTACAGCCACTGCAATGTGGAGTTTTTCCAATCTGTCTTGACAACAGTGGACAACAGTGCTTCAGGTTTGGACAGGGGTGGCACCATGCACACTGCACCAGCCACCATCCTTCAAAGTGATTAAGCAAGAAAATAAAGTAAACAGTATGGTGCAGTGATAAATGCCAAATGACAAGAATAGTGATAATTTTAAAATTAGTCACATTTTAAACATTTTAATATTTTTCCATTCGTTTTCAGCCGCTTATCCAAGTCCGGGTCGCGGTGGTAGCAGATGAGGTAAATACTGTTTTGTAAAATATCTGCTGATACACTAATTTCACTCAGTCAAACTTTCAATATGTTGTGACAAAACTTTTAACGGGCTCTATAGAGAGATCTGTTGGATAAATTATTGCCCATAAATATTTGGGTAATTACAAAGTCAATGTGATTTTCACCACTATGCTACATTATACCAGAGTTTAAAAATTTGTTAATTTTGTGTCCATTTAAATTAGATGAACACAAATTAAAGATCACAGCAACATGATGTGGGAGACTGCTAAAATAACAATAATGTCAACAATGATAAATTTTGTGGCCCTGACTTTATAGTCATATTTACCTATCATGAGGTGTGACCAATTTTGGAGGGTTCTTCAGGTACTGTTTAAAACGCAGTTCAAATGCCTGGCCGATGGTGCTGATGACTTCCTGGGCTAAACCCTCTGAGCACTCCAGGATGTGGCATGCTGCAGCAGAAGAGGAACAAATGATTAATAAAGCAGCTGTGGCCACATGAGCTGAAAATACAGCATGTGAAAAGCTGCATCATCAACCCTCAAGTTAAGTATAAAATGTGCTTACATTCACATGTTCAGAAGCAATATGTGTCTTACTTGAGGATGCAGTAAGGTAGCTAATGATACATCATTATACCTGCTGAGGTTTTACTTCAAACTGTAGAATTTCTACACATAAAACTGAATATCTGGAAAAACTGTACCTTCCATTGTGTTCATAAAAAATACATTTTCTCACTGCTAAGTGGTTCTGCAACATCTTAGCTCAAGTGTGGCTTATTCAAAGGAGCATAAAATCCACGTCATTTATTTAATGGGACTCATTTATATAAATATAATTTTTTATATAACTGGAGATCAGCTATACTAATAGGATAGGAGTCCGGCTACTAATATGTTGACTTGGGTTTGATTTACAGTTGCGCTACTTGTCTGTGTCTTTGGACAATACACTTAATCTGCATTATCCCAGTCCACCCAGAAAATATGCAGTCCCACAGCTCTCAAAGAAAGCCCACCCTCTTGAATAATGAGAGAGAATAAACACATAAACACTCTTAAATAAAGAGAGGGAGTAACTTCATACTACTTGAAATTTGACTAATTTGAACTTTGTGGAATTACCAAAAGACCAGGAGAAAGATGACTAGGCTAAGGTAAGGCTACCTATAATGTTTTATAAATGTATAATCAAATACAAAAGTTTATTTATATTAAATGAGGTAAAAATTCACAGGTTTAGCTTTACTTTGACATTTTCATCTGTTCAGTGGTGACAAGAAGCAGCTTACTCGAGTTCATTGTGCCTTGTACAACATTAACTATGCTATTACCACCTGTTCGCTAATGTGGAGTTTGTATTATCAATAAATGTGCCAATTACTGTACTTGTGCATCAGCGGTCCCAGGGCGTTCCACACAAAATTCTGCCTGAAAACGGGGTGGGCCGATGCGTAGCCAGAGCCGGTCCAGCATGTGGATATGGTAAATTAATTTAGCTTCTTATTGGATGAAGCTGTAGAACAAGGATTCAAAAATAAATGTGACATAGACCAATGTCACTTTAATGTTTTTTTTCCCTCTTCATGGTGCATTTTTGGACAGATGTAACTAATACTCCAGTGTGACACAGTGTGGAATATATGATACCTCTATTTATATAGCTTCATTCGGTTGCTCCCATTTTTGAGAGGAGTCACCACAGCAGAACCAGTATGGATCTCCATTTTGATTTGCCATATGTTTTATGTCGAAGAGCCTTCCTGATGTAACTCCAGATGTACATGGAGAATGGGACACAAGTGGCCTTAAACTACGGACCCCCTTCCAGCACTGTGCAAATGGGGCTCATTTATCTTTTAATAAATACAATTTCTCATATTTATGCAATATTCCATATTCCTGAAACTCGAATATCTTCATCCTCATTAATAGTCTGGCTACACAGTGGGTGTAAATTTGTAGAATTTTTCTTTGCTATGAAACTAAAGACCTATTCAGACAATAAGCAAAGTGCCATCTGAGTGAAGGTGTTATTTTCCTGTTGGTGCTCACCTCTCTGGTTGACTGGGTCTTTGGCCACATATGCAACATATTCGGCTGTATCCTGTAAGAGATATTGGAAGAAAGTCAGAAGAGAGGAGAATCAACAGCAGAAAAAAACAAAACAAAATTGAAGGGTAGTTTAAGAACAAACAGGTGGGGAAGTAAGAAAAATATCCTATTCAGTCATAACAGGAGTTAAAAACACATGGAGCTAAAGCAGAAATGATTAGGAAGCTATGAGCTCACAAATGGAAGAGGACAGCCCAGCAATGGAGTGAGCGATATTCACAGGAGCAGACAATGACAGAAGACAGGAAAGAAGGATATGCAGGCTGAAGAAAGATGGAAAAAGGCCAAAGAGAAATCTGAGCAGTGTTGGTTGACTCACTGGGTCTCCTCCAGAGGCGAAGGAGATGGACTGCATGTGATGATTGGCAATTATCTGTGGAGAAAAAGAAAAACAGAATTAAGGAGAGAGTGAAAGAGAGAGCGTGTATGGATGACATGGATGTGGGAAGTGAGATGGAAGCATGTGGATGGAGAGACAAATGTGGAATCGTTACTGAGAAAAGTGCTTTTTCCTGCATTCAGCACCATCGACTGGAGCAGGGATTAAAAACTAAATAGAGGCAATGGATGGAACACTTTTTTAACAGTCTGCAACAACAACTCAAGTTGGATCAATAATGGCATCAACACTTACTAATGCTGCCTTGACAGTCTGTGGTCTAAGGCCTTATTTGTGAACAGGTGTGTGCTCTTCACAGCATGTTTCTATGTGCTACATGTTAATGTGTAATGCACTGCACGTAGGCAATCTCAAGAAGAAAAAAAAAATCCTTCACTCGCTTTTCTGCTTTTTGAAGTAAAGTTCATCCTGCTCCAGAATGCAGGAATAAAAACAGGAATATGAACAACGGTTTGGGGGCACAGTTTCAACATGTCTTAAGAAAACCAATGAAGTTGAGTTACGTTGCAAGTTATAAAAACAAGTCCTTGACGATAAACTCAGTGTGAAAAGAAGACAAAAGTTGTGAAAAATAAAGAACAATTCCAAAATCAAAAATGTGAAGGAGGTGAGAGATCTGAAGAACATTGTAATGGAAAAAGACAAAAAAATTGAATACTTGGAGAAGAGAGTTGATGATCTTGAACAGTATTCAAGAATGAATGATTTGATAATTCAAGGACTGGACACAAGACATCGAACATATGCCCGAACTGTAACAGCTGACAGGGATGGGGAGGATGCTTCTTCCAAAGAACTGGAAACTTTAGAGGAACAAGTTGTGAAGTTTTTTGAAAGTAAGAATATGAGCATCCAGAGCAGTTTCATTGAGGCTTGCAATACACTCCCTAGGAAAGATGTGACAGCCAAACCATCGGTAATCATTAGATTCTGGAACAGAAAACAGAAAATTGAGTTGCTCAGACCAGCCAAAAAACTTAAAAGGGTCAGGAGTGTTCCTGAATGAGCACCTGACAGAGAAATGCTGAAATTGCCAGACAAGCTCGAATGTTGAAAAAACAAAACAAAATCCATGCGACCTGGACCAGAAATTGTAAAATAATGCTGAAACAAAGTGAAGAGTCTAGAGTGATGGTCATTAGAGAACTAAAAGATTTAGACAAATACAGATGAATCAGAAGGTGACCTCATAGAACTTCAAAAGAAAAATCAGGTTAGCAAAATAAAATCAAGCTAATGCTAAACAATATTTCACAAAAAATGCTAAAAAAAAATAGCTCATATTAATATATGTAGCTTAAGAAACTAACTGAAACTAAAAATTTAAGTGCTGAGCACAATTTTCAATACTGGCAGTGTCGGAAACTCACTTAGATTCAACTTTGAAAGATAGTTCAGTTACAGTCAATGGGTACAATATATTCCGCCGAGACAGAAATGCACATGGAGGTGGCGTTGCAATTTATGTTCAAAGTCACTTGCCAGTAAAAGTGAGATATGATCTAATGCTGAATTCTATTGAATCCATTTGGATACAGGTATATTTAAAACATCTCAAGCCAATTCTTATAGGATGTTGTTACAGACCTCCAAATTCATGTAACGATTATTTAGATAAAATTGATCAGATGCTTGATCATGTCACTAGCACAGATTCTGAGATGTTTTTGCTTGGAGACCTGAACACTGACTGGACTATGAATTGTCCAATGAAATCTAGACTGATGACACTGGCAACGGCATATGGTTTGACACAAATGATATCTGAACGCACTAGAGTGAGTCTCAAAATTGATGGAACTGAGGTAGCAACATGTATTGACCATATATTTACAAATAGACCAAATCTCTGTTTTAATGCCTCTTCTACATCTGTAGGATTTACTGATCACAACTTAATAGGTATTGTCAGGAGAACAAAAGTTCCCAGAGCTGGTCCTAAAATTATAAGGAAAAGATCTTTTAAATATTTTAATCTTGACAAATATGTGGATGAAATCATACATGTAAATTGGTTTGAAGTAATGACTGAAAAAATTGTCAACAAATATGCACCTATTAAGAAATGTATTGTATCTAACTCAAATAGTCCATGGCTGGATGTCAACTTGAAAGCACAAATGAAGGAAAGAGATAAAGCCAAGCAGACTGCAATAACATCTGGAAGTGAGCTTGACTGGAAAGTATATCGTAAACTTAGAAATTTTGTGGTTAAAGAAAACAAGAAAAAGAAAAGATTATACAGTTATGGAAAGTCTAAACTCCCTCTTGTATGGTAATACGTCAACTCCACTGGTCTTGGATAGACGCATTCAGAAATAATTTACAATCAAAAAATGAAAATCAGTCATTTGAGATCATAAAAGAAAATATGAAATAAAAAAGTGTAATTTTGCTTTAAGGTTTTAAGTATAAATAAAGTTGAACAATATTTAAAGACACTAAATGATAAATCTCCAGGAGTAGATGAACTAGATGGGCACCTCCTAAAACCTGTAGCCTCAATAATTGCACCAGCCATAACTCACATAATTAATCAATGTTTAAATGAAAATAAATTTCTGTCAGCTTGGAAAATATCAAAAATTATAGCATTGCCAAAAAATAAGAAAGTGTATTTTTCTGCAACAAATAGTAGACCTATTAGTTTACTCCCTGTATTGAGTAAATTAATGGAAAAAAATTATGTATGATCAGATTAACTCTTATTTTAGAGAGAACAATTTAATAACAAACTATCAGCATGCTTATAGAGAAAAACATTCAACAGCGACTGCACTGACCCAAATGACAGATGACTGCTTATGGGAAATGGACAAAGGTAATATTACTGGGACAGTATTACTAGACTTCTCCGCTGCTTTTGATCTCATTGATCACAAAATTCTTCTAAAAAAAAACTTGAATGTTATGGCTTCTCCAAATCTGCTGTGCAATTTATTAGTAATTACTTATGTGACAGAAAACAATTAGTGTATTATAATGGATGTTTTTCAAATGCTCAAACTGTGAAACATGGTGTGCCACAAGGCAGCTGTCTTGGTCCACTTTTATATTCAATTTTCACAAATGACCTACCATTAGTGCTTGATACAGCAAGCATTTCAATGTTTGCAGATGACACAACAGCCTATCTGGCTGGGAAATCAATTGAGGAGGTTAAAACAAAACTTGAGCAGGAAATTAAAAAGATTGAAAATTGGATTGAAGACAACAAACTCATTGTGAATGTAGGAAAAACAACAAGCATTGTCACTGGAACTAAATATTCCTTAAGAGCCAAACCTCAACTAAATCTTGTAATAAAAAACACAGTTGTTAAACAAGTGGAAGAAGTCAAGCTCCTTGGAGTCTGCATTGACAGCCAACTGTCCTGGGACAAACAAATAAATAATGTAGTATCTAAAATGGGACGGAGTTTGGCAGTGATAAGAAGATGTTCAAGATATTTAACTAAATCAGTGATCCCATATGTCATTCAAAGTTTAGTGTTGTCTCATTTGGATTATTGTGCAGTCGTTTGGTCAAACACTTCAGTAAATAATGTAAAAAAATTACAGCTTGTGCAAAATAAAGCTGCACGTGTGGCGTTAAAATGTGGCTTTAGGACGAGTGTAGATACAATGCATAAGCACCTCTCTTGGCTTTTGGTAAGGGACAGGTGGTTATATTCAAAATCAAACTTTTTAAGAAATATTATTATAACTCAGATACCGTCTGTCCTTTACCAACAATTGCCTTTCAGCAAAGATACTCATTTTTATCCAACTAGGCATGCCAAAGGACTGTGTTTCATTATGCCTAAATGTAGAACAAACCAGAGCCAACAGACAGTGATGTTTCGAGCCATGAGAGAATGGAATCATTTAACCCAAAAGTTAAGGGAACTGAGCAGTGGTCTGGGTTTTAAAAAGGAACTTAAAAAGTATTATATTAAGCAAATGTCTGAAGCATTGTAATGTATTATGAGTTTTCATTGTGTTTTATAGGCCTTAATGGAAATGTGTTGTGTTATTGTACTGAAATGTGTATTTGTGAATTGTAATTAAAATTTGAATGGACCCCAGGAAGAGTAGCTGATGCAGTTACACTGCAGATGCTAATGGGAATCCAAATAAATAGCCATTCAATCACATAGCTTCAACCTGAGACATTGTAAATGAATTAAAAAAGAAATCCATTTATGTTACTACTCAGTATGAAATTATGCAAACAACTGCCATATCAATTACGTGAAAACTGAGACTTATAACCAGCAATAGAAAAATTCTGATAGCACCATAATCACCTAAACATTTGACAGGATCAACTAACAATAACTGACTAAATAGCACAATATTAATTAATGCACATGAATTATGCAACACCTTGGAAATAACAGTTGTAGTTGTCTATTTCATTCCTCCTGACCGCCAGAGGGCAGTGCTGTAGCACGACTGGACATACAATTTGGCTACAAAATGCATTTATCATCTTGAAATGTACTGAGCTCCTGTTAAATCACCAGACGCAAATATTTTAAATCTTTTAAGCATTCAATGACACCAGTTATCGAACACCGAAGAACACCAGTTATTGGCGTGTACTCATTTAGTGATTTAACAATGCATATTGCATTACTACAAAAAAAAAAAAACTTTATACATAATTTCTCATTTTTATCCAAAAACCCCATTTTCCAGTTGCAATGTTAAACCAAGAGATTGTTAAAATGTAGTTACAGGTTGTTAAACCACGCACACAGCTTGTAAATATATGCATGTGAAATTCTGAAAATCATTTTTTATTTTCACTCAAATGACAGATGCTCATGAGTGGAACATGACAGAATCTTTGAGATTAGTAAAGACCAAAACAACAGCAACAGGCTTGACGTATTGCAAGCTCATGTTGTTGCAAGGTTCCACAACGCCTCCACCTTGTTGTTTCAAAAGAAATTCTGGGTCACCCTGCTGTGTGTGGCCAACCACTGTCACACTCAAATACCAAGTTTGTGTTACAGCTATGTTGTACTAACCAGAGGGAGGAGAACTGGTTGTCAAATTTCCTTGAGCAAAAACCAGATATGAGCTAAGGAAAGAACAGATGGTTCCTGAGACCAGAGCACTACCTCCACCAACACAATCCCTGTCCAGAACAAAGGTTTAAAGAAAGCATTCATCTTGATGCTGGTAGACTCTGACTTGGCCATCTGGATAACTGATATTCATTTATCGGAAAAAATAGCTTTCCATCACATGTTGAGCATGTGGCCTTCAGCTTCAGCCCACGGTTGCCCTCTGACCGTCCTATAGCCTTCTTATTATGTTTGGGCAGGTGGGCGATTCCTTCGGCCAACACTGAAAGGCTGGCCGACATTACAATGAAGGATGGCAGTGAGTTTTTATTTTCATGTAAACAGCTGAGGTCTTCTTGCAGAGAAGGGGGGGGGGGGGTAGTGATATGAGTCATCAAGAATCAAGAAGAGGAATTACTTTTCCCGACTTGCCAAATGGTGAAAAGAACTAAAAGTACTCTGCTGTTCTGAATGAAGCAGTTCGAGATCTGCTTGGGATAATCAGCTGAGGTTCACCCTCACTTGACCTGTTATGACAAATTATTACATTAAAAACAGTAAATAAAGAAACAGTATTTTAATATTTATTTTTTTAATCCATGAGTGCAGATTTTAAAGAGTGTAACATAAATTATATACAACCCCGATTCCAATGAAGTTGGTACGTTGTGTAACCTATATTCAATAATGTTTTTTGTGCAAATATTTGCTCATTCTGAAATGGATGCCTGCAACACATTTCAAAAAAGCTGGGACAGTGGTATGTGGACCCTCCACAGAACAGGAGGGTCTCCAGCACAACTACCACATCCATCTCTGAATGGAGCTGCACCTTAGACAGAGAAAAAAACAGAATGAGGCATCAGAAAGACAAGAAATACAGTATAATTTGTCAGCATTAAACAACAAGAAAAACAGGAAATACTAAGGTGATTGCCGGCCACTAGCCCTAAGCTTCACTAATAGACCCAGAATTTAGGTAAAGTTGAGGCTGCGGCCTGCTCCGTTTCCTAATAAAATGAATTAAAAGAGTAAAAAGCGTAGAACTATACTATGCCAGTATGCTAGCCATATGAAAGGGAAAATAAGTGCGTCTTAAGTCTGGACTTGAAAGTCTCCACAGAATCTGACTGTTTTATTGACGCAGGGAGATCATTCCACAGAACAGGGGCACGATAAGAGAAAGCTCTGTAACCCGCAGACTTCTTATTCACCCAAGGGACACAAAGTAGTCCTGCACCCTGAGAACGCAAAGCCCGGGCCGGTACATAAGGTTGAATTAGGTCAGCTAGATAGGGAGGTGCCAGTCTGTGAACAATTTTATACACTAGTAGCAGAACTTTAAAATCTGATCTCCCTGGGACAGGAAGCCAGTGAAGGGATGCCAAAATGGGTGTAATGTGGTTGAACTTTCTGCTTCGTGTCAAAATTCTGGCTGCAGCATTTTGAACAAATTGGAGACCCCTAATGCTAGACTGCGGTAAACCAGAAATTAGAACATTGCAGTAGTCCAATCTACAAGAGCTAAACGTATGGATCAGGGTTTCAGCATCAGCCATAGACAGGATGGGACGAATCTTCGCTATATTTCGCAGATGGAAGAAAGCAGTCCTCGTAATATTTCTAATGTGGAGGCCAAACGACAACGTAGGATCAAAAATTCCTCACTTCCCAAACGCTTATTGAGTGTTGTTAGAAGGAAAGGTGATGTAACACAGTGGTAAACATACCACTGTCCCAGCTTTTTTGAAACATGTTGCAGGTATCCATTTCAAAATCAGCAAATATTTGCACAAAAACAATAAAATCTATCAGTTTCAACATTAAATATCTCATCTTTGTGGCGTATTCAATTGAATATAGGTTGAAGAGGATTTGCAAATCATTGTATTCTGTTTTTATTTACATTTTACACAACGTCCCAACTTCATTGGAATTGGGGTTGTACAAAACACACCACTCCCCTCCCCTCTCCAGTTCATCTATCAAGATGTTTTACTTTAGACATTGCGATTTTCCAATTAAGTTGACCTCACCCACCCCTACTTCTTGCACAAATGCTCAAAGCTGCAACACACTGATGCACTGCTTTACTCCTAACCAGCCTTCCTCTTGTCCTGATAGTGTCGAAGGCAGTTGTTTCAGCTGTGTGGAAGTGATTATTAACATGGCGCAACACAACATGGTCAACTGTAGCCAAGTCTTGTGATTGTTATCCTTTGTGCACCTGGTTGCGGGCAAACCTCCACCGTTCTGGTAACAACGCTGAAGATATGAAATTGTTGCACATTAAAATTGCATGCAACATCCTGTTGTTGCCATTGTTCCAATTGCTTGGTTGCGTTGAACTTGCCACTTGGTGTGGCTTGATGGACACAAATAATAAAAACGTCATTGTGGTCATCATAAAGAATACCCTCAGACATTACATGTCCAAAATCTTCCAGTTAATCATTCAAGTGCAAAGTTAAGAAAAAGACACCCAGGACTGATTGATGTGACATGGAACGATGTGCTGAAAAGCTGTTGTATAGTCAATATATTCCTTCAAACAATATTTGGAGGTATATTAGCTACAGAAATCTAATTCAGCCTTATGACAGTTGCATTTTCATTAGGTAGCTGGCTCTGTACAGACCTCTGCCAATCAGATGCTTTTCAATACAGAGCCAGATTTCTGGTCAACAGACACAAAGGCATCTTCAACAACAAGATTGCTTCCCGTTTTACCTGTTTGCAGTCAGAGGCCAGCAAATTGAGGCTGCTGGTTGAGATGGTGAGGCTGATTGTCATGCCAGCAAATTGCAGGTTACTCTTCCCCAGAATGGAGGACAGACAGCGCGAAGAAGGCTACAAAGAACAAGGAAGTATTCAACATTAAAAACAAGCAACATGCATGCGACTTTTTTGCTTCCTTTTTTAACTTAAAAATGAAACTATGGTCCACCAGGGGCTCACTGCCTGTGGAAGGGCCTGTGTGCAGGGAACAGCTGCAATCGTGAAAGTGATTCTGTCTTCGAGGCCAATTGTGACCAATGAGGACTAGCCAGGGCAGTTCTCAAACTGCAGTCCAAGGCCAAGAGCATGTCACACTCCACACCAGTGCTATTGTACCAACCCATTAGCCTAATCCTCCTCCTTTTCTCATGACCGCACGTCTCAACTGCTCCACTACTGTATATTTGCAGCAAAGCTTGGGAACAACACCAGCATTTTGACAGGTTGCCCATCCAACCACGTTAACCTTAGTCCACCCAAAAGAGGAAGCCTCATTCTTTCTATTTTATCACATCTTCAAACTATGTTTTGTCTGGTGTGCTGCGCTGCCAAACATTCCTTGGTCAAACTCCGCCGTAGCAGCAGGCGGCTGAATTTAGCCACCTGTTTAATGAACAGTTTGGGTGTTTGTTTTTAGTTTTACAGGAACACTCTGTTTGCACACACACACACACACACACACACACACACACACACACACACACACACACACACACACACACACACACACACACACACACACACACACACACACACACACACAGCCTGTAAACAGCAAACTGGTGGCTGTGTCTGCTAATTTGCAGTGCTGGTTCGGCTTAGCATTGGCTCCACATGTCCTACTGAGCAAACTCTTGAGCCTCCCTTGTGACAAAAGGAGAGAACAGAGACTTAAGAATGATGGGTAATTACCTGCAAGAATCCCACTAACCACACTAGTGTTCAGTCAGCCTAAATCAAGACTTGTGTGTGTATGCGAGAGACAGAGAGACAGAAAATGCATGACTGAGTAGCCAACTGACCACAGAGTGGACAATTGAGCTAAATCTAGCTCTTGTGCTGAAAACCATTCCCACTTACCGCCGTCCACTTAAGCAGTATAAATAAATAATGCTCTATATGGGTGTGTACTTGCGTGCATGGTGTGTACCTTTCTCCTACGCTGGGCTCCTTTGGCTCCAGGAACTGCCTCACACACCACCGAAATAGCCTCCCTGAAACATTAACAATATGCAAGTGTTGCAACAGCCTGTTTTCTTAACTATCACACCTTCCTGGACTCACCATTGTACTGATTAAATGCTATCTGCCAGTAGCTGTAGAATTTATCGCCCCTGGCAACTGTACTCCATTTTTGCCATGGAGACAAACATCACTACGGAAACTAGAGGGAAACCACAAGGAATCCAGAACGTGGTAATTTAAGGGATGGAGAGCAGCAGGCACATATACATGGACTCAAATGAACTGATGCACTCAGAAAAAGAAGAAAAAAATGCAAGCAAGCTGGCGAAAGCAGAAGTAGGGCAGAAACTGACAGAGTGTATGCAATTAGTGCTTCAAACTCTGCACCGCATCTTTAGCATCCTGTTCATGTATAAAGAAATCAGCACTGAAATGAGAAACAACAAGCAGCGAATGAGTAGTGTGCAAGCTCACCTGGTGACCTGAGTTCTGGTGCTGAAGTCCAGCGCTCGCATCGACTGTAGCACCTCAACGCAACCCATGTACTGCCCAGGAAACAGGAAGACAACACATTACCAACAGACCTTCACAGGCCGACTGCACAGATGGAACGGAGCGAAGGAAACAAGATAAAAACAATAATGAAATTTGGTGTCTTTCTCTGTCAAGAACTGCATGTGAAAACAATTTGATAAAAACTAAGTGAATAATGCAGTCACTGAGACTATACAATCACTTACCCGTACAGTGTAGGAGACCCCGGTGGTGCTAACCACAGTGTCAGAGTGTAGCCAACCACGGGTGGGCTTGTTGACAAAGGAGCCATGGCGCGTCCACTCATCTCCTCCCAGCTGCCCTCCTTCCACCCGTGCCCTCCTGGACACCACTGCTAGCCGGTTCATGTCCTGCAGAGGAGGTCGGGGAGGGGGAGAAGGAGCTGTTAGAGGAGGAGCAGGGTGATGAGACGGAGGGGAGGAGCTTGAACTGCTCCGGTCATCCCCGGAGGACTCCACACGCGCCTGGGGCTGTTGTGGCCTGCTTGAGGCCTTGAGACCTGGGAGAAGAGTAGCAGAAACACCCAAGCGAAGGGATCCCATCCTTGGGAAGAAAGAGCAAAGTGTGGTGGGGCTGTTCTCAGCCGGGCGGGGAGAAGAGGGGGGTAAGATGGGCGTTAGAGACGAGGAGGAAAGAGAAGAAGGCAAACCAGGCGAGGGAGTGAGTGGGGTAGCAGGGCTGGAAGGAGGGAACGATGATGGATTGGAGTTTGTTTCATCAGTTGAGCTCAGCGATTCACTCCGAAAGTGGGTGTACTTGGTTTTTGGAACAAGCTCCATAATGAATGTGCAGTGTCAGTTTTTATCTTCACACAAGTCCACACAGGCTCGCTGTGATTCAAATCAAAGTCTCTTTGTTTCAGTATTCAAAGTTTCTCTCTAAAGGGACACACACATCCATCTGTAAGTCTCCCTCAGTGTAACGGCTGCATCCATCTGTGTGGCTGTCTGTCCTCCACTCAATACCAGGCAGCCAGCTCCGAGCGACGTCAAAAACAGCTTTGTCCACGATGAATGCGAAATGAGAAAAGGCGCACAGGAGCAGTGGGGTGTACCAGCGAATGGCAGTATGCAGATAAAAAAAGTTTGTGTTGCGTGCACCAGTGCAGATCATGTTGTCATCAGTTCACTTTTAATCTGCTTCAATGTTCTTTGTGTTCCCGAGGACGGATAAGGACATGTTCTGAAAGAGCCACAAAGTGCGCTTCTTGGTACAGTGTTTTTGCCATCATGTAAAACAATATCTGTGAATATCTTGAGTAAACTTAATAGCCTCTCAGTGAGGGCCAGTGATCCAGCTGTCACGGGCACCGTGGAGAATCAACACAAGTCACTGTCTCTCAACACCCCCTCACTTGTGTATTAGTGCACTGAGGGGTGCATTTACAGGAATGGGACAGTTTAAAACTTCTCTGCTCACAATACCTCTTAGATTATCTCTGTGTACGTGTTCTTTCATGTGCACGTGCGTAGCAGCACCCTTTGGTAGATCCCTCCTGCTTGAAACAGACATAAAAATCCTATTAGCAGCCAACGACGAGCACAAGGATGCTGTGTGCGCTAACACGGCAGCAACAAACACACAACAGACACTTGCACGGCTCCAGCTGGTCGATAGTACAACAAGCACCTGCAGAGCTCAATGAAGCCTTGGACGGCTAGAGAAGAGAGAGAGAGAGGAGGCTTACTGATTTATGGCTAGTCTCCAGCTCCTCCTGGCAGCATGCTTTCTGTAACACCTACTTTTCAAGAGTTTCGCATTCTGAAATTTGTCAGACTCCTCTTTTTTTATTCCCTTTCCCTCTTCCTCCACACGGTGTCACGTCCTCTTTGAATGGCCTTCGCCTTTTCCCTCCCTGTGTCGTCGTCGTCTTCTGCTCTCTTCTTCCAGATGACTTCTGGCACAGCCTCCTTCCCTTTCTCTGCACTCTTTCCTCCCTTCTCTTGGTCTCCTCTCTTCTCTTGGAAGCCCTCTCTCTTCCTCCACACGATGTACTCCGCCAACCTCTGTCTCTCCAATGCCTCCGCCCTCTCTCGCGCCACCACTTCCTCTCTCCTCTTCCAGATGATCTCTCGCTCCCCCTCTCCCCCTCCCCCGTCTGCTCTCCCGTTCTCCAGGCTGTCCTGTTCAACAGTCCCTCTGTCAGATATATTAATGGCTAGCCCTGCCTTTTGGCCTCTTTTATTTCAACATTAAAAGACAGTTAGTGGATCAGCATGGTTCACGTATTTAGACACCAGTAGAAATCAGAAAAGAAAACAAATTAGTACGGTACTTAAGGTTGGACCTGAAAAGTTGGGCACGTTCCTGCCTGAAATTCCTGATATGGACAAAATAAGACAAGGTGCCTCAGTTCAAGTGTGTTCTGTAAAAACAGCCACCTTGTTTGTTTTGTTTCCTGGAGCACCATTAGATTATGATAGGCTCAGTCTGGCACATCATCTGTGTCTGATACACTGACACAGACTGCAGTCGCACAGTGGTGATGTAACTCTGGAGAATATAGGTCACTGGCTGCTGACAACCACGGGTAGGTTTGCTGTGATGACGATGCAACCTGATTGGTCCTGCCTGAACTCCCAAATCAGGGTTCCCTGAATGGCACCAGTATCTCAGAGTTGTAACACACTAACCCAGCCAGAAATATGCAAGCTAAAACTACACTCTGTTATACTGATATGACTACGGATGCTTTTTCCTCTCTCTGTTGCTTCAATACTGCCACGATTCTAGTTCAAACACGAGGCCAGATCATAATCAGTTACCTGAGAGAAGCGCATTGATGCAGCCCCATGAGATATGATCAAGTCAAATGCTGTATTCTGGAACTCCTTCCTTATCTAAGACAAGGCTTATCAAAACAACAGAGTTCAGGTTAGCTGTCAGTCAGTTCTGTTGCAAACTACCGTGTAGACAGCACATCTTGTATTCTGCATAGGCCGATCTAGAAGGCAAACAACGTCTGTTGACATTAACAGTAACCTTAAGTCTCACAAACAGAACAGTCTGCAGCAGTTTGACCTCTACGTCAGAGGCAAGACTGCACTTCAAGTCTTACGCCAAGCTGGCTGGTTTACACCTCCGTGCTGTTGAGGCATGAGTAACATTTACAATCCAATGACCGTCGCTCTTTTGAAGGACAGCAAGATTTACACACACTTCGTCTGGCCAAGGTACATAAGGTTGTAAATTTGGCACCAGTGTTCAGTGATGCCCAATAAAGAAGTAGACTTTTCCCACACATTAACATTTCACACTAGAATGTGCCTGGAATACAGCACGGCAGCTTGCAGTGTGTGCTGAGCACATGGCATAGAAACAGTCGCCTACACCACTCTAGCACCACAGAGGAATTGCCTAGCAATGGCTGCTAGTCACCCATCTGGTCTTGGCCAAAAAGCACCATAGAGGATCCAATTACAAGGAAGCCCTGCCAAACAGGCTGGGTATAGTCTCCAAAAAGCCGATGATAAGAATGACTGAAAAGTCACAAAGACACACAGGATTTGGACAATCAAATCACAAGCAGCACACAAACAAAACAGTCTGTTGCACCTATTATTAAAAAAAAAAAAAGCAAAAAATGAGCCCAGAGAAGTATTAGCACTTAAAAATCCAACAAGTGGACTTCGCAATATTTGAAAGAAAAACACAGGTGTGTTCAAAAACTCTATGAGCAGAGTAAACCTTCCCCCTGAGGTTGGCTTTCATGCACAGAACACAGTGTAGATCATGTGAGTGCAGAAGAGATGGCCTTGCAGGTAGACACCAAAAGACCATCAGAAAAATGGCGCACCTAATAATCACTGACTGATGGCCCAAGACCAAGCAGCTGAACAGAGTGATATGTACAAGTGGAACCACTACAACAATCAAATTTTTCATAAAATTCCAGATAATGGCACATCAGCTTGGCTGATGAAGATGGCAATTGCTACTGGTGAGATTAGGATGAACCAATCACAAAACGAACACATGGAATGAAGAGGTACAAGATACAGATGACCTGAAACAAACCCTGATTCTCAAACACTGACAAAGACAATCTAGGAAACAATAAATCTGGCATGGGGGCGCACCTCAAAAACTGTACACAGTGGACTAATTCAGTCTACTGCTTCTTATGTACAAAGTATATACAATTAGGTCGAGGAACAGCACCAGTTTTTAAATGATAAAAAATAATAATACAAAAAATGGCGTGCTGTCTGCAGCTGCTGTCTGTTGCTATGGCAACAGACATTAAAAGTGATGCCTGTGTGGGATATATACTGAGAACTCCTAACAAAAGCAGAAATTTTCAAAGAAGGAATCCTATGGCAGGAGTAGACTGCTCCATGAAACAGCCATTTTCATATAGTAGGAAAACTACAGACTCTTAGACCAATCAATAGGCAGTCAGGAAATGATCAAAGTTTGACCGGTGTTCCGTCAGCCATAAACCCAATCAATGTTGACATCTCACGGCAGCTGCATCTCCAAAGAGAGCATGTACAAATGGATGGCCAACATCATTTCAGAAAAAAACAAGAAACGATTTAAAAAAAAAAAAGGAAAAGAAAAAGAAAAAAGCCAGTATAAATATCACAACTGCACTAACTGCCTAGTTTTAAGACAACACTGATGTTTAGAAAAGTTGCATAAAACAACCTGAATATTTGGTGCAGCGGTTAACAAGGTGAGATTGTTAAATACCTTGCATGGTATTTCCTGTGTTCATAGACAATTTATAAAATCGTGTCACAAAGTCTATATTTAGAAAAGAAGTATTTTGACTGTTGTGTATAAACAGAGTATGGCGAATATCCGAAGGTTTTTTCTGTTTTAAATAAATGGAAAAACAAAGAGTTCTCTCTCTCACTCTTTTTTGGTTTAAAAAGCGTACAGATGATAATCCATTGTGATCCACCTAAAGCTGAGCTCCACATTCATATCACAACCATATTAATGTTTAAACAGCCACAGACTGTCGGTTATGCTTCCTCTCCTCCTTTCTGGCTCTCCCTCCTTCCACTCCCTGATAACGTGCTTCTCCTCTGATCTGCTCTTCCGCTCGATTAATTCACAAAGTCACTGCCGGAAGCATCTCTCCATCTATCTTCTCCTCCGTTTGACTGCCTCCTCTTCTCTTTCCTCCTGTCTCTCTCTCTTTCAGCAGATGGTGAAACGGCAAAGCTGCCAGGATGGACAATGGCACTCCTTATTGTACTCCTCTTCTCCCCTCACATCGGTCTCTCTTTCCGACTTTCCTTCCACCTCTGTCTGTTAGAGGGACGAGCACGCTGTCTGTCTTCCCCTCCTCCCAGTCTGGCTGGGTGATGCTGCCTCCCATTTTCTCTCTCACCATCTCCTTCTCTCTTACTCTTCCTCTCTCTCTCTCTCTCACACACAGACACACACACAAATACACACACACACGACTGCTGCCTCTGCCCTCCCCACCTCCTTTTCTCCCATCCTGCCTCCTTCCTCTTCCCTCCCCTTCCCTTCCCTGCAGCCTCAGTCATTTAGCAGCATACATGTGTATGCACAGCAAGACACTGTGCTCCTGCACGCTAATGCACAAACTCCACGGGGAGATGGAGATGTGGAAGAAAGGAGGGAGGCAAAGAGCATTCTACATGTGCTTTTTTTCCTTTTGGGGGTTCGGTAGGAGGGGCAGTCAGTCCATGTTGATTATCTGAAACTCCTCCCATATTTGCATTTAGCACCCGAAAGACAGAGCAAGAGGAAAAGAGAATGGATGGAGAAAGATGAAGCGGATTCATCCATCCATTCACCCAGAACGAGTGTGACACTATAAATCAATTTATTTAACCTTCATAGAAAAACAAAATGGCAAACAAACTAGCGTATTTCACTAAGTGTTAAAGGTGAGGAGACTAACAGCCAAGTAGAGGTTCTGGAGACTGGTCCCAGTATAGCATAGCAATCTAAAGCAATGCTGTGGAAAGTAAAGGGTAGTGGGTGGGGAGGGATCCAAAACAGCCACAGGGTGCTACAGGAACCCGGTAGAGAGGAGAGCACAAAATCACCAAATGACAATTCAGCATAACCTGCCTGTGGTATACTTCTTAAAGAGTTCCCTCAAGAACACATTTTATACCTCAATAACAATGTCAGGAACTGGAAACCTTATCGGGGAACACAGGAACTTTTCCAGCATGTTGCATCAAGGAACCAGAAGTACACATGACCTTTTCTGGAAATTACATCACAAACTATGTGACAATAAATGTATGCACAGTTGTTAAGCCTCTACCTTAATGCTATAACCTCTTGTTTTATCTTGGCATCTGTTTAGTGTGATGGTTTTATCAATGGACTCTAAATTAGCTATGCCACCTTCGATTCTCCATGGGAACTTCTGCTTATGTTGCATGGTTATGAAAAAAGTATTTTTATTAATTAATTTATTTATTTTTGCTAAAAGCAAATTCTTACACAGTGGTGGGCACAGTTAACCAAAAAGTCAGCTTCGATAACCACTAATCCGCTAACTGAAAAGTTAGCTTTTGTAACGCTAAGCTAATAAACCGATAAAGAATTTAGCGTAAGCTACAGCTAATCGCTAACTTTTAGTTTTAACTCCAGTACACTGTCAGCTAATGACAAGCCAGCTTGTGAGTAGAGTCAAAGGCGGTCAAAAACCCAACACAAATGAGTCAGCACTTATGTCTTTGTGTGCCCTACCCACTGCTGTATAGAAGAGTCATTTACATTCAACATACACTGCCCCAGATGTGTGACAGAACACATCAAACGCAAACTCTCACTTATGGTTTAGATTTATAAACAAAATGCATTCCGGGCAGTTTATTGATATTAACGTCAACTCTGTCATTTTTACAAAGTGAAAATATCACAAATATCATTTAGTTTTAAAATAATGCGTTAATTCCGGAGGTTTGAGCATTAAAACTCACAGATGCCAAAAGACATTATGGGAAAATATGCCTCCTCATTACTGGTTGGTTGGTTTATTTATTTGTAAAAAAAAAACACACAAGTTAGTTCATCTAATGTGTGTGTTGGTTTTTACAAATAAATGTGTATTTGTAAATACACTCAACAAAAATATAAACGCAACACTTTTGGTTTTGCTCCCATTTTGTATGAGATGAACTCAAAGATCTAAAACTTTTTCCACATACACAATATCACCATTTCCCTCAAATAGTGTTCACAAACCAGTCTAAATCTGTGATAGTGAGCACTTCTCCTTTGCTGAGATAATCCATCCCACCTCACAGGTGTGCCATATCAATATGCTGATTAGACACCATGATTAGTGCACAGGTGTGCCTTAGACTGCCCACAATAAAAGTCCACTCTGAAAGGTGCAGTTTTTTTATTGGGGGGGGGGGGGGATACCAGTCAGTATCTGGTGTGACCACCATTTGCCTCATGCAGTGCAACACATCTCCTTCGCATAGAGTTGATCAGGTTGTCAATTGTGGCCTGTGGAATGTTGGTCCACTCCTCTTCAATGGCTGTGCGAAGTTGCTGGATATTGGCAGGAACTGGTACATGCTGTCGTATACACCGGTCCAGAGCATCCCAAACATGCTCAATGGGTGACATGTCCGGTGAGTATGCCAGCCATGCAAGAACTGGAACATTTTCAGCTTCCAAGAACTGTGTACAGATCCTTGCAACATGGGGCCGTGCATTATCCTGCTGCAACATGAGGTGATGTTCTTGGATGTATGGCACAACAATGGGCCTCAGGATCTCGTCACAGTATCTCTGTGCATTCAAAATGCCATCAATAAAATGCACCTGTGTTCTTCATCCATAACAGATGCCTGCCCATACCATAACCCCACCGCCACCATGGGCCACTCGATCCACAACATTGACATCAGAAAATCGCTCACGCACACAACGCCACACACGCTGTCTGCCATCTGCCCTGAACAGTGTGAACCGGGATCCATCCGTGAAGAGAAAACCTCTCCAACGTGCCAAACGCCAGCGAATGTGAGCATTTGCCCACTCAAGTCGGTTATGACGACGAACTGGAGTCAGGTCGAGACCCCGATGAGGACAACGAGCATGCAGATGAGCTTCCCTGAGACGGTTTCTGACAGTTTGTGCAGAAATTCTTTGGTTATGCAAACCGATTGTTTCAGCAGCTGTCCGAGTGGCTGGTCTCAGACGATCTTGGAGGTGAACATGCTGGATATGGAGGTCCTGGGCTGGTGTGGTTACACGTGGTCTGCGGTTGTGAGGCTGGTTGGATGTACTGCCAAATTCTCTGAAACGCCTTTGGAGACGGCTTATGGTAGAGAAATGAACATTCAATACACGAGCAACAGCTCTGGTTGACATTCCTGCTGTCAACATGCCAACTGCACGCTCCCTCAAATCTTGCGACATCTGTGGCATTGTGCTGTGTGATAAAACTGCACCTTTCAGAGTGGCCTTTTATTGTGGGCAGTCTAAGGCACACCTGTGCACTAATCATGGTATCTAATCAGCATCTTGATATGGCACACCTGTGAGGTGGGATGGATTATCTCAGCAAAGGAGAAGTGCTCACTATCAGAGATTTAGACTGGTTTGTGAACAATATTTGAGGGGAATGGTGATATTGTGTATGTGGAAAAAGTTTTAGATCTTTGAGTTCATCTCATACAAAATGGGAGCAAAACCAAAAGTGTTGCGTTTATATTTTTGTTGAGTGTATGTCAGTTTTTTCATTTGTAAAAAAAAAAAAAAAAGGCATATGCAAAACTGAAAATTCTGTTTGTCAAGTGCGATTCAGCCACAGAGGTTAGCCACAGTGTGGCAATTGGATGCTATTCAAATGCCTATATAGCAGATGGCAGTGTTCCATGGATTCTGACCCAAAATGCATAGAAATGCATATGGTCGCGGCGTGCAATGGTACAAAATGTATAGAACCAAAATTACATGGTGAATAGAACCAAAGTTGCAGGGTAAATGGAACAAAATGGCAAATGGGACAAATGATCAATATCATGTGACAAACACACCACCAATCAAATGACAAGGATCTATTTAGGTGTTATATAAACACATCTATTTGCTGTTACACAGGCAAAGCAACTCATTTGGTGCAAAAAATCATCACAAAAGAATCAATTATTTTAGGTATGTGCACATTTTCATTTAGTGAATTATAAGATGATAGCATTTATTGCTTTGAGTTACTGTCTACACAATCTTGCTGGGATGGACAAATCTCATTTGCATACTCATCTTCATTCTTCCTGTGCAAGTCCTACACTTAACAGCACAGGGAATGAGAAGGATTTTAACCCTTCTGAAGTCATGCTATTTACTGCTAAACATACAGTCTATATGCAGTTTCAACTATAAAAACAGATGTACAACTCAGACCATAAAGACTTGACTTTTCAAATTACAGATACACTGTGGTAGCAAACTCTTCTCCACTGTGTCATGATGTGTTTTTTGATTGGTTGTGTATTTCACCTTACTGGCTTACCAGACCATCTGTAACCATTAAAACATCAAAGTGCACATCAACACACTGATGGGCACACACAAAAACAAAACTCAAGACACCAACTGCAAAATGCGCCAAAGCCGCTCTTGCAGATGCTTCACTCTCAGCATGCTCTGCTCCCAGGATGAGTTGTGAAGAGTGTTACAGGACCTCCTTGGCATAAACAGTGTAATTGAGCAAGCACATAAACACACAAATTAGACATGAAGAGCAAGATTGTGAGAGCATGAAATCAAGTGAGAGGGACAGATTAAGAGACAGGCCCAGTGATGAAGAATGGGAATGATCCTGTGTGCATGTTGAAACACACACTGCGGTATGAAAGGAATGACCTGAAAGCACTGCTGTGTAAGATGTTTGTGTTTGAGCTTGCCCTACACAAGTTAGCATGTGTATTCAAGGCACTTGGGGATACATTAGTAGAATCTGCGGCTTATCAGCCCGTATTACATGAAGAAGTTTGAGAAAGCTACAGTCCTGGACACACATGCTCCAGGGCCACATCTGTTTTCAGAGTTTGTGACCCACCTCACTCACACGCTTACACATACTTGGCCTAAAATGAGTTGGTGCGCAAACATGCGCAGTGACTGACCTTTTCCCTATGAGATTATTGCCAGAATGAATCACTGCCCAACATCAGTTCACATTACGGAGGCTAGAATGATAATGATGATATGAAATGAAAGAGCTTCGTGATGGGGCGCGGGGGGGGGCTGTGTACAAATACAGACAGCAAGAAGGCAATCAAATTTTCAAAATACTGGGGGCATGTGTGAACATTAGATCTGCTAGGCATTCAGCAGGAGGTCTTTCTGTTAGGTTCATTGCTCACTATGCACACAGCAAACATGCGAGCTGGCTATTTTGGGTTGTACCAGCCCCCTCCACCACCTCCCCTTTCTACCCACCCACATCCCTATCTCCTTCCATCATTCCCTTCCTGCTGCCACTCTCTTTACTTACAACTTGTTTTACCAGTGTCACTTCTGCAGACAGTTTTACTTCTTCACATCGTTTTCAGTTAACTGGCACACATGTGATTGTCCTCATATTGGCAGTTTATGTCTTATTGCTGTCACCATTCGGACAGTATTATTCCATTCAGATGTACGCTCGTTCTTCAATTACTTTTTCGTTGTTGGGTCTATGTTTGAGAACTAAAGTGTTTTCTGCACCTGAACAGTGTTTTACAATGGTGCAGTATCTGATGAAACCGTTCACAGTACTGGCCATGATAATTACCTTTGAGGAGAAGTGCAATTCTCCACAAGCAATGTAGTGAGAATATGGGACAATTTCGATTAGAAAACAGAGATAAAGGCACTCCCAGGAACAGAATAGGAAATGAGAATTTAGCCTGCTCCAGACCTGATAATTACCTGGCACTGAAATGACCTTGTGCTGCAGATTAACATTTTTAATATCACTTTTAAAACCTGTCAGAGAAAAATTGGGGGACAGGATCTCTAAAAGAATCTGAGCTATTTTTATAAACACTAACTGACCATGATACAGACTAGTAGTAGGAGGTATGTTGTAAACATCTTGCAGAATTCATTCATTTTCTGAACCCGCTTAATCCTATTCAGGGTCACTGGGGGGGTCTTCTGGAGCCTCTCTCTTTCCAAGTGGTCAATGGGCGAGAGGCATGGTACATCCTGGAGAGGTCCCCAGTCTATCACAGGGCCAACACATATTAACAATTTAGAGTCACCAATTTAACAAACCTGCATGACTTTGGAAGTGGGAGGAAGCCAGAGCTCTCAGATAGAAGTCATGCAAACATGGGAAGAACATACAAACTGCACAGAGAAAAGGACCAGGTAAAACAGCAGCAGCTAAAAACAGAACAGCAGCACACCCACGGTGAGTAAGAAAAAAAAAAAAAAAAACTAAATTACAGCTCATTAAAATGAGCCATAATTTTGCAACATGTTACAAAAATAAACGTACATTATAATGCTTGGGTTTGAGTAGAAACTAAATTTTGTCAGTTTTGTGAAATTTGAAAAGCCATACAGCTTTAAAGGACATGTTGCACTGAAATCAAAACAACTTAGATTTAAGCTGTTAGTGACCATCCGATGATCCACCGAGATTACGTTGTGCACTTCCATGACTGGTTTCAAAGTATACGGCATTCGCAGCAAACAGCTACGGAGACTTCCAAAAACAAATATTCGTGAGTACTCGGGTGTTTCCGACAGGTGATATAGGCGTTAGGAGCGTCCCAGAGTGTGCTTCAATGGAATGTATCTACTAATGTTAAGAACAGAGGCACAGATTAATTCCAAAGTTTACACAAGTGTGATGTTTTATGGCGACTCGTTTTTAAGTGATAACTGTTTATTTTGATGCAGTCACAGTAAAAGGAGCAGCTGTGAGAAGGTTTTTTGCACCTGTAGCAATTAGTCATAAACGCAACCTGTTAAAAATCCTAATAAGTGTTGTATATAACTGGGAAAAAAATCTAATATATATATATATATATATATATATATATATATATATATATATATATATATATATATCTGTCATCATGTTGCCTGTACAAATGTCAGAGACATTCCACGTCCATTAAGCGGCAATGAATAGCTGACATGAAGGTTAAAACAGCGTAACAGCCATTTTAACCCGCATGTCAGCTGTTTTTTTTTTTTTTTTTTTTTAAAGGGATTAACCAACATTAATTCTCTTTTAAAAAGTTACTTATAGAGACTGAAAGTTTTATGACATTTGAGAGAGTCTACAAGCTTAATACTGATTAAATATTGTTCATTCCACTCACCCAGTGTAAAGATTTCCAAATTAGTCCACAACAAAAAGAAGCCTTCATGCTCACACATGATCACAAATGCGATCGCCAGCCACGGAACGGTCCACTCGCCCTCACTCGGATCCACAGCCAGAGATCATTTTCAAGTTCCACTCGGCCAGAGAATAATGTCCAGGTCCACTTGCTCTCAGGTTCGGAGCATAATGTCTGATCACAGCTCTGCGTTGTGGCACATTGGAGAGTCCATTATATCCTGAAAATAGCGTCTTCTGAGTTTTTCCCAATACGAGACATACATCTACAAGTATTAGAGATACACAGCGAAATCGCACAGGCAAAAGAAGCCCCACCGACAGGATGCAGTGGCATGGATGCTGCAGTAAGAGTCCTCACATCTAATCATCCTGGTTACGATTTTCCTCGAGTGGGCTTTAACATAGCAAACTGAGCACTGTGCATGTTGCACACGATGGAACAGTGCAACAGGAAACACAGCTGAGACTCGGCCCTATTGTGCCGATTTAGAGATCGACAACCACATGCTATGACCTTGAAAACAAACTCCCACGGTTTGTTTCCAAAACACACACACACACACACTATGTTCCGCTGATGTGAGCATCATCACTTTTGGCATGTGTACAGCAGCTTAGTCCCTCACCTCTGGGGTTTATCAATAGAATAGTTACAAATATCACTGCTAACATTCCGTACTTATAAAAATCAAACCTTATTTACGGAATGAATGTGTATTATATCTGTGCGTGTATGGGTAGGTACACAATACACAAGCCTGTCAAAGTGAAGCTTCAGCAATCACAGGTATCCTGCTGTTCCGTCAGTCATAGCTCAAGCTTTCACTTTTGATTGATGAGCAGAATTGGACAAATCCAATTTTAATCTAATGGATTTTGAACTGCGATCGAGTGCCCAGGATGCTCCTCTTTGATTGACAGTGTGTGTGTGTGTTGTGGACGGTGGATGCATCTTTCAGTTTGTGCTGTGTGTGTGTGTGTGTGTGTGTCTTATGTGTCTGGACAGTGGGATGTGTTTGAATCTACCAGGTTTCAGATCGCTGTTGATTGGGCTTTCCCATCCATTTTATCAGTGCAGATAATTCCACCATATAATATCATGTCAGAGGCTGAATAGTGTGGCTGAACCTGATAAGAGCACTGAGCCCACAACTTTCAGTCACCTCAATCATCCCACATACCCTTCAGTCTGTTTCCATAACAGTCTGTCTGTCCTTCCCTTATTTATAGATGACTTTCACCATGACCCCATCAGCTGGTGTAATAGTGGACTATCATCTTGTTTACTGTGTGCATTTACAGATTATAAGCGTGCAGGAACCAACAGACTCTATATCAGTGGTCAACAATCCTGCTCCTGGATATCACCTATCCTACATCAGGTTTAGTTGATAATGAGGTGTGGACAGAGCAAGAAAAGATGGAAAATGTGCAGGATAGGTGATCTTCAGCAGCAGAGTTGGGAGCACTGCTCAATATCTTTTCCAAGGTATTGACAATCATGTGTCACAGATGACCACAAATCTACAAACCCTCCACCATATGAATTCCTCCACCGATCAGGGGAAGAACTCATCAGTGCATTCACCTTCCAGAGTGACTGGAGTTGAGTATCGTGAAAGAACTAAGTCCTAATATAGGGCAGCAGATAAATTAATTTTTTCAGTGAAATACTTCACTTATACAAAGAAACATGAAATTTTCGACACATCTTCTTCATAGGTTAAGTCATCATCATTTTCACTGGATGGCCACTCAAAATTTCAAGATGGCCACCAAGAAGTTTTGATCACGTCATTTATGCCCTCCTGGCCATGTATTCTTTGTTGGTTTTATAGAGCCATGGCAGCAAGTCTGTCATGATCAAAGCCAACGATACAGATGTGCTGGTCATTGGCTTGAGTGTCTTCTCAACTCTACATAGTATGGGTGTGCAGCAGTTGTGGTTGGCATTCGGTCAAGGTTCGAGCCTTCGCTGGATTCCCATCCATGACCTGTCAGACTATGTAGGCCAAGAGAGGGCCACAGGAATGCCATTCTTCCATGCCTTCACTGGCTTTGATGTGGTCTCAGCCTTTAGAAACAAAGGGAAGAAGACAGCTTGGCAAACTTGGGATATGTTCCCAGAGGCTACCCCAGTACTTTCTAAACTGAGCAAGTAGCCTCCGTCCATTGAGGATGCAGACATGGAGATTCTGGAGAAGTTTGTGGTTCTCATGTATGACAGATCCAGCACTGTTGACAGTGTAGATGAAGCCAGACCTGACCTGTTTGCCAGGAAGCAGAGGTCGTATGAAGCCATCCCTCCTACCAGTGCAGCTCTGCTTCAACACACCAAACGTGCAGCATACCAGGCAGGATGCATATGGGCTCAGGCAATACTACGTCAGCCAGAAGCAGAGAGTCCATCTGATTGGGGCTGGGAGAAAGCAGGTGATGAGTGGAAGGTCTACTGGACAGCCAACTCATCAATTGCAAAGAGTTGTGAACAACTCACCAAATGTGGCTGCAACTCTGGCTGCCGTGGCAGGTGCAAATGCTACAGGTTCGGACTAGCTTGTACAACTTTGTGCAATTGCAAATGTGACCTGTAAGCTGTCTCCTGAATGAGCTTATGATTTTTGTATGAGTTTGCCGAGTTAGTCGGCCTAATGTCTTTTGGAAAAGGACACATCTTCTTCCTGTCTGGCCTGAAGTTTTTTTTCAGCTGCAAACCCACAAGCCACATAAATGAGCTCATACTTTTTTTATTGATCTTCATTTGCTTATACTTACAGAATACAATTAAAATAGCACAAAGTGAAAGTGGTAAATATATTTTTCTTCTTCTTTTGATTTAGTGCACCTTTTGGAAGAAAATATTTCATGACAGGCAGAGATTGCATCTATAGGTATCTCACAACTGCATTCAAAATAATTTAGGATACGTCAATGCCGCAACGGAAACTAAAATTCCAGCCTTATAATTTGGAGTTTTCAATGCATTGTTGTGATTTGCTTCTATCTTCTTTATTACCAACATATGTTTTTGCATCATATATAGCAATACAAAACCTAGAACCAAGTTCTCTTACCAGACAAACAAAAAAGAAAGTTTTCTATCGCGAAAAGGATTTTAGAGATTTTTCTCATAGCAAAAGGGTCCCTCGATGGTCATTTTGTTAAATATAATTCATCATAATGAAAAATATATTACTTCTGACTTATTAAATTAACTGTTCTGCAAAGTGGAACAGGAACGGAACACTTGAATGTGTATTTTTTGTTTTTGTTTGTTTTATATTTTGAATGTGAGCAAGTGCCAAATTTTATGTTTCTTTGTATAACTGAAGTATTTTTCTCCTTATCTGCTGCACTAATAAAAGGACTTAACATCCATCGGTACAAATGCTTATTTCCAGATTCTGCAGTGTAACGCAGATGAGAGTCTACAACTCCCCCTGGACAGGACACCAGTCCGTCACAGCCAAGGCTGGAACCCAGTTACAGGTGGGTAGACTGAGACAATGCAGATTAAGAGTCTTGTCCAATGACACAGACAGTAGGATAACAGGAATTGAACCCATACAGCCCAGCATACTGGTAGCCCATCCTCTTATCCCGGTGAGCTATCTGCTCTCATAAAGTGGATATTCTTCCAACTGAAAAATTGTGGGTTCAATCCTCAATTGCTGCAAAGTGTCAGTGGCAAAGACAATGTAACTCAAACTGCAGAAATGTAGAAAATAAATAAATAAAAAGAATAACAAGAATAATAATAATCATGCTTAGAGATCTGCTTGGAGAGAATAGCTATAGAAAGCCTTCCACAGTATATTTTATGTATATCCATCCATGGACTATTAAAGATTTGCATTAAAAGAGACTGAAATCAGAATTATGAGCTGTAATCTAAAATGACTTCAAGAAAAGGTTGAGAATTTGCAGGTTTTCATTTCTACTGGTCACATCAGCAGGTAATTTGACTGATGAACTCATTCCCTCAGCATACAGAAATGGTAAATGCCGGCAAAAAAAAAAAAAAAAAGGATTCACATCCGAATCGCAATTCTTATTTATTAAGATTATCAATCGATCCAAGATGTCCAAGAACTGATAGTTGAAAGGCATTTTTTAAAACATTTTCTTGCTTACTAGCTGCGTGTACTGTTTGTCAGGCAACGGCCTTCATATTGTAGCGTCCCGGCTAGGGATGGGTCCGGTGTGCTTCAAACATTCGTGAGCTGCATCTTAGCATGGCAGACGAAGAGCTAATTCAGCCAGCACCATCCTCGCTGAAGGCAAATGTTTGGGCACACTTCGGATTTTATTATTTGCCGGGTAAGAAGGAGCTTGACATGACCTATGCAGTGTGCAAAATCTGCAAAATGAAAGTCAAGTACTTCGGGAACACTTCAAATCCCCGAGCCCAAATGCTGCACCATCACCCAGAGCTAAAAGAAGCGGAGCAGCGGCCTCTGCCATCTACTGACCAGCACACACTCCATCACTTCACTAAACTGCCAGCCAACTCTGAACCAGCAAAGCGGATAAGTAAATCCATCGCATGTTTCATTTCGAAAGCTCTTCTCCCCTACAGCGTTGTGGAGAACAAAGGCTTTAGATTCATGCTGCATATGACTGAGCCTAAATACGTCATACCGTCACGTCAGTTTTTCACAGAGAAAGCCATACCACAACTTTACAAAGAGACAAAAGTTAAGGTTGAGGAAGCCTTGGCCAAAGCCCACAGAGTAGCACTTACCTGCGATGCGTGGACTTCCAGAGCAACGCACTCCATCACATTCACGGCTCATTATATCACCGACACCTAGCAGATTGAGTCACGTGTGTTACAAACACGAGTGATGCATGAAAACCACAGAGCCACCAGTGTCAATTTGATGTTCCACAGTGTGGCAAATAAATGGAAACTAAATCACGGATGTGGTTATAGTCACAGATAATGCTGCAAATATGCTGGCTGCTGTGCAGTTTGATAAGTTAAAGCGTATAACAAGTTTTGCACACACATTAAACCTGGCTGCTCAGTGAGCACTGAAGCTTAACCCTGTGTCACGACTTCTTGGGAGGATAAGGCGAATCACTGGGTTTGTCCACTGAAGCCCTATCGCAAGCCATGCACTGTAGGAGAAACAGAAACATACCAGCACACAGGCTGAAAACCGATGTAGCAACAAGATGTGACAGCACTTACGAGATGGTTTAAAGATTTTTAGAGCAGCAGCCTGCAGTCTGTGTTGCTCTCCTCTCTCCGCAGGTGAGAAAAGGTGGCAGTTCAGGTGACATCTGCACACTCAGTGAAACTGACATCTCCAATGCTGAAGAAATGGCCAAAGCGCGCAAACAATTAAGGGATACGATGAACATCATGTCAGAGGACTCCACGCCCACACTGTCAGTGATCGCTCCATTACATGCTCAGCTGCTTCATGACACCGCATGAAGGACCGCATGACACCGCATGCTGAGGACGACGCACCGCTTGTGCAGGAAATAAAAATGACTATCCATGAAGATCTTGCAAAGAGATACATAAGTATGCAGACTAAGAACATTCTTCTCACTGCCTCCACCTGGACGTCCATACCAAAGTGATTGCAGAGGCTGCAGCTCGAGGTAATTATATTTATTCTATTTTTAAAAAAATGTGTAGAGTACACATGCATATATACATTAATGAGGATAAAGATTAATGAATACATGTTTAAGATATCTAACAATTAAGGAGCATATTATGCAATGAATACAATTGATGTTATAGGACTTCCACATATAACAGAAAAAATAGAATGTGGCATCTTCTCTGGCTTATCTGCAGAAAGAGGTGGTGCCAGCTGAGGCTGGGGATGAGAATCCAGAGACCATAAAAGAAGAAGAAGAAGAAGAATTAGTAGAAGGCCCTCCTGCTCCTAAAATTCTAAAAGAGCATCAGCGCTTGTTAACCTGCTTGGAAAGACATTTACTGAAGAGCCGTCTCCAAATCTGCCAGCATCAAAGCTGAAGAGGAGCTGAGGAAATATCTGGAGGCCCCTCCACTGTCACTCTCAGAGGACTCCCTTCAGTGGTGGAGTTCCCATGAGGCATCGTTTCCTTACCTGGCTAAATTAGCTAAACGTTTCTTATGCATACCTGGCACTAGTGTTGCAGCAGAGAGAGTATTCTCTACTGCAGGGGATATTGTGACTGCACAAAGGAGCAATCTAACCCCAGACCATGTTGACCTCTTTCTGCAAAACAACTTAGACATTGCGTCTGGACAATAATCCGTCATTTAAAAAAAATGTATATACAGTACATGTTCTGTTGAGCACTGTAGTGTCACTTGTATTAACAGTTTATTTGTGTTCATTTGTTCATTTTTTTTCCATGGCAGTGGTCTGATAAAATTAAAGGGCTGTTAGCCACAGCCCTACTGGTTTAAGTTAAATTAGGCTTAAGCTGTAATATTATGATTAAACTTGATCAAACTTCAGAAGTAATCAAAATATTAATGTGAAGGTACAGTTAAGTGAGAACTTTGTTTTGTGTTGTAGTCTCAAAGTTCACATGTGCCTGGTTTTCTGTTTTATAGATGAGAAATTTGAAACATAAATTACCTCTGTCAAAAGATTATCTCTGTGTTCGCATCTTTAGAATTATTGATTATTAACCTTGCAAAGCTACATTTTCTTAAACATTTTTTAAGTATTCTATTTCTCAGAGCTCTTTCAAGCTTAGAGGAATGTAGTTAATCTTGTAATTGGCACCCTTTGTTACTAAGAGTATTGATCGTGAACAGAGAATCAGTTTGAATCGAAAATCGCTTCTGACTCGAATAGTCACCCCAAGAATCGGTATCAAATTGAATTGTGAGTTGTTATAAGATTCATATCCCTAGTAAATGGACTGCATTTATATAGCACTTTTCCATGTGAATCACAAGCTCAAAGCGCTTTACAATGATGCATCACATTCAGCTATTCACATACACACGCACACAGTGATGTCAGTGTGCTGCCATGCAAGGTGCAACTGGAGCAACTGTGGGATTAAGCCCTTGCCCAAGTGACTGTAGTGATTTTCTAGTCTGGCGGAGGCTTGGACCAAGGATGCTATGGTCTCATGCCCAATGCTTAAGCACTAAGACCACCACCTACAATTTCAGTGGAAAAAAAATTACTTTCACAAATAATGTGATAATACACAAACAAAACAAATAAATTTCAAATAATACTTTTCACAGACACCACTCTACTATGACATCATCACACAACTTCATCTGTACCCCCTGCCCTGCAGCCATTTCTCAGTATATTCGGCTCCAATAAATTTGGCCAGCCATCAATTATAGCTCATTTCTACTTTCAAAAATATATAAATATTTGGCCAGGAGTTTGAAAATAGATCATTTTTTCTTCATTGGTTAAAAGAACAACAAAAAGAAAGTACATATTGCTGCATCTGTTACGAACTCACTGTGAACTTTAGAGAGTCACCGAGGTAAGGTTCCTAATCGGTGGTTTTAAAACTTATCTACATTTACTGAGATAAATATGCACACGTGTACCTCAGCAGCTACATACTACATGCTTCCTGACATGTCTAATGATATTTTATTTTAGTATATTCACTAGACAGAAGCAGCATTTTATTGTGGTGTTTTCAGATTGTCCCATACACCAACTCAGTTTTAACAAACTAAATACTGGAGCGATTAAACTCTCTTTAGACTCGTGTGAAATGTTCAGGCCGAAACAAATTTAAAAACAGGTCCCAGTTTAAAAAAGCCATACTTGTACTTCAGGCGCACCTGTTGTCTTAAGTTTGAATAAAGATGTTGCATTGTATTTTGTAATTCCTTATGTTTGATTTTTAAGAGCAGGATTTTACTGCCTCTGTGATGGACTGAAACACCACACACAAACACACACACTCATTTCTTCTCTACAAGAGTCAAGACAGAAGTCAGACCACCAGAGCAAGAATTTTAGCTGAGGAAGCTTCTGCGATTTGAAGCGAAACGTCCTCGCGTCAAGCAACCCAGTCCAGTCGAAGATTCAAGCTTCTCTACTATGGAAACCACCTGGACAACTGAGAGCCTACACAGAAACACCACACACAAAGAAACTATCAGTGGCTAAATGTCCAAGACATTCTGAAACTCACCCAGAAATAGACAATACCTAAAGAAGCTAGACATTTAGGTTTTTATGCTCCTCCATGTTAGACAAACAAACCCTCATGATAATAATAATAATAATAATAATAATAATAATAATAAAAAACCATGCTTACAAAATAAATGTTTTATTTCCTGGAAAATCTTTTTTTTCCATCCTCATTTTCTTTTTTGACCAAAAAAATGCAAATGTGCAGTTGCATCACTTTACAACTGCTGCCACACACACACACACCCCTTCAACCACTTACTCCAGTTGAGGGTCGCGGGGGGCTGGAGCCTATGCCAGCAGTCACAGGGCCTGAGGTGGGGTACACCCTGGACAGGACTTCAGTCTGTTACAGGGCCACATATAGACAAACAAACATATTCACACTCACCTGTGTGTCTTTGGATGTGGGAGGAAGCCGGTGCACCCATAGAGAACCCATGTAAACATGGGGAGAACTCCCAAAATCCACACAGAAAGGCCGCAAGTGGGAATCGAACCCATGACCTTCTTGCTGTGAGGCAACAGTGCTAACCATTAATACACCGTGCTGCCCGTGAATCTGATGTGATTAGCAATCACCTGGACAGACAACAGGTCCATCCCCACCTCCCTAAAGTAGCCGTCTATGTGCCTCAGCTAGGTGATACCCGAGCCCCTCTGCCTTTTCCAGTTGCTAGGGTCCTCAGTTTCCTGTGATATTCAACCTCACAGGCAGCTGATGCACATATAAACTATAGAGTCATTATAAAGCTGTAATAAAACACATTAGAAAAAAAGAGAAAAATCTGTGACCCAGTAAAGGTATGTGAAAAAAGATGTTTTTGTTTTCTCGTCTACCTAGAACACTCCAGACTGTCTTTAGTAGGAGCACTGCAGCCCCTTACCGAATATTTTCAGAACACAATGAGAAGATTTATGGGCACATACTTCAAATTGACTTGCAATGTAGTTATTAACATTTTTCTCAACTTTAACTATATTACTGGTAAATGCTTTGGTAATAAATTAACTCCATCATTTCTGTCAGAGACGTTTCTGTTTTTTTTTTTTTTGCGAGCATAATAAATATCTTCAAATATTGCATTTACAGGTGGAAAAACAATAACTGGGGAAAGTAAGACACCAGTAATAAGGCATTGTGTGTTCTCTTTTTATTTTAAAACAGTTACATTCAAATTCAAAATTCAAATTTATTAATTTATATAGCGCCAATTCACGACGAACTCGTCTCAAGGCGCTTCACACAACATAAAACAACAAAAAAACTGAATTAAAAATTTAAAACACAATAAAAAGATGACCATAAAAGAATACAAGAATAAAAACACATCATAACACTAATGATCAAACAGGGAAAACAAATGAGTCTTTAAACATGACTTAAAAGTCTCCACAATATCAGACTGCCGAATGTGTGCCGGGAGATAGTTCCACAGAGCTGGAGCATGGTAGGAGAAAGCTCTGTGACCGGCAGACTTTTTATTCACCCTGGGAACACACAGAAGTCCTGCACCCTGAGAATGCAGGGCCCGAGCCGGTACATAGGGGCTTACCAGGTCAGTCAGACAGGGAGGTGCAAGTCCATGAACAATTTTATAAACTAATAACAGTACTTTAAAATCCGATCTTGCAGAAACTGGAAGCCAGTGCAGGGACGCCAAAACGGGCGTAATGTGGTCAAACTTTCTGCTTTGTGTCAAAAGTCTGGCAGCAGCATTTTGAACCAGTTGAAGACCCCTAATCCTGGACTGCGGTAAGCCAGAAAATAGAGCATTACAATAGTCCAATCTAGAAGAGACAAATGCATGAATCAAAGTCTCAGCATCAGCCATAGACAGGATGGGACGAATATTCGCTATATTTCGCAAGTGGAAGAAAGTCCTCGTAATGTCTCTAATGTGAAGATCAAAAGACAACGTAGGATCAAAAATTACTCCAAGGTTCCTCACTTTATCCGTATGATGTATAACACATGAACCTAAGCTAAGTGCTAGCTGATCAAATTGATGCCGATACCTCACTGGACCAAGAACCATAACTTCAGTCTTATCAGAATTTAAAAGTAGGAAGTTACTAGACATCCAACTTCTTACTGATACAAGGCAATCTTCCAAAGATTTTATGTGAATGAGATTACCAGCAGTTATTGGCATGTACAATTGAGTGTCATCAGCATAGCAATGAAAGGGAATCCCAAAGTGCCGCAGTATATTCCCAAGGGGTGCTACATAAAGGGAAAAAAGCAGGGGGCCTAAAACGGATCCCTGCGGAACCCCAAACTTCATGTCCCTATGATCAGAGGAGGTGCCATTACACAATACACAGTAAGAACGACTGGACAGGTATGACGTCAACCATGCAAGAGCAGTTCCAGTAATCCCAAAGTGATTCTCCAGCCTACTGAGTAAAATATGTTGATCCACAGTATCAAACGCAGCACTAAGATCCAAAAGCACCAAGACTGTAGCGGTATCTGAGTCCATTGCTCGCAAAAGGTCATTCACTACTTTAGTAAGTGCTGTCTCTGTGGAGTGATATTTTCTAAAAGTAGACTGCAGTGGCTCAAAAAGATTATTCTCAGTGAGGTAGTCCACAAGCTGTCGCAAAACCACTTTTTCCAGGATTTTAGAACAAAATGATAGATTTGATATCGGTCTATAACTTTTTAATACACTAGGGTCGAGACTGGATTTCTTAAGTAATGGTTTAATCACTGCAGACTTGAAACATTTAGGAACAGATCCAGAAGTTAATGAGAGATTTATAATTTCCAGCACAGTCGGTCCAAGAGTGGGCCACAGGTCCTTAAACAGTTTTGTTGGTATAGGATCAAATAAACAGGTTGTGCTTTTAGTAGACGTCATGAGCTTCGTCAGCGTGCCTAGCAAGATACCATCAAAATCTGTAAATCTGGGTAACACCTCAGTGGGCGCATCCACCTCCACAGCAGTATGCGGTGGCTGGACCAAAGCCTGCTGAGATATGCTCAACCTAATATCCTCAATTTTCTTCTCGAAGTAGTCCAGGAAGTCCTGTGCTGAAAAGGGAGAGTGAATAACAGGTGGCTGTCCATGAATGAGAAATGCTACAGTTTCCAACAAAAACTTTGAATTATGCTTGTTTTTATTGATCAAATCAGAATAATAGGCACGCTTTGTAGCCAGTAGTGCATGCTTATAATCTAAGACAGCATCACGCCATGCAAGGTGGAACACCTCTAATTTAGAACTATGCCATTTCCGTTCCAAACCTCGAGCCTTCTGCCTAAGGTCACGCAAGTAACCACTGAACCAAGGCGACTGCGCCCTCGGAAGGTGTGGCCTTAAAAGAGGAGGCGCAACCTTATCCAGTGTAGCCTTGAGCGCTGAATTCAAGCCATCCGCAAGACTATCCACTGACTGAACATTCTCCAAACCTGAAGCCAAAATTTCAGTCAGTATGGCTTCAAGTTCAGTCATAGTTGAGGGATTAATGCGTCGTCGCAGAAACAGACAAGGCTTTCGGTCCACTAAACGCGGCAACATAAATGTACACCTAATAAATGAGTGGTCAGAGACCACCGAGGCAAGAGGCAAAATGTAAATGTTCATGACAGCAAGGCCACGTGTGAGAACCAAATCAAGGGTATTTCCACTAATGTGCGTTGAATCCTGAATGCATTGCTGGAATCCCAACGCATCCACAATTTCCATAAATGACTTGCAAAGGGGATCAGAGGGGTTATTTATATGAATGTTAAAGTCACCAATAATCAAAATGTTGTCCGCACTAGCTGACAGGCTAGAGATGAATGCACCAAATTCATCTAAGAATTCAGAATATGGGTCAGGAGGCCTATAAACAGTGACAAAATAACATGACTGATTTCCATACTTCTGACCCTGACAATATGTAGCATCATGAGCAGAGCGGAGAGTCAGATGCTCAAATGAATTATATTTATGACCCCCAACAGTCAATAAGGTAAACCTGGATTTATAAATGAAAGCAACACCCCCGCCTTGCTTTGCACCACCAGACATGTGACCAAATGTGTACCCTGGTGGGGTAGTCCAAGAGCCAGGGGGTGTTTATTTGCTTAAAATGAGAGGTTGTTTAATGGGTATTTCTGAGAAGGGTATTCCATGGGGCATTCAAAACTGAGGTGCTTGCAAGTTGCTTGCAAGTTACAGCTGGGGCATATAGCCCCGGCAACATGTTCTGTTATTTGTATGTTCTTTTTTATGTGTTGTTTTAAAATTTTATTTTATATGTGTTTTATTTTTTGTAAATTTGTGTTTTTAATGTTAAGCACTTTGGACACCAGTCAGTGCTGTAAAGCGCTTTATAAATAAATGTTGATTGATTGATAGCCGGTATTAACCCTTTTCCATTTTTTTCAGCCGAGTCACAATTACCGCAAATTAATGGGGTAGGGCAAATTAAAACTTGAATAACTCCACTAGTTTTTCAGCTAGAATTATGTTCTATACCTTAAAATGTTTGGTCAGAGATGCTCCTTCCTTTGAATTACAAATTATGTAAAACTGACCCTTTTTCTGGGTCGCTAAAGGTCAAAAGGTCACATGACATTGGCAAACCTTGAGATTTTGTCTAAAATTTTATTGGGTTCCTGTTTTCATGAAAAATTCAACAAAAACCACATAATCATATATTCATACAGTATAGACATAAGGGCAGTTTATTAGAATGATTTAGAGTCACAGAAAAATATTTTGGTTATGCAAGTTATAAAACATATTTACATGATATTTTAAAGGAACTGTGTTTAGTTGGCAAAAATGAATATCATCTTACCAATGGCTAATGGAATAGATTCAAACATTTGAAATAACTGGCATATAACTAAATAAATAGAACTAAAAAATAACTATAAATAATTGGCATATAAATAACTGGGGTTAGTGGTTAAGGTGTTGGGCTTGAGACCAGAAGATCCTTGGTTCAAATCCCCGCCTGACTGGAAAATCACTAAGAGCCCTTGGGCAAGGTCCTTAATCCCCTATTGCTCCTGGTGTGTAGTGAGCGCCTTGTATGGCAGCACCCTGACATCGGGGTGAATGTGAGGCATAATTGTAAAGCGCTTTGAGCATCTGATGCAGATGGAAAAGCGGTATATAAATGCAGTCCATTTACCATATTCACCATGGCACACAAAAATTCCACAATTTGAGGAATTTTTAGATGAGAAATAATTGGTAAATTAATTATACAGTATACATTGCATAAGTCAAAGTCAGATAATTGGGATTCTGTGCAAGTGGAAGCCCAATCTAAATACACCTCATGCATTTCTTCAAAAATACATGCAAGTCACTGGAACATTGAAGTCGAACACAATTCCCTGGTCCTTCCTGCAGATTCAACTTATGCAAGGTTTACAGTGTTACTGGATAATATGGGTTTATTTTAAACTGATAACTGACCAAATCAACCCTAAATTGCCCACATCTCTATCAAATAAATTTGTTTTTACAAGAATTATTTTGAGAATGATAGAAACATTGCTATCTAGCTCCCTCAGACCTCAGTCCTGATTACAATTTGGAAACTGATCATTCACTACAGAACACATAAATGTCAAGTTGCCTCATTCGTATTCATCTTCCGAATACTCCTCATCTGAAGATGGGCTTTCTGCCAGTGTGTCCTCGCCTTCCTCATCCCTATCCTCAACCTCCGAGTCCATATCTTCAACTGACAATGTCTGGGGCATCTGGTGGCCTTCAAACCAAACCATCTTCAGTCTGTTATTTTTATCCACTTTGCATCCATGGCCGACAGGACCGAATTCCACAGGTTGAGCTTTTCTTGCGTTTTTCCACACAAAGGCTACATGAATCGCACGCTTCAGCTTTTCTTCCAAAACAGCTCTACATGGTGGCAGATAGCAGGGATCTGATGCCCTTATCTTTCCCAATGGGTCACCCTTGTTCTTGGGGGCATACAATTTTTTTGAACAGATGAAGCCTAGCATCATTGACCTGGCTGACATTTTTCAAACCATACATCGAGCACACAAATTCCTCCAGGGTTGCAGCAACATCCATGTCTATTCTATCCGAGTTCCCTAGAGCGCACATCGCCTTGGTGAATTTGTCACATTTCACCATAACCTCATATGGTTTCCATTTCCCTTTTCTGATGAATGATGCAGTGAAATCGCAGCCCGTCAAGGCATGATAACTTGGTAAAGCTTCAGCTATTAGAGGGGTGATTTTCAAAGCCAGTTCAGAGATGTCTATTAGATGCCTTGTGTTCTTTGAGTTCACACCTGGATCTAGCCACAACTTGGCATTGATGTATTGGGAATGATATAGAAGGAGTATGAACACATCTGTGTCAATGCTTCTGACTACCACAACAGGCACTGCACCTTCAGTTACCTCAGCGACATGCGAGATCAAACCAACAGGCCACATAGGATTATTCTGCATCAATCAACTTCATCATGCATAATGATATTAAACCAATACCATATAAATTGCTTTACTGACCAACTGATAACTGGTACCTGTGTACCACAGATCCTGTAAAATATAGGGCTAGCACATGGTTTCATTATGGACAGTGCAAAGCAACTGTATTGCAATGTGTTTCATCACTTTCACTTTAGGTTCAGTTTCACCACACAAGTAACAGCCTTTGTTTTTCTCTTCTGCAGTTGATGAAGATTAACTAATTACACTTACCTGACCCGAATCCCACATCCTATCATTGAAAAAAAAAAAAACACTGAAAATATCTAGTTTTAATTGATTAATTTCAAGAACTGTCTTTATTGATATGCTGATTAATTTTCTTCCTCCTAAAACAAAAGATTTATGCAGAGGTGCCATCTATCAGCAAAATGTGGAACAAATATGAATGTAGATCGTTTTACCCCAGTTGATGCAGGTTTTAGCCACCCATACATTGGGCAACGTAGCTCCAACCTTCCCTTAAAAAGTACCCTGATGTCTAATCTGTAAGGAGATAGAGATTTTCTTGGAGTCCTTTTTGGATTTCACATGAAAAAAGTGCCACAATGGAACTTTTGACAAAATCTCAAGGTTTGCCAATGTCATGCGACCTTTTGACCTCTACTGACCCAGAAAAAGGGTCAGTTTTACATAATTTGTAATTCAGAAGAAGGAGCATCTCTGACCAAACATTTTAAGGTATAGAACATGATTCTAGCTCAAAAACTAGTGGGGTTATTCAAGTTTTAATTTGCCCTACCCCATTAATTTGCAGTAATTGTGACTCGGCTGAAGAAAAATGGAAAAGGGTTAATACTGGCTATATGCCCCGGCTGCAACTCGCAAGCACCTCAGTTTTGAATGCCCCATGGAATACCCTTCTCAGAAATACCCATTAAACAACCTCTCATTTTAAGCAAATAAACACTCCCTGGCTCCTGGACCACATATTTCAACCTAGGCCATCTGACATTTTAACAAAAGACACTGGTGATATTTTGATGGAGAATAGTCTATTTCAATGTCACTGTTTCATTTAAAGCTAGAGTGCCACCAACATTTCACTCAACTGAAAAAACTGTGTTTCTCCTGAAATCCAAGCATTATAATGTCAGTTTATTTTTGAACCATCTTGTAAAATTAAAGCGCATTTTAATCAAGAGAACATATTTATCTGGGGGGAATTTCCATAATGAATATTTTCTTTTCTTTTTAACAATGTGTGTGTGTGTGTGTGTGTGTGAGCTTTTGAAAAGCCCCGATGTTACCTTGATATGATTTGTGATGCTGACGTCTGTTAAATGTCTTTTTTTTCCCCAGGTTACAAAATAGCATTTTTCATTTTAGAAGTGTTTATTTCTCACTAGCTTTTACATATGAGCAAAAAAAAAAAAAAAAAACTCAGAAACCGTGGCATTTATGTGCAAAACTAAGATGTTTCTCATATGTGAATTATTTTGTAACTTCTTAGTTTAATATGTTTTGGTTCATAAAATTCTGTATAATTGTGACCGTGGTAGTTTTGAGTGACAGGTGCTGCGTCCTTAGACTCCTCCTCTCACAGCCTCCACTCATTTGTGTGTCTGTTTGGAGTATTTTATTACAAACACATGGAATAATATGGCTCGTTGTGCAGTGAAACGTCCTAATGGATCATCTAAGACGTCCCTGTTGCAATACTGAGGACAAGTGAGACTCTTGCATCTTATTTAATATTGTTTGCTAAGGGTGTTTTAGCAGCCGTCGGTAGGTTCACTTAATGCACAATTACTGAGGAAATACGTGGCTGATAACTTTTTCTGTCCACACCAAAGCAAGCCCTTATGAGGACCACCACACACTCCCTAAAAATATGAACTAATAAACACTTAAACCAAGGTCAGCTGTTAGTTTGCATTTTGGACTCAGAAGTGGGGCGTGGTCATGCTTTTTTGTCACACACTGAGCAACTCACACTCCGCCCCTTTATGCATTAAGTGAGTTCACCGTGAATCAGTGAGGGTGGGTCTCTCAACATGGCAACGCCCAGATAAGGGTGTCATTTCGGCTTTTCCAGGTCTCTATTGAAATGGATGACATCATGCAGGCTGTCTCCATTATACAACCCCTGGCAAAAATTATGGAATCACCGGCCTCGGAAGATGTTCATTCAGTTGTTTAATTTTGTAGAAAAAAAATAGATCACAGACATGACATAAAACTAAAGTCATTTCAAATGGCAACTTTCTGGCTTTAAGAAACACTATAAGAAATCAAGAAAAAAAAGATTGTGGCAGTCAGTAACGGTTACTTTTTTAGACCAAGCAGAGGAAAAAAATATGGACTCACTCAATTCTGAGGAATAAATTATGGAATCACCCTGTAAATTTTCATCCCCAAAACTAACACCTGCATCAAATCACATCTGCTTGTTAGTCTGCATCTAAAAAGGAGTGATCACACCTTGGAGAGCTGTTGCACCAAGTGGACTGACATGAATCATGGCTCCAACACAAGAGATGTCAATTGAAACAAAGGAGAGGATTATCAAACTCTTAAAAGAGGGTAAATCATCACGCAATGTTGCAAAAGATGTTGGTTGTTCACAGTCAGCTGTGTCTAAACTCTGGACCAAATACAAACAACATGGGAAGGTTGTTAAAGGCAAACATACTGGTAGACCAAGGAAGACATCAAAGCGTCAAGACAGAAAACTTAAAGCAATATGTCTCAAAAATCGAAAATGCACAACAAATGAGGAACGAATGGGAGGAAACTGGAGTCAACGTCTGTGACCGAACTGTAAGAAACCGCCTAAAGGAAATGGGATTTACATACAGAAAAGCTAAACGAAAGCCATCATTAACACCTAAACAGAAAAAAACAAGGATACAATGGGCTAAAGAAAAGCAATCGTGGACTGTGGATGACTGGATGAAAGTCATATTCAGTGATGAATCTCGAATCTGCATTGGGCAAGGTGATGATGCTGGAACTTTTGTTTGGTGTCGTTCCAATGAGATTTATAAAGATGACTGCCTGAAGAGAACATGTAAATTTCCACAGTCATTGATGATATGGGGCTGCATGTCATGTAAGGCACTGGGGAGATGGCTGTCATTACATCATCAATAAATGCACAAGTTTACGTTGATATTTTGGACACTTTTCTGATGTTTAAGGATGATGAAATCATTTTTCAAGAAGATAACGCATCTTGCCATAGAGCAAAAACTGTGAAAACATTCCTTGCAAAAAGACACATAGGGTCAATTTCATGACATAGGGTTAATGTCAACGAGCAGATGTGATTTGATGCAGGTGTTAGTTTTGGGGATGGAAATTTACAGGGTGATTCCATAATTTATTCCTCAGAATTGAGTGAGTCCATATTTTTTTCCTCTGCTTGGTCTAAAAAAGTAACCGTTACTGACTGCCACAATCTTTTTTTCTTGATTTCTTATAGTGTTTCTTAAAGCCAGAAAGTTGCCATTTGAAATTACTTTAGTTTTGTGTCATGTCTGTGATCTGCTTTTTTTCTACAAAATTAAACAACAGAATGAACATCCTCCGAGGCCGGTGATTCCATAATTTTTGCCAGGGGTTGTATATGCAGTCTATGGCCACATGTGAGTATTGTGAGCAATGTCTTTTTTGGGGGGTGGGGGGGCTCAGTAGTGACACTATGGCACAAATAATTGTGCTGCACAAATGCATAAAATGAGACTCCATCACATCATGATGCCTTAATCACAGCACAGGTTCTGTATTTATTGGAGGGATGGCCTTACTGGCACTTGTCAAATACTACAACCCCTGGCAATAATTAAGAAATCACCTGCCTCGGAGGATGTTCATTCAGTTGTTTAATTTTGTAGGAAAAAAAGCAGATCACAGACATGACACAAAACTAAAGTCATTTCAAATGGCAACTTTCTGGCTTTAAGAAACACTATAAGAAATCAGGAAAAATAATTGTGGCAGTCAGTAATGGTTACTTTCTTAGACCAAGCAGAAGGAAAAAATATGGACTCACTCAATTCTGAGGAATAAATTATGGAATCACCCTGTAAATTTTCATCCTCAAAACTAACACCTGCATCAAATCAGATCTGCTCGTTAGTCTACATCTAAAAAGGAGTGATCACACCTTGGAGAGCTGTTGCACCAAGTGGACTGACATGAATCATGGCTCCAACACGAGAGATGTCAATTGAAACAAAGGAGAGGATTATCAAACTCTTAAAAGAAGGTAAATCATCACGCAATGTTGCAAAAGATGTTGATTGTTCACAGTCAGCTGTGTCTAAACTCTGGACCAAATGCAAACAACATGGGAAGGTTGTTAAAGGCAAACATACTGGTAGACCAAGGAAGACATCAAAGTGTCAAGACAGAAAACTTAAAGCAATATGTCTCAAAAATCGAAAATGCACAACAAAACAAATGAGGAACGAATGGGAGGAAACTGGAGTCAACGTCTGTGACCGAACTGTAAGAAACCGCCTAAAGGAAATGGGATTTACATACAGAAAAGCTAAACGAAAGCCATCATTAACACCGAAACAGAAAAAAACAAGGTTACAATGGGCTAAGGAAAAGTAATCGTGGACTGTGGATGACTGGATGAAAGTCATTCAGTGATGAATCTCGAATCTGCACTGAGCAAGGTGATGATGCTGGAACTTTTGTTTGGTGCCGTTCCAATGAGATTTATAAAGATGACTGCCTGAAGAGAACATGTAAATTTCCACAGTCATTGATGATATGGGGCTGCATGTCAGGTAAAGGCACTGGGGAGATGGCTGTCATTACATCATCAATAAATGCACAAGTTTATGTTGATATTTTGGACACTTTTCTTATCCCATCAACTGAAATGATGTTTGGGGATGATGAAATCATTTCTCAACATGATAATGCATCTTGCCATAGAGCAAAAACTGTGAAAACATTCCTTGCAAAAAGACACATAGGGTCAATGTCATGGCCTGCAAATAGTCCGGATCTTAATCCAATTGAAAATCTTTGGTGGAAGTTGAAGAAAATGGTCCATGACAAGGCTCCAACCTGCAAAGCTGATCTGGCAACAGCAATCAGAGAAAGTTGGAGCCAGATTGATGAAGAGTACTGTTTGTCACTCAAGTCCATGCCTCAGAGACTGCAAGCTGTTATAAAATCCAGAGGTGGTGCAACAAAATACTAGTGATGTGTTGGAGCGTTCTTTTGTTTTTCATGATTCCATAATTTTTTCCTCAGAATTGAGTGTTTCCATATTTTTTCCCTCTGCTTGGTCTAAAAAAGTAACCGTTACTGACTGCCACAATTATTTTTCCTGATTTCTTATAGTGTTTCTTAAAGCCAGAAAGTTGTCGTTTGAAATGACTTTAGTTTTGTGTCATGTCTGTGATCTGCTTTTTTTCTACAAAATTAAACAACTGAATGAACATCCTCTGAGGCCGGTGATTCCATAATTTTTGCCAGGGGTTGTAGTACAAGGCAACAAGACAAAAGCTGAATATTCCATTTAGAGATGTTGATTAATTATTGCATTATTTGCCAGATTAGTCAAGTAACTGATCTTAACTTTATTAATTATCAAAGTAATCATATGTTGTAGCCCAGCTATCAATCGATATAATGTTGCCGTCTGCCTCTTAATAGTGTCTTTGCTGAGACTGAAGTGTTATTTCAGAAAGAGAAGTCGAGTCACTGTAGATAATGGCAGAGCTTTAGCTGTGGTGCATCTTGCTGTAAATTCTCTATTCTGGTCTAAATGTGGTTTTCTATCTGATTAAAAACAACTCTGGCTTCTTCTTGCGTTAAAGTCTGACAAATCACTGCTATTTAGCCCTGCACACTTGATCCCTTTATTCCTGGGTTTACAAAACATACTGTTCTTGGTTTGTCATTTAGAACCAGTAGTAGTTCCTTAGGATGGTACTAGTTTCTCTGTTGGAAAAAGCTCTTACAGATGAATATGAAAAATATGGATCTGAGTAAATTTACTGGAAAAGTACAAAGTCTGCATGGTTCAAAACAAAGGAACGTACCATGTTCTGAGTTAAGAAAAATGGTTTGATTTATAGGACAACATGCTCACATCCAGAACATTCTGAAGAATACACTGTCCCCTTTGAGTCTGGTCTGTTTGTTGATGTTTCTTCCTAAATATTTTTTCCTTACCACTGTAGCCTGTGTGCTTGCTCTAGGGGTTGGTAAGGTTAGACCTTACTTGTGTGAAGTACCTTGAGGTAGTTTTGTTGTGATTTGGTGCTATATAAACTAAATACATTGAACTGAATTACACTGTCCATTACTTCAATGAAAATACTGCTAATCTGAGGCCACAGAATTGCTGCCATGTGTCTTGTAGCAGTGACCTCAAGAAATTGTTCCTGAAATACTGCACACAATTTCACTGGACTTTAATTTTTATTTGATTTAATTTTTCAGCTTTCTTTTGAGGATGGAAATAATCTGGTTAGTAGACTGTCAAGAATTTCAGTTTAATATCACACTGCGTAACATTCGTCATCACCTCCTGTGAGTTAAGATTCTGTTTGAATTAGGAGTGCAACTGTACATCTCCCTCATGGTTCGATAGGAATCGTGGTTTCAAGGTCACACGGCATAGTTCAAATTATGGTACATCCCTGCTAGATAACCTCATACAGGTAAGGAAAAAAAAGACTGACACAAAGGATGAAATAATATCACTTTAAATCTAAACTACAGTGGGGTAAAAAAGTATTTAGTCAGCCCCTGACTAAATACTTTTTTACCCCGCTGTAGATGGCTTGAAGAGCTACAGTTTCCACATTACTTACAAGACAATAAGTCATAGCCAATGTTGCAAGCCTCACTTTTTTCTTCTTCTACAGTACACATTCCCACAATTTGGCACATGAAAAATATTGCTGGTTTCAGTTTCACAGGGTTTTGTTTTGTTTTTTGGGGGGGTTTTTTGCAGCCCGACTTTCAATGTACTCCAAATTAGACACTACAATGTTTTTCAAATACCTTCGTATGGCTGTTTTTTTTTTTTTTGTACATAATCTGTGTCCTTTCTCAAACATATTTCTTCTCCTCCCCCATTTTCCTCTCTTTGTCTCCAGACTATCCGGTATGTCCAGTGGATGACCACTACAGGGTATCTGCAGGAGTCTACAATGTTACACTTTCTAAAAATGTTGCTTTAAGCAAAACTGAAGACCCATTTCCCAACGCCTGAAAGCAGACACTGACATAAATTAGAGCACAAACCTCCGCCAACACTAGTTTCTAATTCCACAAATTTTTACCTTGGAAAAAATTTTCAAGGTCAAAGTCCTGTTAGAAGTGGCTTTTCATAGGATAAAATATAATACAAAATATAGATCAAAAAGGCTTTTCAATGTTAAAATCAAATACCCACTAAATTCGCAATATGGATCAGATGTGGCTCAAACAGTTTATTCATTGAGAGTGCAAGTTTGCACCTGATTGTCACAAATAAGAATAATTGACACACTTTTCATTGAGATATAATGCAAAATGTACACCAAATGAGCTTTTCAATATTAAATTCAAATGTCCACAAAATCCACATTCCAGGCTGCACCTCACTTTCAAATATGAGAGTGATTAAGGCACGTTTGATTAAGATATAATGTAAAACATACATTAAATAGAGTTTCAATGGCCACAAAATCTGTAATCTGGATCAAACTCCTTATCGAATATGAAAGAAATTCGATCTTTTCTGACAGAGTTATGATTTTTTGAACATTCTTTCAAAAGGATAGGGATTTTTCCAATTTTCCTAAATTTTTCCTGACCCTTGGCAATTTTTTTGACCCTTGACATTGAAAATTGAATCAGTTCTTGCCTATCAGGATATGAATCCTTTGTAAAACTTTAATAACGATATATGAAAAATTGTGGGTTACAAGCTGTTCACAAACAGACAAAAAAAAAAAAAAAAAAAAAACAACAACAAAAAAAATAACAGGTGAAAACATAACCTCCATACATAACCAACTTCATTGGTGGAGTAAGGAACAATTTTGCACGCAGGCCGTTTTCTGTTTATCACATGCATCAGTTCTAGCAACTTCATTCAGGAAAAAACTTTGAAAGGTTTCTTCAGCTTTTTCATGAGCATTACAACGGCTGTTTCCTCACTCACACTGTTGAGACAGCAGAGTACTCCAGCTTCTAAGAAGGCTGTTACTCTGGGGTATGTTGCTGTGGTTACTGATACTTGTTTGAGAAATGATAAATAAATGCAAGAGACATTGTGGTTACCTGCTGACCATTTTTTGCTAGTGTGCTGTTTTGTGTACTCCATGTACAATTTCAAAAAGTTCCATTCCCACTAAAACACTTAATGAGTGTACAACACGCATCATTATCATTACCTCACAGATATCACAGCATAGTAATTTTCTGAGCATGACAATAACCATAACCCTAATCTATAATCACATTAGAGTACAACCCCAAATCATCAAAAGTTAGGTTGGTATGGAAATTTCATGTGGTCAACTTAATTTCATTTGGTAATAGGAGACTGCAGTCTTGTTTGGGGGCAGGTGCTAAAGGGGTAAAATATGACACATATGATGTCATTTCTCTACTTCCTGGGGACCAACCCACAGCACCTTCAATAGGTTTTTGGGCAAATTACACGCAAACATAGTGAAAATGCAAAGAAAAAGTGACGATGCGGTGGGAAAGTGGACATGTGTTTATGTCCGGAGCTCAAACGTGTCAAGGTGGTTTTGCAGGCAAGAGAACGGAGCTACTCTGATCAGTTGTGTAGGCTAACACTTACCAACACGTCGTCTCCCACTTGCTTCGTCTTTTGTTCTCCACTGGGAACCGAAAAAAAACAAAAAACTGCGATTGCTTCGGTGATTGCAGAGGAAAACAAAACAGTACACCATTTATCCGTGTGAAGTTATGCTGTGTATATATTAAATGGAGGACCCCATAAGTGGTCAAATCCCTTGATATTGAGACTGCGGTCGCCAACATACGAGGGCTGTCAAAGTATAGGTCCTTTTTATTTTTTTTCAAAAACTATATGGATTTCATTCATATGTTTTTACGTCAGACATGCTTGAACCCTCGTGCGCATGCGTGAGTTTTTCCACGCCTGTCGGTGACGTCATTCACCTGTGAACACTCCTTGTGGGAGGAGTCGTCCAGCCCCTTGTCGGAATTCTTTTGTCTGAGAAGTTGCTGAGAGACTGGCGCTTTGTTTGATCAAAATTTTTTCTAAACCTGTGAGACACATCGAAGTGGACACGGTTCGAAAAATTAAGCTGGTTTTCAGTGAAAATTTTAACGGCTGATGAGAGATTTTGAGGTGATACTGTCGCTTTAAGGACTTCCCACGGTGCGAGACGTCGCGCAGCGCTCTCAGGCGCCGTCGTCAGCCTGTTCAAGCTGAAACCCTCCACATTTCAGGCTCTATTGATCCAGAACGTCGTGAGAGAACAGAGAAGTTTCAGAAGAAGTCGGTTTCAGCATTTTATCTGGATATTCCACTGTTAAAGGAGATTTTTTTAATGAAAGACGTGCGGACGGGTCCGCGCGTCGGGACGCAGCCGGCGCGGTGCGGCGGCACAGGAAAAACACCTCCGTGTTGATAACCATTTGTAAAATCCAGGCGGCTTTTGATGGCTTTCAGTGGAGTGAGTATATGAGAAATTGTTTAACAACTGGACATGTTCCAACTTGACCTTAAGGCTTCCAACGGAGGTGTTTTTCCTGTGGCGGAGGGGCGCGGCGGCTGCAAGCCGACACTGCAATCCGTCCGCACATCTTTCATTAAAAAAAATCTCCTTTTTTAATCAGAAATCACCAGATCATTTCCAAAGTGAACGCCCGACATTGCGGAAGAGGTGGACATCAGTACTTTTCGGCACATTCCACTGTGAAAGAAGATTTTGCCATGAAAAGAGCTGCGGCAAAAATTCATCGGCACGAAGCTGATGGCGCAGCAAACGCGCCTCCGTGATTAAGCCTCACAGGACAAGTTGTAACATGCCCAGTTTGTCCACAATTTCTCGGATAGTCACACGAGTCCACCTCTTCCGCAATTTCTCGGATAATCACATGACGGTCCCACATCACCACAGCGTTCACTTTGGAAATGATCTAGTCGTTTCAGCGTGTTGATGCCGATCGGAGTGCGGCGTGCCCTCCACCGTTGTGCGGCTGTCTTTAAACCGGTTGTACTGCTCCTTAATCTGTGTGATGCCCACAGGATCGTCACCGAAAGCCGTCTGAATAATCCGAATGCTTTCCAGCTGGCTATTGCCCAGTTTGTGGCAAAATTTGATGCAGTCGCGCTGCTCCAGTCGTTCCGCCATTTCCTTGCAAAGAAAAAATGACGAGAGACTCCACCCATCCTCACACAAAGGCTGCTTACAAGCAAATGACGCAACCGACAGGCGTGAAAAAAATCACGCATGCGCACGAAGGTTCAAGGTTGGCTCATGCAAGCACACGATTCAAATCCATCAGGTTTTTGAAAAAAATAAAAAGGTCGGATACTTTTCTAACAGACCTCGTATGTATATGCAGAGAATCAGTTATCCTGACCTTTCACTGAGCTGTCACAAAGGCACTGACCCTGGCTGAAGTGTCGCTGCAGAACAGGTTGTCCCAAATGGATGTCATTCTGTGTTTTGTCAATACCCATAATGTAATATGATGCTGCAATACGGCTATGCACAGGATACCAGTGAAAGAGCTCCTGTCTGTGGTTTCTTTCTACTCATTAACATGGGTTTACACTTTCATTGCTAATATTACAAGATCATTCATGAATGTGACCAGCATGGCCAAGTGGTTAGTGCACTTAATTTTGGTGCGGAAGGTTCCTGGTTCAAACCCAACCCTTGCCACATTTCTCCACGTAATGTGGAGTTGCATCATGAAGGGCATCCGGTGTAAAACTTGTGCCAAATCAACATGCAGTTCCACCTTGGATCTGATGTGGCAATCCCAAGTGAAAACAAGGATGCAGCCAAAGGGACTTACTTTATTCATGAATGTAGTCAGTCTACATTTGCTAAACCTTAAGAGACATACTGCACATACTGCAAAAGTAAAAAAATTTTGTTCATAGCATGTTGGTAGAGGACGTTCCCATTGAGCCCATGACCATTGTTTCCTGAGCATGGTTTGAAGGTGGTTTTTAGATGATTGGATATTAAAGAAAATAAGCCCCTGTATACCTCTGAAAAGTCTGAGCTAACTTCACCAGAGCGCTAAATCTAAGCTAGAAGATAGGTACCCTAAAATCGATATTTGGCATATTTTCACCCATATAAATGTAGTTTTTTTGGGGGGGGGTCAATTCATTTAAGACAAATCAATGATACACACACAAAAAAATAATAATTCATGATAATGGGGTTTTTGTGAAAAAAATTAGCCTCAAATACAGAGGTAAAGAACAATTTGGAACAGAGATCCATTCCAAACCAGTACACAGCAAGTGTCGCATTACACTGTGGTTAATGCTAAAACACAGAATGTGCCATTCACTGTTAGCATTTTTTAACATCTATAAACTATCAAAGGTGAAAAAAAGCACTCAGAGGCTGGAATTCCAACAGTATATTGACACAGGGTTACAATGAATAATTAATTAGCTTGATTATTTAATTAATCTCCAACTACTGTGATAATTTATTGTTTTGAGTATTTTTTTTCCTTTTAATTAAATATGTCCAAATTCTCTGATTTCAACACCTTAAATGTGAATGTTTTTTGGTGTATTTAATTCTTTGTGACAATAAAGTTAATAGTGTGGGGTGTCGGACAAAATGAGACATTGGTAGGAGTCAACATGGGCTTTGGGAAACACTGATCATCGTTTGTCACCATTTTCTGTCATTTTTATGTAGGTATGCATGTATGACCTAAACATGGCGTCCGCTGCTGTGGATGTATCAGCTGTACCTGGCCGGAGAGACTTTCCAGGCAGTAGTGCTGAGTTCACACTTTGTGGAAAGCGTTTATTTTTTGGCAATCGGGAATCCCCCTATTTGATGACGAAGTTGAATTCCCCCCTTCAACCTCCTTTCAAATGGCATTCCTGTGGCAAGCAGAATTTAGAAAATTATGTGATTGAAATTATGCGTCGAAAAAGTCAAAGAAATTCACCTTAAAGGTTTTCAAACCATATAGAAGATTTAATTCATGTAATTATCTACCTTTCTACGAAGTTTGGTGGTGATCGAAGCCTTTGCATGCATATTGTTATGATTTTCCAAAAAACGATTTTGATTCAGCAAGACGGCGGACATAGCGAAATTGTCAGTTTTTTAGCTTGGAAACTACTGTCAGAAAACAGTGTTTAAATGTCAGATCTTTGCAAAGCACATGTTTAAATTAGATAATTAGGTTTGACAGAGTACCATCATTTTGAGATGTAAATTATGAGAAACTGGTCACACCTTTCTGTTGTTTTTCCTTTAAGAACAAAGATGGAAATTACCAAGATCTTCCGAACTTCAAATGCTCATAACTTTCTTCATATGTGACACAGAACAGATATTTAAAGCCCATTTTGAAGGTTTCTTTAAGCTCTTTCCAACCACACAATTCGTTCAACTTTAATTTTTTGTCACATACCTATTTTTGGGCCAAACAACTAATAAATCCAGAAAATAATCAACAGATTAATCAATAATGAAATGCGACTAAAGGCCCGGTCACACAGCACTTAAGGGCAACGAAGCCCAAACAAAATAAGAAATCTGGACTTTTGTTGACTTTTGTTAGCATTGTTTAACCTTCGTGCAGCTTCTTTCCTGCAGCTGGTGTTTCATCAGGATTTTAGACTGTCGAAAAATTTGAACAAATGCTGCCGAAAACCTCAATTTGTCTGTATTTTGTTTTGCTGTCATTCTTGATAGTTTCTTATCGTTTGCTTAGTTTTTGTAACGTTAGCTTTTAGTTCGACTTCGTTTGACCAGCTGAATGTTTTCATACAGTGCAGAAGCCGGTTTCTGAGAGCTGCTGCGGCCACTGCTTTCATGTACCGTCAGAAATTACAAGGCAAACTCAGCCTGTTTGCTTGGATTTTTTTTTTATCTGGGTGGGGGTCAGCTTCACTGGGCTCAGGTACCTAATATAGGCCAGAATTAATATTTTGTGTGGATACAAGGAATTATTTTACCAAAAATAAAATGAAAACCACGCTCCTGCCACAAGCAACTGCTGAATTTGAAACAACAAAAAAGTCATGTAATTTCTGACGGTACGTGAACGCAGTGGCAGCAGCAATTGCCTCCTGCGTGCGCTTATTTTTTATTATTAAATATAACAATATGAGTGGAGGAATGACAATCCAGCCCTTCTGTACATGTGGTGACAGGTACAGTGGGGTAAAAAGTATTTAGTCAGTCCCTGATTGTGCAAGTTCTCCTACTTAGAAAGATGAGATGGGTCTGTAATTTTCAACATAGGTACACTTCAATTATGAGAGACAAAATGAGAAAAGAGAAAAAAAAATCCAGTAAATCACATTGCAGGATTTTTGAAAAATTTATTTGTGAATTATGGTGGAAAATAAGTATTTGGTCAATAGCAAAAGTTCAACTCAGTGCTTTGTAACATAATCTTTGTTGGCAATGACAGAGGTCAAAGGTTTCCTCTAAGTCTTCACCAGGTTTGCACACACTGTAGCTGGTATTTTGGCCCATTCCTCCATGCAAATCTCCTCTAGAGCAGTGATGTTTTGGGACTGTCGCTGGGCAACATGGACTTTCAATTCTCTCAACAAATTCTCTATGGGGTTGAGGTCTGGAGACTGGCTCGGCCACTCTAGGAGCTTGAAATGCTTTTTACGGAGCTACTCCTTCGTCCTGAGCGGTGTATTTGGGATCAGTGTCATCCTGGAAGACCCAGCCAAGTTGCATCTTCAATGTTCTCACTGATGGAAGGAGGTTTTGGCTTAAAATCTCATGATACATGGCCCCGTTCAATCTTCCCTTAACACAGATCAGTCGTCTTGTACCTTTGCAGAAAAACAGCCCTAAAGCATGATGTTTCCACCCCCATGCTTCACAGTAGGTACAGCGTTCTTGGAATGCAACTCAGCATTCTTCTTCCTCCAAACATGACTAATTGAGTTTTTTACCAAAATGTTCTATTTTGGTTTCATCTGAGCACATGATATTCTCCCAATCCTCTTTTGGATCATCCATATGCTCTTTGGCAATCTTCAGATGGGCCTGGACACATACTGGCTTAAGCAGGGGGACACGCCTGGCACTGCAGGATTTGACTCCCTCTCTGCGTAGTGTGTAGCCTTTGTTACTTTGATCCCAGCTCTCTGCAGGTCATTCGTCAGGTCCCTCCGTGTAGTTCTGGGATTTCTGTTCACCGTTCTCATGATCATTTTGACCTCATGGGATGACATCTTGCGTGGAGCCCCAGATCGAGGGAGATTATCAATGGTCTTGTATATCTTCCATTTTCTTACAGTTGCTCCCACAGTTGATTTATTCACACCAACCTGCTTGACTATTGTAGATTCACTCTTCCCAGCCTGGTGTACATCTACAATTTTCTTCCTGGTGTCCTTCGACGGCTCTTTGGTCTTGACCATGGTTGAGTTTGGAGTCTGACTGTTTCAGGCTGTGGATAGGTGTCTTTTATACAGATAACGTGTTCCAACAGATGCCATTAATTCAGGTAACAGGTGGAGGACAGAAAAGCTTCTTAAAGAAGTTGTTACAGGTCTGTGAGAGCCAGAAATCATGCTTGTTTGTGAGTGACCAAATACTTGTTTTCCACCATAATTTACAAATAAATTCTTTAAAAATCCTACAATTTGATTTCCTGGATTTTTTTTTCCTCATTTTGTCTCTCATAGTTGAAGTGTACTGATGTTGAAAATTACAGACCTCTCTCATCTTTCTAAGTAGCAGAACTTGCACAATCAGGGACTGACTAAATACTTTTTTACCCCACTGTACATGATTCAGATGATTATATTAGAGCTGTTCTGGAAGACAGAATTCACGTTGTGGATCAGCTGCACCTGGTAACCACACATGGAGAGTCAATGCGCGGCGCTCACGCGGACTGATCAATTTACTGCTCTCATTATATATTCAATTATATTAGATTAGTGTGTATGGTTAGTGTGGTGGTGGTTTTTTGTTTGTTTCTGTTTTGTAAAAATGGCCGTCTTATGAATGTTAAGCAAGCGCTTCAGTTTTTTTTTTATATATAAATTGGAGCAAGACGGAGCATGCAGCCCGTCATCAGTCTGAACCAAACAGTGAGGATTCTGATGATGAAGGAGATGATAACTCTTTTGTTCTGGATGAGCAACCAGAGCAGGTGGATCCACCGACGTGCGCACAGATCTCCACAGTGGGTCGGATCGCACGCTTCTGTTTGCAGGTTCTCCAGGGCTCAGGCGCTACAGAGCTCCATCCCAGCGCCGAGTCCTGGGACGCAGAGCAGGATGCAGACACACACACACACACTGCTCCAGCAGTGGCTCCAGGTGTGTTTCGTTTAAAGCGCAGAGATCAACGTTACCTTCGGTTTCCTTTTGTTCCTCTTTGGTTCCTTTTGTGCTCTTGTTTCGCAGGCTAGTCGGTGATGGGAAAAGTCAAAAGCTCATTCGTTCACCTTTTCTTGATGATTTGTTACCTTTTTTTTTTTTTTTTTTTTTTTTTTTTTTAACTTTTTTCCCTTCGTTCAGGAATCGTCGTATGCCCTGTGACGGGGCCATAAAGCTGTTAAAAAAATAGTGAATCTATTCTATAAGTGGTTCTATTGTAAGAAACGGGACTGCATGGTTATTTTGTTAATCCTAGAGCAAAAGTGGCGGAGGTCTCTGTTCTGGGTGCTCGTGTAGTTGCTCGTGCAGCTGAGACTTCAGTAGTAACGAACAAAAGGTAGTAAAGGTAGTACAACAATTTAACTCGAACATACAGCGCAACACTACAGGAGATAGAGACTTTACTGTGTGACGAGCACACGCTGAGAACACTTCCCGGTGAACACAACATATACACATAAAATATTTACACTCAGTAATACGTCGCACACACAAACCCGCAGCAACCCTCAAAAAAAAAAAAAAACTGTGAATAACTTTCAGGAACAACTTACCAGCTCTGTGCCAACTGCCCCCGACTTTTCCTTCCTTCCCACCAAAGAGTTAGCGCACAAACTTCAGCTAGACTTCATCGAACGGGATGGAACTCGATTGTTTTATCCGCCGTGTTCATTACACTTTTGATGAAGTTCATAAGAGATGGTCTAAACTTCTCCTTTACTCTCCCTTTCCTTCCTTTCCTCCTCCCCTTGCTGCCTCCCCCCTCAACACGGTCACGACAGAAACCACTTCCGCGAACAAATGACGACGTCATCTGACCGCAGTGCGCGCGCGCTTACGTGTGCGTGTGTGTGTGTGTGTGTGTGTGTGCGTGCGTGCGTGTGTTTGGCGTTGCTCTGCACCTGGTGCAGTCCGCGTGCGTTGCACAAAAGAAAGAAATTCCCAGACCGCACACCAACGCGTTAACCCTTAAATAAACACTGCGAGCAGAAAAAAAGTTAAGTTTTGTTTTTCTTTTAGGCACTCTGACGACCTATTTTAATTAATTAATTAATTAATTAATTTATTTATTTATTTTCATGCTCTGCAGGGGCACACTGGTTTCAAAAAGCAGCCGTTCAAGGCCCCGAATTTAACAGGAAAAACACACACACACACACACACACACACATACAGACCAGTGTATTAATTTGTGTACACACTGTGTTTACTTATGTGATATAATTTAAATTATCTTTGTTGGACATGCTGATTGTGGGACTGCTGTACACATTTAAATCAAGTAAATTAATCATGTTTTTTTTTCAGTGTATAGCACTGAATACTTTCCATATGTCTACATGGAATTTATTTTATTTTATTGTATTAGATAAAAAAAAATGATACGCTCCCTCTGCAACATCCTGTACAGTAGGTGGCAGTAAGCATGTAGTTTCAGTTGCAGTGTGCCAGTTACCTACAAGAAGATTCAAAATATTTCAAAAGCAGTATTTTGAGTTAGCCGCTTTAGCACAGATGAAAAGTTTTGGCATTATTCCCAGCCACATGCTCTATTACTGTTTAATTCAAGTTTTACCAAGCGAGAAGCTTTAAGGCCTACCGGAAGAAGAAAAAAGTAGCACTTCCTTGACTGGCCGCTTGAGGCTAGCTCCAAAACAGAGCACATTCCCATAGAAGTCCATGTTAAAATGACCAACTTTAGAGCAGAAATAAACATGTTTACAGCCTGGTACAAAAATTGTTTTGCTTTCTATTCACAGTTTTAGAGTATCCCAGAATCCTTTGCGCACTTTAACATTGAAAATGCCATAGACATGCTAACGCATTAGCGGCGGCCCCCCTTTTAAGTTAGAAAATGCATCTATCAACTGTCTCAGAAGACCATAACAGGTCAGTTTAACATAAAAAGTTAAATCTTACTCACAGACATATGCTCTTTAGGGTTTTAGCGGGGAAAAATTAAGATGAAGCGAAATAAAACAAAGAACCAACGAAGCAGCAGATCAAAGATCGAAGCACTGCTTCACTGGTTCAAGGTTCAAAGCAAAGCCGCGCTGCAGAAATGGTTGATGATAGAGACCCGCTGCAGTGTCTGCAATCAATGTAGAGAAATAATCATTTTCCTGACAAACACTCCCCAAAACAACGGCCACTCTGAAGGACTGATAAGGGAATCGTTAAGCAAAAAGGCTATTGATGTTGATGGATCGAATAATTTCTTAAGTATACCCTAACAGCAACACACTTTTATTTATATAAAACTCTCATTAAAGACTCATGATTATCTTAGTTAAACACCTAAATACATATTTTGGTTGAACTCACCACCATAACGACGCAATGCTGCAAACAAGTTGCTGCAAATGCTTATTTACACTGACAACGAAATCTCGGCCTCCCCAGCGAGAATTTGATTATGTGCGAGATTTGACACCGTAAAGGTGTCTATAGATAGTTTCCTCCTTCATGAGGAGGAAACCTGGCAGCTCCGCCTCTCTTAGCATCCAACTGTGACTCAGTATCCACGCGATGTGGCTGCTAGCTGGTGTGGATGCTGTTTCTGTTCTGTTTGGCGTATTTCATTATGAACACAATAAGGCCTGTTGTGTGGTGAAATGTCCTAACAGATCAACAAAGACATCCCTTTTGCAATTTTCGCGCTGAGTGAAATTCTCGTGGTATTTGTTGTATGCTAATGAAGTTGGCACTTTTAGCAGCTATTGGTAGCCTGATCTGTTAAGCCCGTTAATGCACTATTTTTGAGAAAATAACATACTCATAACTTTTAATGCCCAAGACAAAGCAAATCGTTATGAGAACTGCAACGCAGTCCCCAAAAATATGATTTAACAAACAACCAAACTGAGATTAGCCTGTTAGCTTAAGTGGTTCAGACTTGAAAACAGGGGTGTGTTCAGGGTTCTTTCAACACACACTGACCCACCCATGCTCCACCCCTTTATGCATTAATGATTTCATCGTGAATTAGCGCAGCAGTTGCTGCCAACATGGCGACGCCCAGATATGGGATTCATATGGGCTGTTCCAGGTGACATCATGCAAGCTTTGTCCCGTCTGTGGGTTTTATTTTCTCATTGAATTTGTGGACATCAACTTGTATTGTGATGCTTGTCTTCCTTTTCATGCAGACAACCAGAAAAATGTCCAAAGGGTGTCTCAATGGGGGGGCTCAAAATGTTTTGAAAGAGTCTAGTGTTATTTTATTTGCATTAACAAAGAGACAACAAAATATTTTGGCACCATCCAGAACCACAAATATGTATTTTAAATTTGTTTTTTTCTTTCCCTTTCTGTTGTATATTTAATGTTAAATTTTCTGATATACTGGGCATCACTCTTCTGGAGGGTGCTAGCTTAACGGCACTGACACTAGCATGAAGGGCGGAGCAGACAAGTCCATGGAATATTAGTCACTTTTTGGACGGTGCATCAATATTTACCGTAAACTATAGTTTACCATTGTTATGCTTTGTTTTTATTTTGGTGAATTACAGTGGACATGCACCTAAGATAAAAATTTCAGACCCCTCCATGATTTCTAAGTGGGAGAACTTGCAAAACCGCAGGGTGCTCAAATACTTATTTTCCTCACTATATATATATATATATATATATATATATATATATATATATATATATATATATATATTCTATTCCTACCTCATTTTCTTATTTTATTGTATTGTTACAAGTATTAATACTATTGCTTATCCTTGCACACGCTGTGTGATGCACATTTCCCTCTACTCGCACCCATCTTGTGTGTTTTTTAAGAGCTGACGTGTAACATGTGAATTTCTCCACTGTGAGATCAATAAAGTCTTATCTCTCTCTTACAGTATTAGTATTTTGAGTTCTTACCTACGCAAACTGGCTGAGATGGTCTCACACACCCACATATCTACGGTTTTGCTGTCTAAAGACAGATGCTATTACCGCTGGAGGAAATAAACACTATAAGGAATTAAAGGCTACTTCCTCTCCGAAATATGAAAACTCCCCATGCACCATCACTCCATCCATGGTGGAAAAAAACCCCAAACACACAAGCTACCCAGAAACTGACATTATTTTCAGTTAGTAAAGTCTAAAGAAGCAATCCCTTATAAAAAATAAAATAAAATAAAGATGATTGATGAATTATCACAAGAAAATATTTCAGGTTAAATTATAGACACATGAAAACATCAGTAATGTTTGTGAGCAGTGTTTTAACAGTTTACTTTTACAGTTTTAATTATGACCCGTTGACAAACAAAATACTGAGTATAAACTTGTAAATTTAGGTGACTTATGCCAACTGGAGAAAGCCATAGGGACACCCACACTTCACCTGCCTGTGGCAGATAGATGGTTATTTTCGACATATGGGGATGCACTTGTCTGCCTGCGTGGTTGTCATCCAGGACCCAGGACGGTTCTGTGGTGTGACGTACTGCATGCTCCCAGACTTGACTTGATTATTGTTGTTGTAGTTGTTATTATTATTATTATTCATAAAACAAAAAGTCCATTCATCAGCACTGAGGCAGCCACATGCGTTTCTTCGCCAAAATTATGGAAAATGCGCCACCCACAGGGAAGGAGGGTAACTGAAAGAGACTGGAACGAGACTTCTCCTTACATGTTGAAAGCATAGGTTGAAAGAGCACATTTTCTCAGTTTCATGTCTTAAATATTACAATGATGCTGCTTGCAAAATCAACAGCAAAATAGCGATCACAATATAATGTAATAGATTTTAATACCGAGGAGTGAACTCCTTTAACAAACTTGTATCACTTTTTTTTTGTTTCTAAATTCTTTTGACCCATTCTTAAACTGACCTTCATCTTTGTAAATATTTTGTACGTATTTTAAAATAAAAATCATGAAACACTGTTGGATGTCAGCGCCGCACTGGTCCTCCAGCCAGCAGAGGCGCCCGCGGTGGACTGATGCCGTCGGTTTTGGATCGAAGCAGTATTTAGCGTCTCGGTATCTGTAAGTGGATTAATTTTTGGATAGTGTCACGACTTGCTTAAAAAAAACAGTGTTTTACATCGGGTTTAGCGATTCTTGTACGACAGGATGAGGTTTGTTTTGTTTTTAATGTTCTGTTTGACTTGGATGTTTTGGTCTTTGGTTCCCGTTCTATGGTGGGTAAAACACGCCTCCTCATCGGTCTTATGACGCTCCAGAAAACCTGTTCTTTTTTGTAATTGGACAGTAACCGTCCGTGTTTTTTGAGTGACGTCTTGTCAGAAGACAGTGTGTTCACCGGTAAGTAATGCTTTGTCAACATGAGTCTTTCTAAATGTAAAAATGACCAAAAAGAGGGTGACGAGTATATTGCCAAAAGAGACTAACCATGAGACTAACCATGACTGACAAAGTTGTTTGACTTCCAGGTAAACCCTGAAGGTCAATCACTTATCCCAGCTAATGGCTTGAGGGCAAGACCATACGCCATATTCATGCAATATGTGGAGGCAAAAAAGCACAAATTGCTACCAGAGTTTTTTTTTACCTTGACCTTGACCTTGACCTTGCCATTGCCCTTAACCTTAACCTTAGATTTTTAGCACACCTAAAACTGGTAGCCTGGACTTAACAGAATTATAGGAAATAATGAAAAACAGCAGCTAGGAAACAGAAGCTAGCAATCAGTGTGTACTTGCTTCTTAATAAGTTAGTTATGGAGTTAGAGACACCAAAGACTCCAAACTTTCTCCCTTTGCAGTTTGTCACTGCAGTAAAGTAAGAGACTAAGATGTTCACAGATTCAAAGATTCAAATCTTAAGAGAATTATCAAAAAACAAACAACACTAGTTTCTAACTTCAGAAAGTTACACACCAAGCTACAACATTTTTTGTCCATATGCACTGGCTGATCTAAGCTTTTAACCCAGAGGTCTCAAACCGGTTCCAGAAAGGGCTGAGAGGGTGCAGGTTTTCTGTGCAACCACCCACTTCAGCAGGTGATTTCACTGATTAATATCACTTTGAGCAGGTGAAATCAGTTAATCAGTGAAATCACCTGCTGGAGTGGGTGGTTGCACAGGAAGCCTGCACCCTCTCGGCCCTTTCTGGAACCGGTTTAACCCCCCCCACCCTTGAGCTGCGCCAAAAATTAAATGGCTATGTTACAACTTGCCAGCCAAAAGCTTAACCCTCTGGGGTCCGGGGTATAATTCGTTGTTTTTGACTTAATTTACCTTAAAAACAAACAAACAAAAAACTGCGTTTGGTGTCATTTTTTTTTCAGCACAACCTCACCTGTGTGACTTTACAATTTTCCTTTCATTCTAACATACTGTATTAACACAGTGAACCTAAATTCACACAAAAACATAAAATCCAAATAGAAAATTTTTTTTTTTTGCTATGAAAACACAAACATGTTTAACAAACCATCTTTATAACATAGAATGCAAATATAACAAATGTAATATAATAAATGTACAGATCTAGCAAACAACAAAGTTATATACAGCTATTTACAATAAAATGCAGGAAATGATTCAGGTGTTTTTGTTCAACTATTTACAAAACAAGATGCCAAAAAAATTATTTGTGCCACTCAAAAAAAATTCCTGACCATCGATTTCCATTGAATCAGCTAGATGGTGGATGCAGTTTGTGAGGTGTTGTCAGGCAGCTGCCATCTTGCTCAGTGTTATTACACATTGTCAGGTAGTAAATTCACTTACTTAAACTTGGGTTAAAGCATCGATTTGTATTTACTCACTATTTCTATTTACTCAATTTATATTGAATGGTAATCAATGGGTTCAAGTGATCTTAAAATGCTGCTTTGTGCAGGATTTGGGTGTGGCAACAAGCTCACAAAGGATCGTGGCGTGAGCTTTCATAAGTAATTATTATATGTAATATTAATGATGTGGGAAAATGACTAAAATTGCACGTTGATGTCACTAGCTGATCTTATTCTTGTAATTGAAGTTGGGATTTGTATGTGTACATCAGAAAACGCTACTAAAATACTGAATATATAAAAATGAGATTCCATCATGCTGCGAAATTGTTAACTACTTCTTTGTCTACAAAACCTATTTGCAAAATCTCACAAACTTAATTCTTTTCCATCACCAGTAGCCAACATGATTGAACTTCATTCCGGCATGTTGTTTATTTATTGCCGACATTAATGTTCTTTATTATTCATTTAGAAATAGTCCCAAATTCCAGATTTTCCGATATGTATTTTGAACTAGAAGATAATCTGTTGTGTATTCCGTACAGTAGTGACTTCAATTTGATTTATCCCATTTGAATTAGCCTCAGGTTTTTTTCTTCACATCAGGTATTCCATCCTGAAATTTTCTGTAAGAGCAAAGTCATAGAATGGAATTTTGTTTTCTCTCAATTCTCCCCCTCTTCTGTATTTGTTTTGACAAATATGGGCTGTACAAATGTGGAAAAGGCAGGTTTATCATGAAACTCTCTTGAAAATATTGATCATGCCTTTTTGTTAAATGCTAACCAAGATGGCGGCAGATTGGCAACAGTGAACCAATGAGGAGATTGCACTGGTCCTCACATCTAGTGCTTAAATAAAAATTGATTGTCCTGACCCACAAGAGGAGTGTCACTTCTCCTGTTGGCCACCTGGAGGCAGTGTTGTCATTTTAGTCTCTTTGGCGTTAACCATCTCAACTTGTTAATAAAATTCTAGCAATTACCTGTTCCAAATGCCCAAAATACATGCTTGAATTGCCTGAAACAGCCGGAAAATGCACCCTCAATTTCAAAATTTTCCAAGGGTGCATGCCCCTGCACCTCCCTTGTCGGTTTGTTCTAAGAAACCTAGATTTGCCCCTGATCTGAATGAACAGGCGGCTGAGAAACTTAAAGGCAGGGGCCATCTACAAAGTGCAAAAATAAAAAGAGACACCAGAAAATATTCAGTAAATTCATTGTTATAAGATATGGTGTCACCAAATTCATGGTACACATCAATGGTCTCCTGCTGGTTATACTACAGCACTCAGTTTGGAAAAATGTAAAAAAAAGTAAGTCCCTTCAGCCTTGTTTTCACTCTGTGTCACCACAGCAGATTCAAAGTGGATCTGCATTCAAGGATTCAAAAGAATTTATTGTCATATGCACAAAGGAACATGTTCCCTGCACAATGAAAGGTGATTACTGCATTTAACCCATCCTAATTGCCAGTTAGGAGCAGAAGTTGCCTTTAGGCGCCCGGGGACCAGCTCCAGATGTATATCCTGCCTTAGGTCAACAGCAGGGCTGAGCAAACCTTGACCGGCCTCATGACGACAGACGACACACACATAACACACACATAAGCCGGCCCGGTACATGAACACATATAAAAAGCGCACACAAGGTAAAATTAAATTGTGCCATGTTAAATTGGCACAAATTTTACCCCGGACGCCCTTCTTGATGCAACTCCACATTACATGGAGAAATGTGGCAGGGGTGGGGTTTGAACTGGGAACCTTCCACACTGAAACCAAGTGCACAAACCACTTGTCCACTGGCTCTGCACTCAGTTTGGAAAAAAAATTTTTTTTGCACAGTTATTGGATAAATTTTCATTGTTTAAGTTTTCAATAGCATCATTGTTAAAAAGTGTAGTGACACAAAATGGTCTCCTACTTCTTATACTGCAGCACCCAGTTTGGAAAAATGTCTTTTTGAATAATTCTGGAGAATTTTTCACTGTTTAAATTTTTAATGAATTTATTGAATATTTTTCTGGTGTGTCTTTTCATTTTTGCACTTTGTAGGCAGTCCCTACATTTAAGTGTCTCAGCAGCCTGCTCGTTCAGATCAGTGTTATTATTCCAGCTCGGAGGACGGTTCATATGGATAAAAATAAGGCTCGTTGTCTACCTTCCTGAGGTTAGAAACTAGTGCAGTTTGTTTTTCTGCAATGTTTCTTTTAAGATTTATTGAGCTGTGTTCTTCAAATCTGTGAATGTCTTTCTCACTTTACTGCAGTCTCTTAACCCCCCTCTTTTTTGTTCTTCATATAAGTAACATTGTTAATTAACAATAATTAACATTGTTTTGATAATTCCATGTCTGCATGTTTCTCTTCATTTTATGTTGTCAACAGTGCTGTGCCAGATTGGCTTTTATAACAATAGCTCTGTCACCCATTTCCACATATACATTCTTCTATAGTGTGACATAAGAGGGGTATTTCAAAAAGCTGTCATCCTCACCAAGAAAATATGTCAAGAGAACGATTGTGCTTGCATTATTTTTCAATATGGTTTCCCTTAATTTCAATGCACTTGGTCCACTGATGTTCAAACATTGATGTCCCTTTGCGGATGACAATCACATCTTGAACTTGTCTCTGGATGAGGCTGAGAATTTTTTGAAGTATCCTCATACACAGTGTAAAGGTTTATGTCTTGGAATTTGCCAACCAAATCTGGTCGCCATATTTGGTCGCCTATAGAAGCCACTGGAAACATCCATTGACGGCCAGTCAAAAATGCTCCCAGCAGGTCTCAAGGAATGATCACACCCTTAAAGACTCCAAAGGTTAAAACTTCCTTTGTTAGCATTCTGTAGACTCCATGGAGATATGATTGAAATGTACAAGATTCTGTCTGGCAAATATGACTGTGAAGTGTGTGATTTCATGAAACTGTCAGACCAAATGGCAAATGCAAGAGGACACCATTTGAAAGTTGTAAAAATCATGACTAGACCAATCACAACACATTTTCAGTTAGAACCTCAGACACCTCGAACAAGTTGCCTGACGTCGTCATATCAGCTCCTAGGATTAACAGCTTTAAGAGCTGTTTGAATAAACTATGGAAAGACCAACCCCTAGGATATGATCACAAACATACGCCTGCTACTAGAGAAACTGCGAAATCAGTGTATTAACACCACTATCAAGATGTCGTGAGAGGAATAGAGGTGGCAGAAGAGCCAACAGAAGAGCTTGAGCCTAATGTCCTGAATCATCATAGGTTGCACATAGGTAGGTAGGTAGGTATGTATGTGGTCAAAAGTAGTTATTTAAAAATAATAACTTCTTATCATTTAAAAACAATAATAATAGTAATTCCTCAGTTATTTGATTGACCAGGCTGTTCTGGGATATCCTGCAAATTTGCAGGCTCTCCAACAATTTGCTGGAAATCATAGCCAGCCTGTTCACAGGCATCATGACTCTTGTACAGAATGGGAGCAGACTCTCTGACTTCTTCCTAGTGAATTCTAGCATTCTTCAGGGATCTGTTGTGGCCCCTACTCTGTTCAGTGCTTGAATGGACTGTTGGGTAGAATTGCAGAAAGCAGTGCCTTAGGCATCTCTGTGAGGAAGGCTTGACTTTGCAGACAATTCTTTGATCTTTGCAGAATCAATGGATGCCCTGATTGCAGCACCTGAGTAGGTGAGCGGGTTTGCAGTTGTACTGAATCAAAATGAAGATTCAGACTTTCAGTCACCACCTGGACTTGGCCCCAGATGCACCCCTGATCCATCTGTCAATCTCACCCTCCATCTTAACCACATTTGTAAACAAGACCCCAAGAAACTTGAACTCCTCCATTTGTGGGAAATAACTCTCTCCTGACTCAGAGGGGACAATCCACTCTTTTCAGACAGAGAACCATGGTCTCAGATTTGGAGGTACTGATCCTCGTCCCAATCACTTCACACACGACTGCTGGCTGAGATAGTCAAAAATTCTACTGAACAAATATGAAAATGGTTGTCTTGAGAGTAACACTGGTCTAGAAGAACACTGTACAGGAACCAGCAGCATGTAATTTGCTTTTATCAGTTGGTTTTACTTTCAAAATATTTGTCATTATTTTGATTGCATTTGGTTTGGTTTGTTCAGAAACCTCTAAGCCATGTTGTTATCTTATTGTGATGTTTTGAATTATTTAATTTGATTTTAGTGTATTATTGTACATGAATGAATGAATTCATTTCTATTTACAGACTGAAAATAAATAAATTTCAAATCAATTTAGTATTTTAGCTTCAGCTATTAACCTGTCACTCCAGTCCCTTTCAGTAGACTTTTTACAACAGGCATTGTTGATTACTTATTGTTGTTGATGGCTTCTCTGTGTTGCTGTACAAGCTGTTCATTGTTTTGTGCTCTTTTTCCCTTTCTTCTTTTTTTCTTTTTAGTTCTCCTTCATGGTCCTTGCAAGATACTCCCAGGTAGGAGACATGCTACGAAGGAAGGGGCCTGAGCCATACTGATGCGTTGGGATGGACCATATGGATTTTTCATGTTGACGTAAGATTAAAAAACAAAGAAACATTATTTTCTAATCCTCTCATAGATACTGGTTAGAAGAAAAGTAATAGATATTGACTATTTAGGATGCAGCATGCTCATGTGTTAAGCACTTCTCTTGGTTAGGAAGATTTATAACTTGGCTTATTACTTATAATTTTACAGAAGTCTGTATTTAAAAATGTGTACATACAGATAAAAGAAAAGAGAAACATAACAAGTGTGTAACAAATTGCTTATCAGGTTTTTTTTTTTTTCTTTTTTTTTTCTTCCCCCCAATATTTTCTAGCCTGGCTTTTCCAAAGTTGAGTAGAGCTGTGGTGCGTGTGGGGAGACTGGCACTTCATCTTAGCAAAGAAACCATGACCACGAGTCACCAGTGCTCAAGTCCCTCCTCTGCTGCTAAAGTGGAAACTCCCACTGCTGCCATTCTCATCATTGGAGACGAGATCCTCAAGGTGATATAAGAGGCAATTCAGTTTTGAAACATGGATGAATACATGCGGCTTTTAAGAGTTTCAAGATGCATTTATAAGTGACAGCGTCCCTCAGGACTTGGGATCCTGGAATGTTCTTGAAAGTGACACTTCTTTTCACAAGTATTTATATATACCTCTTTGATGGATCCTTTTATCTAACAACAGTGTTCTCATTAAAACAAAATCACCAGTAAGTCTTGACTTGACAAGATTGTGATCTAAACATGATGTTTTGAGCTTCTGTATAATTTCTCAACCCCAGACGTGTTCCCTACAAGGTTGCTGAATTTCACCAAATAAGTCCTTGAAGTCGATATGTCTTTGTATTTGATGTACAGTTGTGTGTGATCAAAGCTTGACTGAAAATAATTGTCCTCCTCCCCCGCTGCCTCCCAGGGCCACACAGTGGACACCAACAGTGCCTTTCTGGCCCGATCCCTGAGGAAACTTGGTGTGTCTGTGCAGCGAATAACAGTAATACCAGATGTACAGGAGGTGATTGCTAGAGAGGTCACCCTGCTTTCATCTCAGTATATACATGTTATAACCTCAGGGGGCATAGGACCCACTCATGATGATGTCACCTTTGAAAGCATTGCCATGGCATTCCAAGAAGATTTATACATCCATCCAGAGCTTGCACGTCTGGTTGAGAAGTTTTTCGGGGTAGTAGATAAAGACAGTGCTGCTATGAAGCTGGCCACAGTGCCTTCTTCTGCGAAACTCAACTACATGACTGACCCTCAGACTGGACAGCCTGTCCATTACCCACTGGTGAGTAAACCTTTTGTCAGTCTGTATTTGCGAAATGCCATAAACCATGTTGTCTCAAAATTCCTTACATGACACTCTCAATGTGTGTGTATTTATTTTTTCGAAGAACACAGTTAAGTTCTCTGTAAGTTACACAAGAAACTTACAAGGCAGGACAGAGTAACGTTTCATGAAGTGCAGGTTTTAAAAGGCTGTAAAAACTTACAAGTTTTTATGTAGCACTTAGTTGAAATTAAAGTACTTACACAGGAGGTGTCATGAATCAGTGCATTAGCAATAAGAAGGTCATTTTTCCTTTCTTTCACTGCAATTTGTTTTGTCATAAACTGTCATAAAACTATTCATGATCTAATTCAGTTTCATTCAGATGACATTTTACAAAACCAAAAATAAAACTAAAGTCACAAATTCTGCAGTCTAGTTGATGACTAAGGGCCCCTTCACATATAGTGTGAATTTGGTCGAAGTGCGCATGAAGCAGGAATCGTATGCAAAACATGTAAATTCGTAGCTGCCTCAAAAGCCTCGTACACGTTACTCCAACTATTAGACCACACCAGTGGCTGAAAGTGTGCACTGTGAGAGCCCATTGAACCCTCTCGCGGCAGGTGTCGGCCAAATTCCAGCTGACACACTAACATCTAACACCGCTCATGTAGCACTTAGAAAATGTGTGGCCATTCACACTATCATCACGAAACCAGTCAGCAGACAATCACTGTTGAGCTGGATGTGAAATTTGTCTAAGTCCCCCACTACTGTGGAGTTGCTGAGTGCACATGTGACATGCCAGAGTGTCGGCTCCCCCCACAACACGTGTACATGTGTCCCCCCCGCTCTAACCACCCCACATGCATGCGTGTGGTTCACGCGCTCCCAGGCAGATGAGGGGCCTCTCATCCGATCACAGAGTGACACCTTGGTCTGTGCGCTGAATGGACGGGGGCGTGGCAGCTGTTGACAGCTCTGGTCCTAGACATCAGAGCTGCTGAACACACACCGTGTTTTGAAGGACGCGCGTATGTATGCTTGCTGTCCTCATATGACCGGCTGTTCCAGCTGGACCGGACCGCCAGTTCATGTGGATATGCAGCAGGTGATCTGAATGTCACATCTGTCTGACAGGACAGTGAGCGGCGCGCCACAGGACCATATGACAGGCCAACAGTACAACAAATATGCCACCTTCAGTCACGTATCAGCAGAAATACGCCGTACCAAATGCCATTTGGTCAGTTATCACAGCGCTTTTTTTTTTTTCTTTCTTTCTTTTTTTCTTTTTTAGAAAATACGTTTAACTGCTTGTTGATTTTAACTATTTCACACCCCTGTTATGAAACTGTGATTGTGGCACAGTGGTAAAGTTTCCGTTTGGTAATCAGAACATGTGGGTTCAAATGCTGTAGTGGCTTTTTTTTTTTTTTTTAATTTAACCAGGGTAATTTAACTGCGGGGTTCTGTATTGCGTCCCCTTTTATGTATTGTTTATATCAACCGAGTGATATTCACTAATTATACAGCTGGTTTTCATTTTATTTTCCTCCACATCAGCAGCACGATGTGGTGCAGCTTGTCCCACAGTGTGAACAGCTGCAGCAGCTTGCACTGTGTTCCTGCTCGAAAGACAGTCCAGTGTACGAACCGTGGCACTGGGATCGTGCACGCCTGCCTGTCGGCGCGATGTTTCGTGGTGCACTAATTCGAACTGTTTCGCCGTAATTCGACCAAATTCGCACTATGTGTGAAGGGAACCTAAAGTAGGTGGACACTTGTATTTTTCAGTTCCGTTTTACAAACTGAGACCTTTGCAGTTGATTTTTCAAAAGACAAATGAATCCTTGCATGCAATTTATGAACTTAAATCAATACTTTTAATTTGGTAGTGTTGTAATTGACGTTTTATTATTAGACAGTAAAGTAGTTGCAAAAAGACTGCCAATGTAGTACTTCTGAAATTCATATCATAAATCATACATTGTTTCAAGTATGTGATTATTTACATTTCAAACATTCTGTGTCTACAGAAACAGTCCACGTGGTTATCAAGTTTCGGAGGCTTTATAAAGTGAAATTATAATGTTATACATTACATAGGATTCTTTGAGTTATGAAGATATTTTATATAAGTTTTTATTTTTTGGTATTTGCAGCTTTTAAAAATATGAGTGAAAGGTATGTGGTATAAGGCCTAGTTCAAAAATAATGAAGCGTAACTGCTGATTTGCATTGCATTTGTCATGATCAAGCCATTATTTTATTTAGCAACATCCAGATTTATCTGTGAGTTGCCTGTAGTCTCTTTGACAGGTACTGAAAATTTCATGGAAAAATTCTGCATGGGTCCAGAGATATGCATGAAATTTACCTCAATAATAGCACTTTTTTCATCAATTTTGTGTCACATTTGATATTTAGCATTATCATTTGAAGTTGAATGTTAAAGAAATAACCTTGTATTTTGTCAGTTTGTTTGTGCTTCATACTAACACACAGTAATACATTTTTCTAAAGGTAGAAATGTCATTTTGTAGAAAAAACATCATGTTTCTAAAGCAAGGTAAAACTGTCGCAAGCGTAACGCTGAGAATAAGTCCATGATTTATTTGTGTCCAAACCTTAGCTATAGCTCCTACTCTGCTTCAATAGAATAATTATATTACTTGTTCAATAATGCCAGGAACTAATGGACAGAATTTCTTTGTTTCAGGCTTCTGCAGAAGATACCTCCAAATGTTGTCCCAAGCGTTACGCTCTAGCACATTATAGTATATATGCACTGATAATTTCTAGCAATGACTGAACCGAGACCAATAGAAATATTGAAACTCTGATATATAACCATACCTAAAATGATAACATTTCACAAAAAAGACCACTTTTAAATTTTGATGGTTATGTCACACTTTGGCTTCATTATTTTTGAACTAGGCCATAAGCGATTCTATTTGTTTTTAGAGGGGGAAAATGGTGTATATGTGTCTTCTTTGTCTTTCGGCTGTTCCCGTTAGGGGTCGCCACAGCAGGTCAATTGTTTCCATCTCACCCTGTCCTCTATCTTCCTCTGTCACACCAACCACCTGCATGCCCTCCTTCAACACATCCATAAACCTCCTCTTTGGCCTCCCTCTTCTCCTCCTGCCTGGTGGCTCCAACCTCAGCATCCTTCTCCCTATATACCCTGGGTCCCTTCTCTGCACATGTCCAAACCATCTCAATCTCACCTCTCCGACTTTGTTTCCAAACTGTCCCACCTGAGCTGTCCCTCTGATATGTTCATTCCTAATCTTGTCCATTTTTGTCACTCCCAAAGAGAATCTCAACATCTTCAGCTCTGCCACCTCCAGCTCCGCCTCCTGTCTTTTTGTTAGTTCCACCGTCTCTAAGCCGTACAACATAGCTGGTCTCACTACTGTCTTGTAAACTTTCCCCTTCACTCTTGCTGATATTCTTCGGTTGCAAATCACTCCTGCCACCTTTCTCCACCCACTCCACCCTGCCTGCACTCTCTTTTTCACCTCTCTACCACACTCTCCATTACTTTGAACAGTTGACCCCAAATATTTAAACTCATCTACTTTCACCACTTCTACTCCTTGTAACTGCACTATTCCACTGGGCTCCCTCCCATTCACACACATGTACTCAGTCTTGCTTCTACTGACTTTCATTCCCCTTCTCTCCAAAGCATATCTCCACCTCTCCAGACTAGACTCAACTTGCTCTCTACTCTCAGTGCAGATCACAATGTCATCTGCAAACATCATAGTCCATGGGGACTCCTGTCTGGTCTCATCTGTCAACCTGTCCATAACCACTGCAAACAAGAAAGGACTCAGAGCTGATCCTTGGTGTAATCCCACCTCCACCTTGAATGAGTCTGTCATTCCAACTGCGCATCTCAGTCCACAAGCACACAATGTAACTCTTTCTGGCCTTCTCTGTACTTCTCCAACAGTATTCTCAGAGCAAACATTGCATCTGTAGTGGTCTTTCTCGGCATGAAACCATATTGCTGCTCACAGATCTTCACCTGTTTTCTAAGCCTAGCTTCTACTACTCTTTCCCATAACTTCATGCTGTGGCTGATCAACTTCATAGTTACTGCAGCTCTGCACATCACCCTTGTTCTTGAAAATGGGAACCAGCATCCTATCACTTTCCAAGATTTTATTAAACAATCTGGTTAGAAACTCTACTGCCATCTCTCCTAGACATTTCCATGCCTCCACTGGGATGTCATCTGGACCAACTGCCTTTCCACTCTTCATCCTCTTCATAGCTGCCCTCACTTTTTCCTTACTAATCTCTTGTACTTCCTGATTTACTCTCACCACATCATCCAGCCTTTTCTCTCGCTCATTTTCTTTAGTCATCAGCTCTTCAAAATATTCCCTCCACCTTCTCAGCACACACTCCTCACTTGTCAGCACATTACCATGTGCATCCTTTACCACCCTAACCTACTGCACATCCTTTCCAGCTCTGTCCCTTTGTCTGGCCTTTTCTCCTTCCTTACTATTCAGCTTCTTGTACAGCTCGCAATATGCCTTTTCCTTCGCTTTTGCCACTTCCCTTTTCGCCTTACACCACATCTCCTTGTACTCCCATCTACTTTCTTCATCTCTACGACTATCCCAAAACTTTTTCGCCAACCTCTTTCTCCTTATGCTTTCCTGGACCTCTTCATTCCACCACCAAGTCTCTTTGTCTTCCTTCCACTGTCCAGATGTCATACCCAGTACTGTCCTAGCTGTCTCCCTCACCACATCTACAGTACTTTTCCAGTTGTCCAAAATTGATTCCCTTCCAACCAGTGCTTCCAACCTGCTCGCTACACAACAGTCTTCCTCCTTCAGCTTCCACCATCTGATCCTTTGTTGAGCTCTCACTCTCTTCTTCTTTACCTCTAAATTCATCCTACAAACAACCATCCTATGCTGTCTAACGACACTGTCTCCTGCCACCATCTTACAGTCTCTGATTTCTTTTAGCTTGCACCTCCTATAAAGAATGTAGTCCACCTGTGTGCACCTTCCTCCACTCTTATATGTTACCCTGTGCTCCTCCCTTTTCTTAAAGTAGGTATTCACCACAGCCATTTCCATCCTTTTTGCAAAATCAACTACCATCTGTCCTTCCCCATTCCTATCCTTGATACCATATCTACCCATTACTTCTTCATCACCTCTGTTCCCTTCACCAACATGGCCATTGAAGTCTGTTCCTATCACCACTCTTTCATGCTTGGGCACACTCTCCACCACCTCATCTAACACACGCCAGAAATCTTCTTTCTCCTTCATCTCACAACCTACCTGTGGGGCATATACACTGATGATATTCATCATCACCCCTTCAATTTCCATCTTCACACTCATCACCCTGTCAGACACGTGCTTAACCTCCAACACACTTTTAACATACTCTTCCTTTAAAATGACCCCAACACCATTTCTCTTCCTGTCCTCACCATGGTACAACAACTTGTACCCATTGCCGATGCTCCTGCTCTTACTTCCCTTCCACTTGGTCTCTTGCGCACACAATATGTCTACCTTTCTCCTCTCCATCATATCAGCCAGCTGTCTCCCTTTACCAGTCATACTACCAACATTCAAAGTCCCCACTCTCATTTCCACCCTTGTAGTTTTCTTCTTCTCCCGCTGTTTGTGGAAACGTTCTCCTCCTCTTCTTCGTCGTCTTCGCCCAGCAGTAGCCCAGTTTTCACCGGCACCCTGTTGGGCAACAGCACCGGTGGCGGACGTTGTTTATCTGGGCTTGGGACTGGTACTCAGAATGTTAAAAAAAAAAAAAAAAAAATGAGGTGGGCTTCATAGATAATTGGCAAAGCTTCTGGGGAAAACCTGGTCTTGTTAGGAGAGATGGCATCCATCCCACTTTGGATGGAGCAGCTCTCATTTCTAGAAATCTGAACGCTCGTAGCACGGGCCGAGGCAGAGGACTAGCAGCAATCTTCCATTCCATCTTATTAATTAATCCAAAACCCAGACAGAGCTTTAATTCATTTGAAAGCTTGACTCTTAGTCTTGTCCATCCAAATTGGAAGTCCCAAAAACCAGTTTTATTTGTTATTATCTATCGTCCACCTGGTCGTTACTGTGAGTTTCTCTGTGAATTTTCAGACCTTTTGTCTGACTTAGTGCTTAGCTCAGATAAGATCATTATAGTGGGTGATTTTAACATCCACACAGATGCTGAGAATGACAGCCTCAACACTGCATTTAATCTATTATTAGACTCAATTGGCTTTGCTCAAAATGTAAATGAGTCCACCCACCACTTTAATCATATCTTAGATCTTGTTCTGACTTATGGTATGGAAATTGAAGACTTAACAGTATTCCCTGAAAACTCCCTTCTGTCTGATCATTTCTTAATAACATTTACATTTACTCTGATGGACTACCCAGCAGTGGGGAATAAGTGTCATTACACTAGAAGTCTTTCAGAAAGCGCTGTAACTAGGTTTAAGGATATGATTCCTTCTTTATGTTCTCTAATGCCATATACCAACACAGTGCAGAGTAGCTACCTAAACTCTGTGAGTGAGATAGAGTATCTCGTCAATAGTTTTACATCCTCATTGAAGACAACTTTGGATGCTGTAGCTCCTCTGAAAAAGAGAGCCTTAAATCAGAAGTGCCTGACTCCGTGGTATAACTCACAAACTCGCAGCTTAAAGCAGATAACCCGTAAGTTGGAGAGGAAATGGCGTCTCACTAATTTAGAAGATCTTCACTTAGCCTGGAAAAAGAGCCTGTTGCTCTACAAAAAAGCCCTCCGTAAAGCTAGGACATCTTACTACTCATCACTAATTGACGAAAATAAGAACAACCCCAGGTTTCTTTTCAGCACTGTAACCAGGCTGACAAAGAGTCAGAGCTCTATTGAGCCAAGTATTCCTTTAACTTTAACTAGTAATGACTTCATGACTTTCTTTGATAATAAAATTCTAACTATTAGAGAAAAAATTACTCATAACCATCCCAAAGACATATCGTTATCTTTGGCTGCTTTCAGTGATGCCGGTATTTGGTTAGACTCTTTCTCTCCGATTGTTCTGTCTGAGTTATTTTCATTAGTTACTTCCTCCAGACCATCAACATGTCTATTAGACCCCATTCCTACCAGGCTGCTCAAGGAAGCCCTACCATTAATTAATGCTTCGATCTTAAATATGATCAATCTATCTTTATTAGTTGGCTATGTACCACAGGCTTTTAAGGTGGCAGTAATTAAACCATTACTTAAAAAGCCATCACTTGACCCAGCTATCTTAGCTAATTATAGGCCAATCTCCAACCTTCCTTTTCTCTCAAAAATCCTTGAAAGGGTAGTTGTAAAACAGCTAACTGATCATCTGCAGAGGAATGGTCTATTTGAAGAATTTCAGTCAGGTTTTAGAATCCATCATAGTACAGAAACAGCATTAGTGAAGGTTACAAATGATCTTCTTATGGCCTCAGACAGTGGACTCATCTCTGTGCTTGTTCTGTTAGACCTCAGTGCTGCTTTTGATACTGTTGACCATAAAAGTTTATTACAGAGATTAGAGCATGCCATAGGTATTAAAGGCACTGCGCTGCAGTGGTTTGAATCATATTTATCTAATAGATTACAATTTGTTCATGTAAATGGGGAATCTTCTTCACAGACTAAGGTTAATTATGGAGTTCCACAAGGTTCTGTGCTAGGACCAATTTTATTCACTTTATACATGTTTCCCTTAGGCAGTATTATTAGACGGTATTGCTTAAATTTTCATTGTTACGCAGATGATACCCAGCTTTATCTATCCATGAAGCCAGAGGACACACACCAATTAGCTAAACTGCAGGATTGTCTTACAGACAAAGACATGGATGACCTCTAATTTCCTGCTTTTAAACTCAGATAAAACTGAAGTTATTGTACTTGGCCCCACAAATCTTAGAAACATGGTGTCTAACCAGATCCTTACTCTGGATGGCATTACCCTGACCTCTAGTAATACTGTGAGAAATCTTGGAGTCATTTTTGATCAGGATATGTCATTCAATGCGCATATTAAACAAATATGTAGGACTGCTTTTTTGCATTTGCGCAATATCTCTAAAATTAGAAAGGTCTCGTCTCAGAGTGATGCTGAAAAACTAATTCATGCATTTATTTCCTCTAGGCTGGACTATTGTAATTCATTATTATCAGGTTGTCCTAAAAGTTCCCTGAAAAGCCTTCAGTTAATTCAAAATGCTGCAGCTAGAATACTGACAGGGACTAGAAGGAGAGAGCATATTTCACCCATATTGGCCTCTCTTCATTGGCTTCCTGTTAATTCTAGAATAGAATTTAAAATTCTTCTTCATACTTCTTCTTCTTCCCATCTTATCTTAGGGACCTCATAGTACCATATCACCCCAATAGAGCGCTTCGCTCTCAGACTGCAGGCTTACTTGTAGTTCCTAGGGTTTGTACGAGTAGAATGGGAGGCAGAGCCTTCAGCTTTCAGGCTCGTTGGGGTTTTTCCGTAATTATTGTATGGCCTTGCCTTACAGTATAAAGCGCCTTGGGGCAGCTGTTTGTTGTGATTTGGCGCTATATAAATAAAATTGATTTGATTTGAATGTACTGGCTGCACACCCCATGTGGCTGAGTTAAAATGGTGTATATGTGTAATAGTCAAAAAAGAAAACCACAGGTGTTTCATTTGAGTTACAAAAATGATACACTACATCATACACCAAAGCTCAGATGTTTGGCTGTTCGAGTTGAAACAGCTGATTAACAGAAATGATCTGTTCTGAGCATAGGTAGTGGCCAAGTGGTTAGTGCACTTGATTTCAGTGCGGGAGGTTCCCAGTTCAAATCCAACCCCTGCCCATTTCTCCATGTTATGTGTACTTGCATCAGGAAGGACATCTGGCGTAAAACTTGTGCCAAATCAATATGTAGATCCACCTTGCATCTGCTGTGGTGACCCCGAGTGAAAACAAGGGAACAGCCGAAGGGACTTACTTTTTTAAATTGTAATCTGTTCTGAAAATTGGTAAATTGTTTACATTTTAGAAATTTAAGTCCTGTGTTAAGTCAAATTTACCAACATTCACCCTTTCCAGCTTCTCATATGGGAGGATGTGTTTCTTTCCTTTGAATATATACATTTTTAGTCTGACAAAAATTAGCTTTAAAATGTGTGTTTTTACGCTAAAAGTGAGTTTTGTCACTATTTTGTTATAATTTGTTGACAGGATGAATAATGGCTTAATCGATTTATTAGAAATTAATTGCAGACCTATTGATTTACTTAAAGTTCAGTTTAACCCAAAACTCTCAAAAGGAGAAAAAAAGACACATATGAACGCAGCTTTTAAATCAAAGTATCAAATTATTGACCACTATGAGAGTGTATGAAAAATGCCTGCCATTTCCATCTCACCATGTTTTATATATCAGTTTAACGGTCATTACATGGCTTTTACTGTCTTATTGTGAATGTTTTATAGCTTTCTGTGGGGCTCAGTAGGTGAGGATCCCTTGTTTGTCCAAACTCAGTCACTGCTATTTCTGTGGGTGTCACACTTGTGGTTGAAGTGAAGAAACCACAAAAGTCTAAAACTTGTGAAACACCACATCTATATTTAACCAGAAGGACCCACTATTCAGGAGGTGGTAGCTTTGGTAGTGAAATTGGAACTTTAAGTTCTTTGTCCCACACCTTGACTGTATTTGACTGTTCGCTTTTCTCAGGTTAGTGTACACAACGTATATGTTTTTCCTGGGATCCCGGCTCTGCTGGAGAAAGCTTTTAATGGGCTGGAGCACCTCTTTGCTGGTTCAGGGACAACTTTTCACATGCATGAGGTTAAACAATCAACTTACAGCACCTATCATTCTCTTTCTGTTGATGTTGCTGTACTTTTAGACTACAGCACATCTCTGAAAGATAACACATGGCTATCGTTTTAGGTGTATGTGAATAGAGATGAAGCAACAATTGCCCCTGTGCTGGCAAAACTCCAGGCTGGTTGGGGTCGGAAGGTGGCACTGGGCTCATATCCTGACTGGTTGAGTAACTATCACAGAGTCAAGCTGGTCCTGGACTCAGACAGCCAGGAAGCAGTGGATAAAGCCCGGGCAGAGCTGCTGGACGAGTTGCCCAAGGGTAGCGTAGTACCCTTAGTCACTGACCCAGTGTCCATTGCCACTGCTGAGGTCTACACAATGGCGAACAGCGGTGAGTGTGAGACAGGGTGCATAGGGTGAAGGGCAAGTCTCTGAGGAGAAGATAAAAAAAAAAGTCAATTTGTTGTAAAGCTGTTTTTTATTTTGAACTGTTTCACTTTATACACACATTGAGTGCAGTGACGGAATCGCAACTTGAAATGGAAAACTGTTTTATACGACTACAAATCATGAAAAGTTGGGACGATGTGGAAAATACAAAATAAAAGCAGAAATTATTACATTTACTTTAACTTCTATTTCACTATGCAGAAAGTTTGAATCTAAGATATTTCATGTTTTGTTTTGTTTTTTTGTTTTTTTTTCTGGACAAATTCATTTAACTTGTTAATATACAGCCATTCATGCATTAAAGGCTTGAAACACATTCCAAAAAAGTAGGAAAACTTAAAGAATTGCCCACTTTGTAATACTGCCATTTCTTCTCACAACACTTAAGACTTTTTGGCTTTGAGGATAGCAAATGATGAAGCATTGAAGGTGTTACTTTGTCCCATTCTTCCTGCAAACACGTCTTAAGGTGTGTAACAGGACGGGGTCATTTTCTTTTCAAAATTCGTCACACATTCTTTATTGGGAGCAGGTTAGGGCTGCAGACAGGCCAGTCTAGTACCTGTAACTCCTTCACCTGCAGCCATGCCTTTGTAATGGTTGCAGAATGTGGTTTTGCGTTGTCTTGTTGAAAAATGCATTTACATCCCTGGAAAAGTTGTTGCTGTAAAATCTCAGTGTACTTTTCTGTGTTAATGCTACATAACAGAAGGGCACTGACTCAACATTATACCATGACACACCCTGACTTTTAGACTTGATGCTGATAAGAGTCTGAATGATTCTTTGTGTCTTTGGGCTGGAGCACATGGCATCCATTTATTCCAAAAAAGATCTGGAATACTAATTTGTCTGACTACAGTAAATGTTTCCACTGTGTGATGGTGCAACCCAGATGCTGCTGAGCTTGGAGACGCTGCTTCTGGGCAAGGTTAACATAAGGCTTCTTTTTTGCACAGTAAAGTGGCATTTGTGAATGTAATTCTGTATTGTAGTGCTTGACAAAGGTTTCACAAAGTAAATCATTGCTCATGTCATTATATCAGCTGTTGATGAATGACAGTTCTTAATGCAGTGCCATCTGAGGGGTCAGATGGCACTGCATTAAGAACTGTCATTCATCAATAGCTGATATATCAGATGGCACTGCATTAAGAACTGTCATTCATCAATAGCTGATATAATGACATGAGCAATGCAGTGCCATCTGAGGGGTCAGAAATCACAGGTGTAGAGCTTAGGCTTGCCCTTTGTGCACTGACATTCCTCCAGATTCTTTGTCATTAAATGCTGTTATGCAATATAGAGGGTGAAATATTTAAAGCCTTAGTCTTTATTACATTGTTGTCAAATATTTGAATTTGCTCACCTTTTGTTGACAAACTAGAGTTCTTCCTGCCCATCTTTGCTTCTCAAACACTCAGCCTTTTGTGGATACTGCTTTAGTACCAAATCATCATTACAGTCACCTCACATCACCTGTTCAAATTGATATCATCAGTGTTTAATTTGATTGTCCCAACTTTAAAAAAAATGGTAGAATTGATGTATATTATCAGATGTTACCTACACGAAACATGAAATATTCTTTTTCATACTGTCTGCAATTAAGTAGAAGTCAAAGCAAATGTAAGGATCACTAGATTTTTCCATATTGCAAATTTTTTTTTTGGGGGGGGGGGTGTACTACTATACAAAGGAGAAATAAGAGCGTAGACATCAAACTTAAGACAAGGGTCAAGGAGATATTTTGCTCTATATTAGATGCAGAAATGATTTGTGAATCTGCGTACTTTCACTGTGAAACATTCTCATGCTTCAAATTTTATTTGCCACAGGCACACCGTTGGGTGACAAAGTTCTGTCTGCTCTGAAGACGATAGAGGCTGCACTGGATCAGTATTCAACAGATGAAGTCTGTATTGGCTTCAACGGTGGAAAAGACTGCACAGCACTGCTGCATCTTTATTATGCAGCACTGAAGCGGTAACTGCAGGGAAGCAGAGGGGAAAAGAAAATTAGAACATTTTGAGGCAGAAATGATTTAACCGGTACAAAATGAACGAGAGATTCTAATGAAAAAGATGATGATTTGTATGCATTGCAGGATGTAAAGCACCACAGTTTAAAAAAAAAAAAAAAAAAAAAAGTTTAGAAGAGAATGAGAGGAAGCACTACAAGGGGAAGAAAACAAGATTACTGACTGACAAAACACTGGACAAACATGTCTGTTAAGTTTTTCTTGAGCTGGATAGTAGCAGATTGGAAACTTACCTGATCTTTCTCTGTTTTCCTGTTAGTTGCCTTTTCTTATAAACCCCAGTCTCTCCTTTCTGCCACTCTCAGGCGGTATCCAGAAAGCAAAGACAAGGTTAAAGCTCTCTACATCCGTATTGTGTCTCCCTTTCCAGAAATGGAGAGATTCATTCAGGACACAATAAAAAAGTGAGCTGTCAGTTTGTCTACACATTTGAAGGATAAAATAATAATTTTAATAACAATACTTTGATCATATCAGCTCATGTTTGTGATGCTTGTCCTTTAGATATGACTTGGAGCTGTTCTCTGTGGAGGGCAGCATTCGGCAGGCTCTGTTTGAGGTGCAGGAGAGGAGGCCAGAGCTGAGGGCCGTACTGATGGGGACCAGAAAGAGTGACCCCTACTCTCTCACACTCACATCCATGTGTCCCACTGATCATGGGTGGCCCAAATACATGAGAGTCAACCCATTACTAGTAAGTCTCACACATCCACTTCATTTTGTATATGGTTTTTTATGTAGTACATTTTGGATTTTCGTGGTATGAAGTACCTATGTTATCTTGGAAGTGTCTAATTGTCTCCTGATGGAATCACCTCATGTTCACTGCATGTTATAGTTTCCCTAGTGGTGAGGGGCATAGTACCTAGAATGGTATATCCAGCCCTTTCATATCATTGTCATCTCATGTTTACTCCATTGCATGCAGAAGTGTGCATATTGTCACCATTCTGAAAAGAATTTTTCTGTGGGGTTGAGATGAAAACAAAATGGAGAGATGTAGAGAACTGGGGGTATAGAGTAAACCAGTTGTGAACCAGAACAGCCCACTGGAATTTGACATCGCCCAAAATGACAGCAATCCTGGATTGCTCTGAATGTGTGAATCAACTCTAATAGGATGAGGATACTGTCAAGTCTGCGTAGAAATATATTGATATTATCTGTGTTGTATGGACCCAATTTAGCTTGGCAGTGAAGGACATCTTTCTGGCCAGTTAGGCCCTTGACAAAACTCCCTTTTTTCTGATGGTCGTAGAAAATGACTGACTTAACAAAAGTTGCAACACACAAACAAATGAAACTGACCCCCTGTCTGAAACGGTATTTCCCAATGAACACTCTTGAATCTGGGACACAGCAATAATACACATACATAGTCTGTAATCCAGTATGTCACTGGAGCAAATGGAAAAAAAAAATAAATTTAGGCAGTGCATTCTGTCAGTGTGTGGCTGCTGTTCTCACAGCCAGTGGTGGTGGAATATTCTGTTATCCTCTCATTTAAAGGAGTGGAACATCCATCCATTTTATGGTTTACGTCATACTGCATACTTATATATATATATATATATATATATACACACACACACACCATGCTTGTTGTATTTTCCGGCAACAGAATTGAATCTGCTATCAAGATGTAACCTTGACGTTGAGCAGGGTGGAAGTGCAGCTCACACCTAAATTGCCCTAAATGTATGTCATGCATTACCTATCGGAAGTATTTTTAATTAATTTTTTTTTTTTTTACCATAATTTAAGATACCATCAAGGATCTCAGAGGAGCCCCTAATTGCAATACACATTGTAACAATTCCCCCAAGCTGACAGACCTGCTAACAATTGCAGTTGCCCAATGATATTACATCCACAGCATCTTGCCCTGGCCGGCTTGAAGCCAGCCTCATCAATAAAAGTCAATGATATGGCAGTGCACTAGTCATAGTATAGCTCTACACACAGTACTCTATATAGTACTGTGTATAGTATCTCTATACACAGTACTGTAAGATGCAACAAATGTAATAGCTTAGCTGTACATGTTCATTGTCCATGTCTTTGAGTCTCTCTGCATTACTATGAGACGGGGACCTGTTTTGTGTACTGTACTTCATGTTACTGTAGCACATGAGCCAGTGTTGACAGGACAACCTGATCTATGTTGTGTCTATCAAGTGTACTGAGGTGTTGTGTGCTCACAATCTGCCTTCAGCCTCCACTGCTGGCTAGCCAGTTTGCAAAGAAGAAACTGAGTACATAAGTCTCACCCTTCCAGTACAAAGCCTCTCTGTAGACAACCCCTTTGCTTTGCAGTGCCCCACACGTGACATGCTCAGCCCATTGGTCTTTGGACATGCCCTGTTTGTCCACGAACAGAACACCAGCCATGAGTAAATAACACCACTGCCTTGTTGTTGTCTTAGGAGAATCAAAGTTTAAAGCCCCGTTTACACATAGACGGTAAACTCTCCCGGAAGCGTCCCAGCAGAGTTTTTGCCCCCTCCGGGCCATTTTAGGGATCAAACGCCGTAGTTAACGCCGGCGCACGGGGGCGTGGTTTGGTTCCGGCTTCACCGGCAATCGTCGAAAAAATTATTCAACATGTAGAATAATTACGGGAGCGCTCCCGGAGAAGTGGCCTGACGACGGAGACAATGCGAACAACGGCGTTTAATACTTTTTAATCACTGTGTCATCCCGCCCCTTTCTGTAGTCCCGCAGTTTACACCGCCTTAATTGGCGGCCGGCGTTGTATCCCTAACCAACGGCGTGTAAAACGACGATAGAGCCCACATCGGCGTCCTCAAAGGCGTTTTAACCCGTGACAAAGGCAGACAAAACGGCGGCGCTAGCAGACAGTACGCTGTTCTAAACGCCGCCTCCCGGTTAACGGTGTTCCAAACGGCTGATAGGCGGCGGTCAGTATAAAAATGCTAGCGCACTGCATGCAGGTCTCTCACTCGCGGCCAGCTCCAGATATTTTTGCAGAGAAGCCCTCCTAAAATAAAATTGGCAGCAGCAAGGACTTACCAAGAGGTCTGATTCAGAAGCAGAGGGTAGTCCTGTGGTGCAGACGAGCAACACGTTGAGGAGGGGAAAAAGGAGAGAAAAGAAAAGGCTGAGATGAGCTCCCTGTCACTCCCTCCCTCTGCACTGACAGCTGCTTCAGCCTATTATACTCTGGGGGCGGTGCCTATAAGCAAAAGTTCCTGGAGTAACGCAGGATTTGCCTGGATAAATCCAGCGGTACACAGGGCATTATCGGCGGCAACAGAACACCGCCATTCTCACGCGCGTCTTAACCTGCGATTGTAAAGGATAGAACTGAGTATTAACCCCCGTTGCCTGATGTGTGCCGGATGCTACGCCGTCAAAACTCTGCTTTATTTAGCGGCGTTTTATCCGCGTATTTGTGGCTAGTACGGCGCTCAAAACACCGGCAAAATGCTCCGCCCCTTTCCACCGCGAAAACAGCCGGAACTACCGCGAACTTCGGTCTACGTACTACCCGCGGACAAACCCGTCTGTGTAACCTGGGCTTAAGGGAGTAAAACCCCAACAGAAAATCCAGAGTGGAGCCCCAAAAGTAGATGGATGACATATTTGCTGCAGTCCTGCAGCCAAGCTGATGCCAAACATCATGCTCTGCATTTCTTTCAGTCCCTTTAGTGAGGATAATGATGAGTGGGTAACCTACGATCTCCGTACTTTGTGGCCAAACTTGCATCCTGGATTGGCCACTCCAGTGTTACCCTGGAGAGGATACAACGTGCATCAGTCTGCACAAATTTTCTGTTCTCTCTTTGTTCGAAGTGCTATCAAAGATTGACTGGCAACACTTATACCTGCAATGAAATTTTTCTCCTACCAATCTCCTCTATCTGAATGCTGTAGGAAACTTGGCAACGCTAATCAAAATTGATTTTACCTTTTTAACTGCAACAGGGATATGGAGTTGAATAGGGGCTATGCTGTGGAGTCTGGGCGACTTTCAGAACTGTTGGTTGTAGACGATGGGCACTTTCTGTGAGTCCAGGACCGTTGCCACTTTGCTGGTGGCAAGGTTGGTCACTGTGACCACTGGAACTAACAGTTGCCCAGGTGCTTGGTTCTGTCATCTCAGTTTGGCATGTTGGACATTTTTCTGTTTTACCTTATTGATTTTTGTCATTGGTAGTATGGCTTTGGCCATGTACCAATGATGGCCTGGATCTAATCGCAACTAACTCTGTACCATTCATCCCATCCTTGTCCTCTCTCTTGTTGGCTTCCACGGTTGTGCAGAACAAGAGTGCTTACTTGTGGCTTGTGCGGTGTTCTTCCATTGGTTTGTTAGTTTTCAGTTACGATGCAGGTGATAGCACCTGTGAAAAATGGGTGTGATGTGAAGTTGTGTGTAGTTGTTAGACAAAAGTGTGAGGTGTAACTGTAAACTGAGTGCACTGTAAATTAGCGGCCTTTGGTTAAGGTTTCAGCACAACAGTTTACTTCAGTGACATTCAGATTGTTGTGTGTTAACATTTATTTTAACAAATTGTCACTTATACACATGAACATAGTAGATAGAAACTTTATCAGTACAAAATCTCTTAAAAATATCAGTAATTTAGAATGCAGTTTTTGAGAAGTCAGAAGTGCTCATAAACCCGAAAGAACAGATTGAGGGGAGTTTTTTTTCCCATCTTTTCTGGACCATGAATTAACAAATAAAATGACAGTCAGACAAAATAGAATTTTTAACATATGTGCCTCAGTTGAAGGTCATGTAATTAGCACAGCAGTGCAGTAAAAAGTTTTGATAAGGACAAAGACGTAAAATCTTTTACAAACCAATTTACACTGGGGAGGTGATGGTCTAGTGGTTAAGTGTTGAGCTTGAGACCAGAGGATCCTTGGTTCACATCCCAGCCTGACCTGAAAATCACTAAGGGTCCTTGGGCAAGGTCCTTAATCCCCTAGTTGCTCCTAGAGCCCGACCGATATATCAGCCGGCCGATATTATCGGCCGATATAAGTCCTTTTCAAAGTACTCACTATCGGCTGAAATTTAGCCGATAGAACGCCGATAATTTCTCATAAACAGAACAGTTACTGAAATAATGTTTGTGTCGGCAATGTAAAATGTCCTTGCACCGTTTGTACAGTAGATGGAGCTCTGACTCCATTCAACTGACAGCTGCTTACACCCCTGCTTAAATGTGTTCGTCACCGGCCCCGTAGTTCGCTGGCACACTGCACTGATCGGCTGACAAAAGCAAACAAGTAAGTTTGTAAGGATGTTGTTTGTAATAACTTTGCGATTACACTCACCCCACATATCTCCCGTTTCATTTCAACTCAGTTTGATTAACTCAGCTTATGTAGTAATGTGTCAAATGTACTTCATTGCGTCGGTCACGCTTTTTATTAAGCCCACTTTGTTTAGACCTTATTTCTAGCATGAAAAACTTTCATTTACTGCTAAGAGGTTGAAACATTCAGATTCACTGGTCGTCCGGAAGGGTTCTGGGAATTACTGCCGTTCGCCATTAACCCTCTGGGGCTGACGCCATCATATATGACGGCTGGGACCAAGCTTTACTAAATTGTAAATAACTTTTTAATGATAGGAGATAGAAACGTACTTTTTTTTTTTTGCTGAAAAGTTAACTCCGCGGACTTTCGAGCCACCGTCGGCCATCTTGGTACTCCTCATAGAAGATGTGTGATGACGTGCGCAATGTGAGTGTCCAATCGGAATTGGTTCTCCGTCACAATGGTTTTCCAAAATCCCATCGTAGGGCAGATTTACCTCACGTGATATGGCAAAGATCGTTTTCAGGAGTGATATCTTACTAGTTGGCCCATTTGAATAGCCCCCTAACTGCTCCAATTGCATGTTTGCATTTTTTGGCTCATACCTTTTTTGTTAAGGGTCCAAAAAAGAACATTTTATTCATTTAAAAAAAAAAAATAAAATTATCGGCTGATTTATTGGCTATTGGCAAATCGGCCGATTTGTCGATTATCTGCATTTTTTTTTCATCCAAATACCGTTATCGCCATCAGCCTCAAAAAAATCTGTATCGGTTGGGCTCTAGTTGCTCCCGGTGTGTAGTGAGTAACTTGTATGGCAGCAGCCTCACATCAGGGTGAATGTGAGGCATTATTGTAAAGCGCTTTGAGCATATGATGCAGATGGAAAAGCACTATATAAATACAGTCAATTTACCATTTACATTATTATTATTGTTTCTATTTATTTATGTGTCTTCCACTACAGGACTGGAACTATCATGACATTTGGTCGTTTTTGAGGACTTTATACGTGCCCTACTGCATTCTCTATGATAAAGGGTAAGAAGACATTTTGTCTTTCTGTTTGCTGGTGCTCCATCTTTCTGTTGTTTGAGTTTAAACTGAATCCGAGCTGCAGGGCAGAATTCTTGTTCTCTGGGTGTTTTTTTTTCCTTTCTCTCTCTCTTTCTGTGCATAACCGCTATTTTTGTGCTCATCCACTGGCAGGTACACATCACTGGGCAGTATGGACAACACTTGTCGAAACACTGCCCTCCAGGAGGTGGATGGGAAGGGGGTGACACGCTACAAGCCGGCCTACCTACTAGAGAATGAAGAAGAAGAGCGCAACTTTCGTGCCTGATGTTGTCATTAATCACCCTCACTTAACGACTGAACACATAGAGACAGCGTTTTATCCACAACAGAAAAGGGAGAATGACGTGAACACTGGGTAGATTTAACATGTCTGAGTGCAGAATGAGTGAGTGGGTTTGCCTCTTGTGTATGTACACATGGCAGTCTGGTGTTGAATAAAACATCAATCTGTGTCATCTTTTTCCATTGTCACGTCACTATTTAAGAGGAATCTTACAAGTCTACAGAGTTTATTCATGAGTCCATTTGTCTTATTTATAGTTCCAATAAGAACAAGCCGTCCAGAGCGCCAGCATCTATCAAAATATATTAGTAAATGATGTGAATAGGTTTTCTGTCATGGTGAGAAAATCAGGGTTGAGGATTTCATTGTATAGCTGCGTAGACAGAATGCTGAAGGTCAAGCAGCAGCAGGCTCCTATTGATCGATGTCTGTCCCACATTGTAGGCTGAGCGTCTGTGCAGTCTTCAGCGCACAGCCGTCAGGAGCAAACCCCTACCCTGATGTAGTTCTCCTTGCAGGCCTCATGGGCGCATTGTTCTCACGTTTTCCATTTAGCAGCTGCTATTACAATAAATTACCTTCTCTGTTTACAGACATGATTGAATCCAGGCTCATCGATCCGCTCTCCCCCTCTCTCTGTGCCTACCTGGAGATTAGTCAAAGATGCGCAGTCAGGATCGATACGGGCCGATCTAATAAAGCGGGTCGCTTACGAGGCCACCGTGGGCCTGCACACATTGTTACACCAGCAATTACCACCTTCAGCACGGCCCTCGACCTGCCTAACTTATCTGTCCAGGCTTCACGGCATGCTTGATTTATTAATAATAACAGTAATAAAAGAGGCGACGAACAGAGGCTTCATCATCAGTTGAGCAATGTAATGGTGTTTGTTTTTTTCGCTGGAGCAGTAAACAAACCGGGACATTGTCTGCAGAGATGATATTTATGGAAAAATGTGTGTGTGTGGCAGCACACTTATCATTTGAACTTGATCTGCAGCTTTATATACCTTTGTTTAACCTTTGACCTTGACGTTCATCTTAAAAACAAATTGTGGTCTCAAATTGTTATTCTTATTAAATTTTATAAATGGACTGCATTTATATAGCGCTTGTCCATCTATATCAGAAGCTGAAAGTGCTACATAGTAATGCCTTGCATTCACACACCGATGTCAGGGTGCTGCCATCCGAAGGCGCTCACTACACACCGAGAGCAGCTTGGAGATTAGGAACCTTACTCAAGAACCGTTAGTGATTTTTTATTTTTATTTTTAATTTTTTCCCCCTCCCCCGGCCATACGGGGGTTTGAACTGAGGATTCTCTGGTCTCAAGCCCACGGTTTAACCGCTAGACCGTCACCTCCCCTTATTAATAGCTTAGTGGTATGGAGGAGGATTTTCTTAAAAAGAGGACCTGAAAGTTCAGCTACAGTTTGCCAGGAGGTACATCTGCAAGCCTAGATTTGATGTTTTGATGAAAGAAAATCCTCTACACCACTTTGTTATGAAGCTCTATAACTGGAGATAAAAATGCAAAACATGCACTAGGCACAGTTTCTCCAGTCACGAGAGAAGCCTATAAATTGTTTGTATTTCTTCATTATTGAGGTGAATAAAGTCCAAGACATATTCAGTGACTTGGAAATGTTCATGTATCCATCCCCTGACTTGTCTGAAGAAAACTGGCAATAAAACTGATTATTTACAGGTATTACATAAAAGTGTTAACTTATGCAACCCATCATCTTGGCTTTTATATTTTTAATTATGTTGTAGAGATTTGCTTTGAGTTAGATTTTAAGGAAGATAACTTTAGACTTTATTTTTTGTGTTTAAAATGGCATAAACAAAAAGTGTGAAACATCAAGTGGGCACTGTACTAAGATAACCACTGTGTTCTGAGGTCATTTCAGGTTGTACACTGAAAAGCATAGCTCAACTCTGAATTGAACTACAGCCTCAAAAGCAACTACATAATCACCTTATTTTCCAATTTAAATTTCAAACCACATTGTTCTACTTTACAGTAAGATTTATGTATATTTTCAGCATCAACAGTCATATTAAATAACCCCAGAATGAGTTTTGTAAGAGGTGTTTCCTTTCTTGCTGTTTAAGTCATCAGTTTGGAACTGTGCGTATTATAGTCGGTGTTGAAGCTGCAGCTGCCAAAACTGAAATCGACGAGTTATTCCAAAGATGGAATAAAAAAATAAGCTCATTTTCGAAACACAGCAGAAAAGAGGTGAGTTTTTTAAAGAGGATTTAAGTCTCAAGGGTTAGGGACGATCAAATATGAAAGGGGAGACTATTCGAAAGGCTGGGGGCAACTACTGCAAAGGCCCTGTCACCTCTAGTGTTTAATATACTCGTAGTTAATATGGTTTTGGGCACCTCCAGGCCAGAAGACCTTAACGCTCTGGTTGAAGTGTAACGGAGCAGAATCTCTGAAAGGTACACAGGGCCCAGGCCATTGAGGGCTTTAAAAACAAAAGAAGTTTGAATTCAATACAATACCAGACTGGGTGCCAGTGGAGAGAGCTTGTATATGCATGTCAAAATAATGTACAGGTGCATCTAAAAAAAATTAGAATATTGTGAACAAGTTTATTTTCGGAACGTGAAAATTTTTATATTTTTAGACTCAATACATATAAACTCAAATGTTTCATGCACTTAAGTTTGCTTTAGTTTTGTTTTATATATAAGCAGTATGCCCATGTGTCGTGAACCCGTACACGTAAGGTGCATCATACAAATTCCAGAATAACTGCACTTGACTTCAGACTGTGTTTGTGTTTATGGTGCGGTCGCATTGTGCCTCACAATAGTGTTCTGCCAGCACATAGACATGCAGGTTAGGTGAATTGGAAATGTAATTGTCCAGGTCTCGTTCTCAATGGGACTAACCTTGTCAAATAAAAGATTTATAAAACTACCTGATGACACCTCATTTAGGGGAATGGTCCACTAGAAGTGAAGATGACAACTGTCAGTTGTACGCCTACATTGACACTTGCATTCCACTGGGCACTGCTTTGCACCAGACAGATGATGGGGCCTGAAATCCCAAAGCTTGGTGAGTTGGTATGATGACAATTTGTCTGATGCAGTAGCTTTTTTGGTATCTGAGACAAACGCCTCTACATATGCTTTAAAAAAAAATAACCCCTCTTTTCATTCTAAGCAAACTGGTCACCATCTGGTCGTAGCAGCAGCAGTTAGCTCCTTCAAGGCAACTAGAACCGAAAATTTCAGCCAGTTATCTGTGCACATCACCAAAGCAGAGATAGTGGGTATTGTTTTCACTGGTGTCTGTGTGACCTTGAGCAGGATAACTCAAAAATAGCTGGATGGATTTCCTTCGAACTTGGCAGGTATCTTACTTCGATGGATATCCAGAGTTGCTTAGATTGTGGAGTAGTTTGGTAAATGGTCAAGGAAAATATGGGCCAAAAAATCTTTTCTGGTATATCTCAACAACCAAGAAGCCCAGATGGAGGGGTGGGCAATTTGTGCTATGAAGGGCCAAGACACTGCAGATTTCCCTTTCTCGTACCAATCACCTCAGCAGGTGATTTCATTGATGATCAGGTGTTTATATTCAGAGGAGAAGCTCATCAGCAAACCAACCTGCTGAAGTGATTGATTGGTTGCAAGGAAAGCCTGCATTGTCTCAGCCCTTGTTGGCTACTCCTGTCAGCAAAATATTTGTGATATACTGGTTGAATGACTCCATAATTAAATCACACACACTCAAAAACACCATTACAGATATATGTGTATTGTATATTTATATTTAGTACAGCAGATAAGAGAATATTTAAAGCGGAATCTTGCAAATGGTGATACAAGCATCAAATTCAGCACAAATACTCCTGAGACATTCCACTTTTGAATAAACTGATTGGCCAGTTGAATAGTTTGGACTATCTATGACTGACTGTTATGGAGTTATGGGGTGAAAACAGCAAGAATGGTGACAAAGTTCCATTTCAGTTTGTACAGGGCTCAAAACTTAAAGTTGCTCCAATTTTTTAAAACATGGTGCAAATTATTGGTTGAGTTAATAGGGTTTTAAAAAGGAATAGTTTGGACCATGTATCATGTTTAGTTATCACATTACAGGGTAACATATATCACATGCCATAGAATCCAATGTATCTTGACTTTGTTTGACCTTTACTTTGGAGACCAAACATTCAGCACAGTCAAAACTATTCCATTTATTATTGCTATTAGCTCAGCCAATAATTTGTGTCACTTTTTACCAAAATTGTCACAACTTTAACTTTTCACCCCTGTACAAACTGAAATTGACCTTTGTCACCATTCTTGCTGTTTTTACCCCATAACTCCATAACATTCAGTCATAGATAGTCCAAACTATACCTTTTTGGAATATTTATGATCAGACAAGTAATGTGGTATAGCTTTCAATTTGATTGGAGCATTTTTTAATTTGGACCCCTGTGTAATTCTTCAATTGACCCCTACCTGGCCACCTATTGAGAATTCAAGTGGCCAGTCAGTTTTTTTCAAAAGAGTAATGTCTAAGGTGTATTTGTGCCAAATTTGGTGCTTGTATCACCATTTGATGGATTGTTTCAGTTATGCAGGGTGTGCATCAGCCCTCTGACACCTTTCATTTCTGATATTGAGTTTGGCTGCTCCTGCTTTTGCTCGGGGACACCACAGTGGCTGTGGTATGGATGGATTGGATATCATGTAAATTTGGCACAGATTTTACTCTGTACGCTCAAAGAGAATAGACCACCTTCTGTTTGGAAAGATAGAGTATGTTTGACATATAGAGAAGGTTCAGAAGTGGGACTGGCGGAGTTGCTTCCTCTGAAATCCTGCCATAAATCTTTGCCGTTCTTCTCGTACACTCCACTGTTATACTCTCTTAATCTGTGACTGAACTTTACAACAGAATCCAAAGATCTAACGGTGTCTGATTGCACACAACTTGACTTCAAATCACGTTCCACACCTGGCATGTAAAACCGTGCAACGAGCTTTGATAGTGAACTATCCATTTGAGATAGTCAGATGCCAGCTGCCTGCTTTGGTGACTGTGATGCTTTTCTCTAAGGAAATACGCTCCTAATCCAATTCCTCAGCACTTCCTGCAGTGTAAAATGAGACTTGAAGCTGCATGAGACAGCAATTCTGACGATGTCCTAGGAGAGATGCTTAACACAGAGGATGAATAGGCGCTTCGTTGTCAGAAAGCATCATGTGGGAGAAAAGAGACTTTGAGTTTATGCAAATTATCAACCCATCTGCATGTAAAGCCGGCCGACCAGAACACGAGGAATAGGATGTTCAGTATCAAAGTATCACACGTTAGAAGTGGATAAGAGAGGGAGAGAGGGTGGAGGAGTGTGACTGAGTGAGCTGATTTTAGTGTGTCCAAATAAAAGGCAGACTCATAATCCTAACTTTGTCACACCTCTCAGCATGGTACACAGAATAATGCCTCCTGCTCAGATACACACACTTTGGTGCATTCGCAGTGTTTTTCATGCAGCCGCTTCACTTTAATGTGAAAGGTCACCTCCTGTGAAACAACTTGAAAAAAAGAGAAAAAACTAAACTGGAACTCATTTATGTTCAACAGCCATAAATTAAACATGCTGCAGATTCTTAGAGGGATGAGCTGTTTAATACACAAAATATACACACACTGTCGACTTTGGCCCATAACTATTTAGACACAGAGAAAGTTATGGTGGCCATATACGTACCACATACACACTACAAATTTATAGCGCTGACAGAAAATAAACAATACTAGCGTGTTGCCTGTGGGGATCCACGTGTCTATAAAATAGGTAGCTGACATTTTTCAAAGGTGGTAATAAGTTATACAAGTTTTCTATGATGATTTTAACTGAAAGTGCAGGAAATTAAAATTAGAAAGTTTTGTGAATAATTGTATTTATTATTTGGCACATTTAGTTGATGTCTTGTTTTACAACTGGCAAGGTTGAGACATTTCCTTTGTTCAGACCTTGTCTGGTTACCAGCGACTGATTAATGGTGATGTCAACGTCCATTGTTCACTGTTATGTAATATCCTTAATTTTTCCAAAAATATTAGTCATTCATCCTTAACCCAAAATATATAAGTATACCAAATGACAAATGTCAGCTCTCCCCAGTTTCTCCATGATTAAAGTTACACGCACGCTTTTAATATATGGACGATTTACCGCCCCCCGCTGGAATGGCGTGTGAGACCAGAATGTAATTATCAGCATCCATTGTTCACTGTTGTTTAATGTTGCTATCAACATTCCGTTTTGGTGCCGTTCATCCTTGACCCAAAATACATAAGCATGCCAAACACTAAATGTCAGCTCTCCCCAGTTTTTTCGTGATTGAAGGAACACACATGTAGGCCACCTGGCTCTGGCTTTTAATATATAGATGAGTTCAACTGGAGACTTTTATCTGTAATTTGAGAGTTGTTTTTTGTCTTTTAGCTGGCCCTGTTTGTTTAGGGTCACTACAGCCGATCCATGACAGATCCACTTGGGATGTGGCACATTTCACACTGGATGCCCTTCCGGACGCAAATTTTCTGAGTGTGTTTACATCTAAAAAAAAGTAGCATATTGTATTGACTACACTTAAACGCTGACTCCGCCTTTTTGAGGATTCAAAACTAGAGATTTCTAATACATCTGTGGCTAACATATTCCTAAATCAGCATTCATAATAATTATAAAGCTTTAATACATGGAATCACCAGATTCTGGTGCTATGTTCACATTACCAGGATTTTTCTTTTCCTTATATTTGACAGACCAGACTCCTCATTTGTAAAAGTCTGTGTACTATGTTCACAATGAAAACTTTATATGCATAACAGCAGAAATCGATGTTCTCCTGTATAAATTGTAGCCACGGTGCAAGTGCATGCATGTGCATGAGCCATCTGTCTGCTTACATCTTTAGTCATGTACGGTTATCGACACTCCCTGAAAAACAATACTTTGCATGTAAAACAAGGAATTAAAATAATAAGAAGGAAAAGCACAATCTTAACAAATGAGAAATTGAGACTAGAGAGGTAGAGAAAAGGAAATGTTTCATTTGGTTGTCACAATTCTGGAATCACAAGCAAAAGAAAAGCCACCGAATGGGGGAAAAATAAAGGAGGGGATCAACTTGAGTGGAGTGTACGACTGAGACTGTAGAAGCCACAATCACCAAAACAAACAAATAAATCATAAGACGGCTGGAAAATTTAATTCAGCCTCAGTTATTTACAATGCAGTTTGTGAATGGTAAACTGTATATAAAATAAGTGTGTGTGAAACAATATTTTCTTGATAGTAACAAATGTAAGCTGTGTGACGCTGGCAGCTTTGGATTACATTACATTTTGGGCTTGTCTTATTTTTCATTTCTGTTTCACTATATCAGGCTTGAATTGCCCAGACAAACATGTACACACTGTCTAAAGTATGTGTGTTGTGTGTGTGTGTGTGTGTGAGGTACATACATTCTCACTGCACATTCTTCCTTTATAAATATAAGTTCATCAGTGAGAAAAATTGCACACGTTTTTGCGTGTCCACGCTTGTTCATAAATGAGGCCCCGTGGGGTCTGTTTCAGAAAGCAGGTTCAGTGAAAACTCTGAGTTTGTTAACTCTAAAATGAGGAAAACTGAGTTTTCTTTTTCACAAAAGGAGGTACGAGTAAGTTAAGGTCAGAGTCAGTTGATATTGTAACTTAGTCTGTGAACCTAAAGGGCCTGCAGCACCTTGACGATTTAGCCAGCGAATTGTAAAATATACAAGTGTGCTTCAACGTGCTCTTAACTTATACAAAACGTACCCTTTACTTATTAGACATACCGCAGCGTATTCACCAAATTTTTAGTAGTTTTCTTACAGCTGTTGGGACAATTCATAAACCCATGGATGGATGGATGGATGGATGGATGGATGGATAGATGGATAGATGGATAGATGGATAGATAGATAGATAGATAGATAGATAGATAGATAGATAGATAGATATTTTGTAGAAACTCAAGGGACAGTTACGGAACAATTGTGCAAAGTATGATAAACTAAGGTAAAAGAAAAATATGTACTGTGCGGAATAACAATATATACAGTAAAATACATTGTTAACAAGCAAAAAAGAACACTTTGTAATACTGCACATGAATGTCCAAGTAATGTTGTTTATATCATATTTACCTCCTGTGTGGTACCAGTTCAGAAGAAAAGCTTGCCACACCTGGAGGACTTCAGCAGCTTCAGGCCGGTGGCACTGACATCGCATCTGATGAAGACCCTGGAGAGGCTGGTCTTTGGACATCTCCGCCTCCTGGTGAAACCATCGATGGATCCACCTCATTTTGCATACCAGCCTGGCATCAGAGTGGATGATGCTGTCATCTACCTCCAACATAGAGCTCTCTCTCACTTGGAAAAGCCTGGGAGCACTGTGAGAATTATGTTTTTTTTATTTCTGCAGTGCTTTCAATACCATACATCCAGTGCTTCTGAGGGACAAGCTGGAGATCACAGGTGTGGACCCTCACCTCTCTTCTTGGATCTTGGACTATCTCAAAGAGCAACCACAGTGCGTGAGGGCACGGGACTGCGTCTCTGACATGGTCATCTGCAGCACGGGGCCCCCCAAGGAACCATATTGGCTCCCTTTCTCTTCACCCTCTACAGTGCAGACTTCATGTACAATTCTGTCAACTGTCACCTGCAAAAGTTCTCTGATGACTCTGCAGTTTTCAGCCTCATCACTGACAAGGATGACAGAGAGTACAGAGGGGTGACCCAAGACTTTGTGGACTGGTGTCAGCAAGTGAGGTTAATAATTTGCTTATTATATGGCTATTATATATATAAACACGCAAACGTACGGTATCATCCAAATATGAAAGATGGTGATGGTTTTGGACTCATAGTCAGACCTGTTCTCTTTCTTCACCTCCATGAAGAACTTGCTAACAGATGGTCCAGTCGTTAGCTGGTAAGCTTTCAATGTACGTGTTTTTTCCGATGCTGTTTTGATATTTATGGAGTATGTTCATGTCCGACTTGGTTTTTCTAATTGTGTTTTTAGCTTTCTGGTTGTAACGAATGTGATACGCGATTCGGATCGACTGCCATGGTACAGGTGTGATATGGGAAAATATCAGACAGGAAATCAGCCAATCAGAGTGTGCATAGCATTGTAGCCATTTAATAATATGAAACATTCTTTTTTATATTGCAGTTGCTTTGAGCCACTTGCATATATGATTTTGAATTGATTCAGATGCGACTTCCTCGAACGACGTGTTGAGAGAAAAGTCAGATCAGATGCAGGTCACTTGATTATAAACCATCTATACAAATCTGGTTAAAAAGAAACATGATTCTAGTCACATCACCTGGTGTTGTGACCACAATGGAAAGTTTCTTTCCTTGGTTTCTTCCACTGCAGCTGTTTTCATGTTTTGGCCTTGGCAAGTCCAGATCAGTTGAATTCACATTAGGTGACTGACTTTGCCATTGCAGAACATTCCACTGCTTTGTCTCAACAAGGCCGGGTGCTTTTCGCAATGTGCTTCACAGTGTGCATGTCCAGACTGTGAATAGTTTTTGAAGCATTTGGCTGAATGTGAAGAGATAATGTAGTTACCTCCACCAAGGAGGTTATGTTTTCCGTCACGTTTGTTTGTTTGTCTGTTTGTCAGCAGCATAACTCAAAAAGTTTTGAATGGATTTTGATGAAATTTTGTGGAGTGGTTGGAAATGACAAGAGGAACAAGTGATTAAACTTTAGTGGTGATCCGGATCACGATCCGGATCCCAATGCTAACACATTAGCATGTCTATGGCATTTTCAATGTTAAAAGTTAGCATTAAGCAGTTGCAGCTGTCATCATGTTCGGGTGCATTTGTTTTAAAATTGTAATATTTCTTAAATTTATTTTTGTGCCAAGGAGGGAATCTCTTTAGGGTCAGTGACCCTATGGCCTTGTTTAGAGAAGTGTTTCAAGAAGAAGTGTAACAGAAGTGTTAAAAAATTCATATATTTGCAGTTTAGTTGAATAATAAATTGAATTTTGCTTTGTTTCATTTGCTTTGCAAGAGAACATCAGTTACAACATTTTGACTATGTGGTGCGTTTCTGTGGGCATGATCCAGCACACAGTGTGTCTCAATGCTGAGGACCCCAGCGGCAGGAGAAGGTACAAGAGACGCCAGTATTTCCCCTGGCAGCTGCAGATTGATGGTGGGGATGGACCTTTTTTTTTTTTGTCTGGGTGGTTGCCAACCAGGAAACAATGTGGTTTCATGCGTGTGGTGGATGTGGCAGCATGCGGTATCAATGCACGGTCCCAGACTTGTCTTGACTTCCACTCGCCGTATATAGGCTGATTTGGGCACACCTAATATTTTTAAGGTGTGTGACCTAATGTTTACTTAGTTTCCAGCCCAGTTACTCCTCGTTACCCCGTTAGTGACAATTCTCTGCACTTAATTTAAGAGCATATTCCAGATTGAGTAACACTCGATATCAACTGCAATTTATGAATTTAATTTGCATAAAATATACACAGCCATGAATCTACTATACTGTCAAGTTAATTTTAGTTTAATTATAAACCAGTTGTGTGCTTTTTACTGTTCATATGATTTGGATGTAAATACCTGCAAATTAAATCTTAAAGCAAGCGCACTAAGCTCACACTTCCTTCAGCAGCATAATGTTGCAAACAGTAGGACACGTCTGCACTAAACACAGTTTACCTCAATCTAATGATATCTGTGGTTTCATTTTTGAAGTTCTCATGTGGAGTAGTTGTCAGTGTGTCCTTGGGTTGCTTTTGTGTTTTACATTTGATATGAATGAGTGTTGAAGAGAAAATGTGATCTTAGCCTATCAAACTGACAAATCAGCCCGGCATGTTGGCGTATGTTTACAAGAGCTCTTAAACACCAAGACAGATGAGGTGTTTTTTTCCTCCTTTGTCATATTCCAGTCCAGCCTTATTTGTCACTGTTTGCATGACACGCCGGCAGTGCCAGCAGAAATAATTACAACGTTATTGGCTACCTGACACACGTGAAGGATGTGGAAAGAGTATGACAAGCAGACCCGGTTAGTTAAGACTTTATTTAGAACAAACTCTGCTTACACCGAAGAGGAACTCAAGTCCGAACTATTATTCATAGCCTCTAATTTAAATAGCACAGCAATTCATCAAGGATACACAATTATTCAACGCTAATCCTTAGAGGCTTTCACAGGTGTCATGCCAAAAAAACAATAAGCAACTTGTGAAACCTGTTTGGGAAACACCAACTAATTTATATTGGTAACTGTCATGATAATGCAGTGAGGACAAACTGGATGAAAGACGAGTACAACTTTTGTGGACACTCAGTGATGTAGACAAAAAATATGAAATACAAATTAAATTTGCACAAAATATCATAACTACCACATGTAAAATATCATAATACAAATGTGTTCTCAAGAATTGCGCATAGGCAGGATTTAAGTTTGGGTTTGTTTAAGAAGAGTAGGTTATCTGCCTGTGTGGTTGCCATCCAACATCCAAGGTAGTTCCACACTGTGGTGGATATGGAACCTGAGCATGCTCCCCAACTAAAATTTTACCTCATATATTGCTACATGTCAAAATGTATCAGTTTCCCCAACACCAAATCCAATACGGCCGTCAAGTTTGCTGCAATTTTCAACACTTGGGGGGTTTTGAAATACTTGGAGTATTGATTGTTCAAATGTTTCCATTTCTATCCTGCTTCTCGGACAACAAAATGTTGCTTGCTGTCTGTTATGTCAATGCATAATCAGTTAAAATCAAGGCAGGTCCCAGTCTTGGATCATTAGCTGGAACCATGCCCCATTGCATCCACTACACTACATATCTAACAGTACATTGGATCCTGGATGTCAATCACCCAGACAGACAACAGTTTCATCCCCATGTGCAGAAAGTAGCCGCAGCTAGCTGCTGCAGCCAGGTGATAGGATTGGCGATTAAGAAGTTTTAAGCCTTCCTCAAGAATGTGTAAAGTTTTGACTCACTGAGTGCAACGTTGAGAAATGTTGGTTTCTTCAGAATGCAAAAGATAGAGAACCAAGCCCTACTTTTCCTGGGTCAGGCTCAAAACCTCTCAATCACCACTCATATGTGAAAATTCCCTTTGCCTTTTCCAGTTGCTGGCATCATAAACACTGAGGAGCCTGCATGCTGGATTGTACCCAGAGAAATGTGTCACGTAGCCAAAACATCATAACCGATGTCCCCAAAGCTCCGCTGAGGAAACCTAGCACCAAAAATATCTTGAGGTTACTGGTTAGCATCCAAGTCTCACAACGATACAGAAAGTCAGCAAAGGTATTAACACTGCTAAATTCTGCTGTCTAGTGATCTCATGACTCCGTGAACAATTCCAATGAGGGATATGATGGTTCAATCACCCTACGTACAATATGCACTTCTAATGGCTGGCTCTTAGCCGTGATATCACGCAATGGTAGATCCTCTGACTCCCCACTGAAGTTTTCCAGTCCTGCACTCAGGCATCCATCAATTCTGCGTAGACCACAACATCAGCTACAACCTCAAAGTCAGTAAATCTTACCTCACCAACAAAGGCACTTAAGCTCCTAAGACCACAGTTTGAACAGGAACTGGGGTTTGGAAAAAAAAACGGTGCCCCTGTATGTGGATGCAGAGCCTCAGGAGGCGGAGCCGTTAATTTCCACAAACGAACCCAATACCCAGTCCGTGCAAGCCTTGAACAGTGAAGGACCCAACCCCAACAGACACCTGTATTCACTGGGAAGATGTCAGCGATTCTGCTGCCACCCAGGCATCACAGCACCGCATACTAGTTATGATGTCCAGCAACCTCTTGGAGATCCAGAGAATTTTTCAGGATGTCTCACAGAGCAGCACCATCAACTGAATCAACTGCTTTGTGGAAACCAACACGGGGTCTAAAGAAACGGTGCCAATGTTTGCAGTTGTGCTTAATGAGTGCTCACAGGGCTAGAATACAGATGATAGCCGACATCTTGGGCATAGATCTGGACCCTTCCGTCACCAAGCAGGAAGTAACTGGAACTGAATCATGTTAAGAATGATTGACTAGTCTTTGCAAGCATCTTTCCCAGCAGAGGGAGCAAACGCAACACCTCAGTATGCACCTTGGATACCAGGCACTCACCAGTTCCTTCCCAGAGAGGGACGGGTCCTTTCTTCTAGGGATGATTGTTCGCTCTCAGAATGAAACAAATATTGTTTCCAATGCCAGGAGGACCACATATTCACCTGCTTGCAGGAATTCAGCAACAGATCCCTGGAGCTTTTCCCGCCGATTAAAAATGTATGTTAGTAAATCATGTCAGGCAACATTTTATTCTCATTTTCTCAGTTATTTTCAATCACACAAGCTGAACTTTGTCCACTTACTTTATGAACATTTGTTCTTCACTTAGACTAATGTTAGTTAGTACTTACGTAGCTTTTGAGGTCCCATATGTGATTAAACCAAAATATTTTAACTCTACCTTCAATTTGTGAGCACTGAAGAGGGTTAATTTAAATATTAGTTTGTGTCGATTTGCCATTATGGGTTCAAATAAACGGAACTTAAAAAAAAAATACCTTAAAAAATTACAAAATATAGTTTTGCATTGAACACAGTGCACAATCAATCAATCAATCAATTTTTTTATATAGCGCCAAATCACAACAAACAGTTGCCCCAAGGTGCTTTATATTGTAAGGCAAGGCCATACAATAATTATGTAAAACCCCAACGGTCAAAACGACCCCCTGTGAGCAAGCACTTGGCTACAGTGGGAAGGAAAAACTCCCTTTTAACAGGAAGAAACCTCCAGCAGAACCAGGCTCAGGGAGGGGCAGTCTTCTGCTGGGACTGGTTGGGGCTGAGGGAGAGAACCAGGAAAAAGACATGCTGTGGAGGGGAGCAGAGATCGATCACTAATGATTAAATGCAGAGTGGTGCATACAGAGCAAAAAGAGAAAGAAACAGTGCATCATGGGAACCCCCCAGCAGTCTACGTCTATAGCAGCATAACTAAGGGATGGTTCAGGGTCACCTGATCCAGCCCTAACTATAAGCTTTAGCAAAAAGGAAAGTTTTAAGCCTAATCTTAAAAGTAGAGAGGGTGTCTGTCTCCCTGATCTGAATTGGGAGCTGGTTCCACAGGAGAGGAGCCTGAAAGCTGAAGGCTCTGCCTCCCATTCTACTCTTACAAACCCTAGGAACTACAAGTAAGCCTGCAGTCTGAGAGCGAAGCGCTCTATTGGGGTGATATGGTACTACGAGGTCCCTAAGATAAGATGGGACCTGATTATTCAAAACCTTATAAGTAAGAAGAAGAATTTTAAATTCTATTCTAGAATTAACAGGAAGCCAATGAAGAGAGGCCAATATGGGTGAGATATGCTCTCTCCTTCTAGTCCCCGTCAGTACTCTAGCTGCAGCATTTTGAATTAACTGAAGGCTTTTTAGGGAACTTTTAGGACAACCTGATAATAATGAATTACAATAGTCCAGCCTAGAGGAAATAAATGCATGAATTAGTTTTTCAGCATCACTCTGAGACAAGACCTTTCTGATTTTAGAGATATTGCGTAAATGCAAAAAAGCAGTCCTACATATTTGTTTAATATGCGCATTGAATGACATATCCTGATCAAAAATGACTCCAAGATTTCTCACAGTATTACTAGAGGTCAGGGTAATGCCATCCAGAGTAAGGATCTGGTTAGACACCATGTTTCTAAGATTTGTGGGGCCAAGTACAATAACTTCAGTTTTATCTGAGTTTAAAAGCAGGAAATTAGAGGTCATCCATGTCTTTATGTCTGTAAGACAATCCTGCAGTTTAGCTAATTGGTGTGTCCCCTCTGGCTTCATGGATAGATAAAGCTGGGTATCATCTGCGTAACAATGAAAATTTAAGCAATACCGTCTAATAATACTGCCTAAGGGAAGCATGTATAAAGTGAATAAAATTGGTCCTAGCACAGAACCTTGTGGAACTCCATAATTAACTTTAGTCTGTGAAGAAGATTCCCCATTTACATGAACAAATTGTAATCTATTAGACAAATATGATTCAAACCACCGCAGCGCAGTGCCTTTAATACCTATGGCATGCTCTAATCTCTGTAATAAAATTTTATGGTCAACAGTATCAAAAGCAGCACTGAGGTCTAACAGAACAAGCACAGAGATGAGTCCACTGTCCGAGGCCATAAGAAGATCATTTGTAACCTTCACTAATGCTGTTTCTGTACTATGATGAATTCTAAAACCTGACTGAAACTCTTCAAATAGACCATTCCTCTGCAGATGATCAGTTAGCTGTTTTACAACTACCCTTTCAAGAATTTTTGAGAGAAAGGAAGGTTGGAGATTGGCCTATAATTAGCTAAGATAGCTGGGTCAAGTGATGGCTTTTTAAGTAATGGTTTAATTACTGCCACCTTAAAAGCCTGTGGTACATAGCCAACTAACAAAGATAGATTGATCATATTTAAGATCGAAGCATTAAATAATGGTAGGGCTTCCTTGAGCAGCCTGGTAGGAATGGGGTCTAATAAACATGTTGATGGTTTGGATGAAGTAACTAATGAAAATAACTCAGACAGAACAATCGGAGAGAAAGAGTCTAACCAAATACCGGTATCACTGAAAGCAGCCAAAGATAATGATACGTCTTTGGGATGGTTATGAGTAATTTTTTCTCTAATAGTTAAATTCTGTTAGCAAAGAAAGTCATGAAGTCATTACTAGTTAAAGTTAATGGAATACTCAGCTCAATAGAGCTCTGACTCTTTGTCAGCCTGGCTACAGTGCTGAAAAGAAACCTGGGGTTGTTCTTATTTTCTTCAATTAGTGATGAGTAGAAAGATGTCCTAGCTTTACAGAGGGCTTTTTTATAGAGCAACAGACTCTTTTTCCAGGCTAAGTGAAGATCTTCTAAATTAGTGAGACGCCATTTCCTCTCCAACTTACGGGTTATCTGCTTGAAGCTACGAGTTTGTGAGTTATACCACGGAGTCAGGCACTTCTGATTTAAAGCTCTCTTTTTCAGAGGAGCTACAGCATCCAAAGTTGTCTTCAATGAGGATGTAAAACTATTGACGAGATACTCTATCTCACTTACAGAGTTTAGGTAGCTACTCTGCACTGTGTTGGTATATGGCATTAGAGAACATAAAGAAGGAATCATATCCTTAAACCTAGTTACAGCGCTTTCTGAAAGACTTCAAGTGTAATGAAACTTATTCCCCACTGCTGGGTAGTCCATCAGAGTAAATGTAAATGTTATTAAAAAATGATCAGACAGAAGGGAGTTTTCAGGGAATACTGTTAAGTCTTCTATTTCCATACCATAAGTCAGAACAAGATCTAAGATATGATTAAAGTGGTGGGTGGACTCATTTACTTTTTGAGCAAAGCCAATAGAGTCTAATAATAGATTAAATGCAGTGTTGAGGCTGTCATTCTCAGCATCTGTGTGGATGTTAAAATCGCCCACTATAATTATCTTATCTGAGCTAAGCACTAAGTCAGACAAAAGGTCTGAAAATTCACAGAGAAACTCACAGTAACGACCAGGTGGACGATAGATAATAACAAATAAAACTGGTTTTTGGGACTTCCAATTTGGATGGACAAGACTAAGAGTCAAGCTTTCAAATGAATTAAAGCTCTGTCCGGGTTTTTGATTAATAAGCTGGAATGGAAGATTGCTGCTAATCCTCTGCCCCGGCCCGTGCTACGAGCATTCTGACAGTTAGTGTGACTCGGGGGTGTTGACTCATTTAAACTAACATATTCATCCTGCTGTAACCAGGTTTCTGTAAGGCAGAATAAATCAATATGTTGATCAATTATTATATAATTTACCAACAGGGACTTAGAAGAGAGAGACCTAATGTTTAATAGACCACATTTAACTGTTTTAGTCTGTGGTGCAGTTGAAGGTGCTATATTATTTTTTCTTTTTGGATTTTTATGCTTAAATAGATTTTTGCTGGTTATTGGTAGTCTGGGAGCAGTCTGGGGGAGAGAAGCTGCAGAGAGGTGTGTAAGACTACAACTCTGCTTCCTGGTCCCAACCCTGGATAGTCATGGTTTGGAGGATTTAAGAAAATTGGCCAGATTTCTAGAAATGAGAGCTGCTCCATCCAAAGTGGGATGGATGCCGTCTCTCCTAACAAGACCAGGTTTTCCCCAGAAGCTTTACCAATTATCTATGAAGCCCACCTCATTTTTTGGACACCACTCAGACAGCCAGCAATTCAAGGAGAACATGCGGCTAAACATGTCACTCCCGGTCCGATTGGGGAGGGGCCCAGAGAAAACTACAGAGTCCGACATTGTTTTTGCAAAGTTACACACCGATTTAATGTTAATTTTAGTGACCTCCGATTGGCGTAACCGGGTGTCATTACTGCCGACGTGAATTACAATCTTACCAAATTTACGCTTAGCCTTAGCCAGCAGTTTCAAATTTCCTTCAATGTCGCCTGCTCTGGCCCCCGGAAGACAACTGACTATGGTTGCTGGTGTCGCTAACTTCACATTTCTCAAAACAGAGTCGCCAATAACCAGAGTTTGATCCTCGGCGGGTGTGTCGTCGAGTGGGGAAAAACGGTTAGAGATGTGAACGGGTAGGCGGTGTACACGGGGCTTCTGTTTAGGGCTACGCTTCCTCCTCACAGTCACCCAGTCGGCCTGCTTTCCCGGCTGCTCGGGATCTGCCAGGGGGGAACTAATGGCGGCTAAGCTACCTTGGTCCGCACCGACTACAGGGGCCTGGCTAGCTGTAGAATTTTCCACGGTGCGGAGCCGAGTCTCCAATTCGCCCAGCCTGGCCTCCAAAGCTACGAATAAGCTACACTTATTACAAGTACCGTTACTGCTAAAGGAGGCCGAGGAATAACTAAACATTTCACACCCAGAGCAGAAAAGTGCGGGAGAGACAGGAGAAGCCGCCATGCTAAATCGGCTAAGAGCTAGTAGCTACGCTAAGCTAGCGGATTCCTAAAAACACGCAAAGTGAATAATGTGTAAATAATTTAGAGGTGATTCAGCAGAAGGAGTGCTTTAGTTAAGGCACGTAAAGATTACACTGGGAAACAAATCGTAATCTAGATAACTAGATCAATCTAACTGCGCAGATTAAACAGCTAACAGATACAGAAAAACACCGCTGTGCTCCGGAACAGGAAGTGAAACAATACCGCAGTGAGAGCTATTATCTTCTCTGCTGTAATAATACAGCAGAGAAGATAATAGTTTCTATTAATAGCCAGTACTTATATTTCTGAAGTGGTAATCCACACCAGCAATGAGAGCTTTAAACAACCAATAGCCAATTAAAAATAAAGCAGCTCCTTGCTGTGCTGTAATGTAATACTTTGTAATTATGTCATTTGTGGGAACAGAGTTGCAGATATCAACCCCTTCCCCCAACACACACACAAAAGCAGAATGTGTCATCTGAACTGATTGTGCAAAACATCTTGTATGATGCAAGATTTGCCTGATCTGTTAAGTTATACAGTATCGACATGTACTGTTTGCCCCAAATTATGACGTTTTTGAGGAGTCATTTTAATTTCTACCTTAACATGTGACCGTGATGATTTCTTACACACACCAACGATGGATTGGAAACATATACAGCTCCAATCCAAGCATTTCCTGGTGAGAATCAATGATAAGACTTTAAAATGGTTCACATCTCCCGATACAGAAACAGTTTTGCATGAATAAACAGACTTGCAGGGTTTTTTTGTCTGCTTTTTAAAGACTTTTTACTATTTACATCACTCTGGGCTTTGGACATTTATATTTGAAGGTCAGAATCAAAGCTGGTCCATTACAACATGCTCCACCAGTGACAAACATGTCATCAGAAGAGATCATAAACCATGAAATAGGAGCATTAGTCCTATAACGCAGGAAATTGCCTTTCTGGCTCACGAGGCTCTACATTACAGCCCATATAAATGGAAATGCACTTACAGCTAATTTAGATGTTCATTTCTATATTTAAAAGACAGAAACATCTCATCTTGCTCTGTATTCATCCACAGTCCTGTGACTGAAAATAAATACAGTTAAGGTCGATGTATTGGTGAAGATGCTTTAGGGTCTAATAATACCACCCGTCTGTTGGGTATCTGACTCTTCTCGGGCTTTGACCGCCCACAGATAACATTCAGCTCAATATCCCACTCTGTTCCTCACATTACAATGGCCTCGTGCACCACAATATCATCTCAAGTCCCTGAGGTCTTCTTATCATAAAGCTCCTGTGGATTAAACAAGATATGTGACTGTTCCCCAAACATCAATACTTCAAAAGTTAAATGACGACCAATTCAAACCATTTATTGCAATCAGATTTTATTTTTGCCGCATAAAAAAGGCTCAGATTGCAGTTGGCTCTTCACAGAAGATGCTACATTTTTCATTTAAGTTTGAAAGCAAAAAAACATTAAAAGCAAACACACCAAAAAAAAAAAAAAAAAGCACATTTCTAGTAGTAAATGTAAAATTCTACAATAATGAATCAATTAAGATGGGATTGAAATGTAGCCTGTTAATATGTAAACTTAATATTTAGTTTGCCCAATTACTTGTGGATTTTGAAAATAGACACTATATATATATACAACCCCTGGCAAAAATTATGGAATCACCGGCCTCAGAGGATGTTCATTCAGTTGTTTAATTTTGTGGAAAAAAAGCAGATCACAGACATGACACAAAACTGAAGTCATTTCAAATGGCAACTTTCTGGCTTTAAGAAACACTATAAGAATCAAGAAAAAAAGATTGTGGCAGTCAGTAACGGTTACTTTTTTAGACCAAGCAGAGGAAAAAATATGGAATCACTCAATTCTGAGGAATAAATTATGGAATCACCCTGTAAATTTCCATCCCCCAAACTAAAACCTGCATCAAATCAGATCTGCTCGTTGACATTGACCCTATGCCATGACATTGATCCTATGTGTCTTTTTGCAAGGAACGTTTTCACAGTTTTTGCTCTATGGCAAGATGCATTATCATCTTTAAAAATGATTTCATCATCCCCAAACATCCTTTCAATTGTCCAAAATATCAACGTAAACTTGTGCATTTATTGATGATGTAATGACAGCCATCTCCCCAGTGCCTTTACCTGACATGCAGCCCCATATCATCAATGACTGTGGAAATTTAGACGTTCTCTTCAGGCAATCATCTTTATAAATCTCATTGGAACAGCACCAAACAAAAGTTCCAGCATCATCACCTTGCCCAATGCAGATTTGAGATTCATCACTGAATATCACTTTCATCCAGTCATCCACAGTCCACGATTGCTTTTCCTTAGCCCATTGTAACCTTGTTTATTCTGTTTAGGTGTTAATGATGGCTTTCGTTTAGCTTTTCTGTATGTAAATCCCATTTCCTTTAGGCGGTTTCTTACAGTTCAGTCATAGACGTTGACTTCAGTTTCCTCCCATTCGTTCCTCATTTGTTTTGTTGTGCATTTTTGGATTTTTGAGACATATTGCTTTAAGTTTTCTGTCTTGACGCTTTGATGTCTTCCTTGGTCTACCAGTATGTTTGCCTTTAACAACCTTCCCATGTTTTTTGTATTTGGTCCTGAGTTTAGACACAGCTGACTGTGAACAACCAACATCTTTTGCAACATTGTATGATGATTTACTCTCTTTTAAGAGTTTGATAATCCTCTCCTTTGTTTCAACTGACATCTCTCGTGTTGGAGCCATGATTCTTGTCAGTCCACTTGGTGCAACAGCTCTCCAAGGTGTGATCACTCCTTTTTAGATGCAGACTAATGAGCAGATCTGATATGATGCAGGTGTTAGTTTTGGGAATGAAAATTTACAGGGTGATTCCATAATTTTTTCCTCAGAATTGAGTGATTCCATATTTTTTTCCTCTGCTTGGTCTAAAAAAAGTAACCGTTACTGACTGCCACAATCTTTTTTTCTTGATTTCTTATAGTGTTTCTTAAAGCCAGAAAGTTGCCATTTGAAATGACTTTAGTTTTGTGTCATGTGTGTGATCTGCTTTTTTTCTACAAAATTAAACAACTAAATGAACATCCTCCGAGGCCCGTGATTCCATAATTTTTGCCAGGGGTATATATATAAAATTGATTTTTTTTTCTCAAATGGCCAGAATTCCTGTATGGTTTATATGATGCTTTTGTAAAACCCCTTAAACAGTCTACACTACAAGCAGATCTGGATTGTTTCATTTCAACACCATCGTAGTCGTATACAGAGGCAAAATTACAAAAACTGTCATTGTCCAATTATTTATGGATCTGACTGTAGCTGAACCCATTATTTCCCATTCACAAAATGAAGCTGTGGAATATATTTTGTATAATTTATCAGATTCTGGAAACCAATTATATTTTTCAAGTAGTAAACTATAAATAACCTATTGATTTTATGATAGACAAACTGAAATGATCTCTTTATAAATATATAAACTTTCATCTGATGTCAATAAAAACATGTATTATCTCAAACAGTAATTTAAAAAGATTATATGAATTGTTGCTGTTGTTAATCAATATTTTACAGTTATATGCTTTAGTAAAAATAGGCCAATTAATAATAATAAATTCACAATCAAATCATTTTAAGTTGGGAAACTGCTTGAAAGAAGAGAATAATGAAAGCTGAAAATGGTATATACAGAAAATATGTAAAAAAAATAAAATAAAAAAATCAGGTTTGTGTGCCAGACTGCACACTTGGTTGCTCAAGAGAACATCAACCAAAGAGCCTTCTGATTGAAAAGCTGTTTTTCCTCCCTTTACCCACCAGCCTGGGTCCTGTGTTCTGTTCTTGCTGCAGTCAGAACAACATGTGGTCCAAACTCAGATTCCCAGTCCAATGTCCAGTTTGTGCTCATGGCCAAACCAGTTCACTCCAGTACAACCAGTATAATCCCAGTAGATGGCGCAGCAACCTTGCCTGACTATGAAAGATCATTCTCCATTTCCCTGTAGAACACCTTGTGCTGTAAATTCTAATGACATACCAGTTATCCAGAATAATTAGTCAAAAAAAAAAAAAGGACTCTGGTCTGAAAGTGATTCATGTCCAACCTGAGCCACTCAGTGCAGTAATGTGTTCATAGCAAGTACTCGCTGGACTAAACGCAACTAAACACTACAAAACGAAAGACGGAAATGAAAAAGTGATGAGACATTTTGGGAGCGAGTACTTAAAAAAAACAACAACAACAAAAAAAAAAAACAGAGGAATGTTCCTGCTCTCTGTGCTGCTTCTTACACAATAGGTGGAGAAAACACAAAGTGAATCATTGATCGGGCATGTCGGTCCCTGAGTCACTGTTCTCCAGGTTTCCCTTGATTGGTCCACAGGTAGGCAGCTACGAGCGATGTAGCATCCAGCATGAGTCCGTTGTAAAAGCTTCAGAGTGCATTGTGTTGTTGGAGATCTCAGCCGTGAGATCAGAGGACAGAGGTCCAGGTCCACATCAGGTCAGGTTGCCGGCAGGAGGAAAGTCAGGAGGAAGGAGAGGAGGAGGAGGGAACGCGAGGAGATGCTCAGTGCACAAACAGCACTTCGAGGTGCTGAAGTTTCTGTGAGTAAGACAGAAACTTTATTCCTAACAGTTTTTCATCAGTTTTTTTTTTTAATTAGTTGTTACCACCATCAAGGTGATTCTGTTGACACCTGCTTTAACAGGATCACACAAAAATTAACACAAACCTTCCTTGAACAGATTCACTTGTAGATTTTGTAAGATATGGTATTGGGCTCTTTAACAGTTTTATTCTCCCCACAAAACCTGATAACAAATGGATAATATTCCATTCCAAGTGTAAATCTCTCACTTTTAAAATGATATGATATTTATCTAGATGCATGAGCTATGATACGCTTCAGGAACGATACTTTTTATTATGGAACAATTCCATTTGAATGATTTGAATTATTTGATGTGGTGAAAGGCCATCTGATACCATTCTTTTTTTAATGTAGACATTTATTTTACATGAAAAATTGGAATAAGCCAAAAGTGACAGTTTACCTTCAAATACATATTTAAATAAAACTTTCTACTTTTCGACTGTGCTGCAGCCCGTTAGTGCTGCTTCTGCTGACTTTTTGTTCACCACTGGGGGCAGCACCACAAAGTAGCAGAGCATACAGCATAAACAAAACCCAGAAGAAGCAGCAAGCTGTTAGCATAACATAAATGTCATACCATCACTTTCTCATATCACAGCATTCTCGAGGCCGGCGCCATGTCACATACGAAGTGGCCAATCCGAAGGCCAGAATTTGTACTTCTGCGATTGGCCGCTCTGTGAAAACACACTCTGCCTGTATGCTGTTCTATTGAAATCAGCCGGTTTTTATTGTCGCTAACTTGCTTCTAATTGCCAGAAGATGGCTCTCATTGCCTGGAACGGTGAGATTTATACACCAAGCTGACCTGAAATGAACCATTGTACATTAAATTGACGTTACTGACGAGTTTTACCCGTTTGAAAAGTGAACAATTTACATGTATTTGTATTGTGCTCGGCGATGTTTTAACCAGGAAAACCCGCCCCTTGAGGTTAAATGCCCGGATGACTGACCTTGAGAATTACGAAACTGTCAATCAAATGTAAAGTTCAGATTCATGATATTAACTAACACTATCTGACATGTCAATTTTGTTTGTACCTCACAAGTTAATGTTCATGTAACTGAGCTGCCCTTTGAAACTTTAACAAAACAAGATCATTTTAACTGATTTATAATATAAAATTGACCCATCAACTGGTTCATATTACATTTAAACTGATATATTTTATTGTAAAATTGGTTTTCAACAGAGATCTGAGATAGATCTGTATGGTGATGTGGCACATTTCATGTCAGATGCCCTTCACACACACACACACACACACACACACACACACACACACACACACACACACACACACACACACACACACACACACACACACACACACACACACACACACAGTCTATTAGAAAAGTATCCGACCTTATTATTTTTTCAAAAACCATATGGATTTGAATCACGTGTGATTGCGTCAGCCAAGCTTGAACCCTCGTGCGCATGCGTGAGTTTTTCCACGCCTGTCGGTTGCGTCATTCGGCTGTGAACAGGCTTTGAGTGAGGAGTGGTCCAGCCCCCTCGGCGGATTTTCATTGTCAGGAAATGGCGGAATGATTTGGGCTTTTTTTCCATCAGAATTGCACCTGGAAACCACGCGGAATTCCTCTGCACGTCTGTCTCAATGTGCTGAAAAAGTGCTGATGTCCACATCTTTTCACAATTCCTGTGCTAGTCAGACGACGCCCGGATAAAACACAGCGTCCAGTTTGGAAATGAATGGCACATTCCACTGTTACAGGAGTTTTTGTCATGGAAAGAGGAGCAGCGGCTTCGCGCGGTGCCGCATGGCGCACAGCAACGCTGTGATGAAGCCTCACGGGACATGTTCTGGCATGTCCAGGCACATCCACAATTTCTCGGATAATCACTCGATGGAAAAACCACAGACAACTGTCTGAATGCCATCTCAAAGCCGTCCTGTGAGACCAAAACAGAGGTGGTTTTGTCTCGCTCCAGTAACGAATCCATCGTGACACGCTAAGCCTCCGCTCGGCTTTCCATGACAAAATCTTGTTAAAAGTGAAATCTGCCGGAAAATGGTTGATGTCCAGCTCTTGCGATAACCAGAGAAATGGCACACGATGGTCATGGAGCCAGACAGCCATCTGTTTAGAAATGAAATGGTCGCTCAGCCTGTCGATGGCGGCTTCGGAGCGCGGCGCGCCCCACAGCCGCTGGGGGCCGTCCTTAAAGCGACAGTAACACTCTTTATTCTCTACCAAGCCCGTAACATTTTCACCGAAAGCCAGATAAATTTTTCTAATGGTTTCCAGCTGCCAGTCTCTAACAGTTTCTGAAAAAATTCTGATGGAAAAAAAGCCCAAATCATTCCGCATTTCCTGACAATGAAAATCTGACGAGGGGGTGGACCACTCCTCACTCAATGACGCAACCGACAGGCGTGGAAAAAACTCACGCATGCGCACGAGGGTTCAAGCTTGTCTGACACAATCACACGTGATTCAAATCCATATGGTTTTTGAAAAAAATAAGGTCGGATACTTTTCTAATAGACCTCATATATATATATATATATATATATATATATATCACACACACACACACACAATGTATACATACTATGAATAGTGAGAGAGAGAGTTGCAGAAATGTACAGATGTCCAATGTTATGAATTATTTTAGTTACATTTTGTTAAAGTTGTGCTTCTCACCTTGTTTTTGCTTGGAACCCTCTGATTCTGGGGGGGGGGGGGGGGGGGGGGGAGAAGAGAGAGATTTAGATAAAGCTGAGGAACAAAAACAAGTTGCTGATTAGTCATTCTTGCATGCTTAACGTTCTCAATAAAACCACTGCTCTGTGGAACAAAATCAGCAAGAAACAGACAAATGACCAGGGGGAGGTATTTACCATTACTCAAAGCCTAACACTGTGAAAAATGACTGGCTGTGCAACCCCAAATATGTCCCCCTATGCAAATTCTCTTAAGGTCGGTTAAAAAAAAAGAGGCTGGGATGCCTGGCAACAGGAAGAGATGGTGTTATGTAAATGAGGAGTGAGAATGATGGAGGTTATACAGGGGGGGTACAGGAAATGAAAAAGACAGAGTGGAAAACCATGAGAAAACTATAAATGACGGAGCGAAACCGAGAAGTGGACAGAAGATGAAAGGTAGAGTGGAAGAGGCCCGAGTGAGAAAGTACGGGCGGGAAAAAGAAGGGTGGAAAGATTGAAACAAGGTCAGACAGATAGAAAAGGGGAGGGAGGGAGCAAAAGAAGGGAGACAGCAGAGGGGGGCGTCGGTGTCTACACGGGCGTTACTTTCTCAGCAGGAGAGAAACTAAAAGGAAATAATGGAGGGAAAGATGGAGCGACGGTGAGATGGGGAGCACTGATGAAAGAGGACAAAAAACAGTTTTTAAAAACGTGTCAACAGTTTAAAAATCTTCCTGTAATTCATGCAGAGAAATGTCAGAGCACAGGGACGGGCCTGCTGCTATTAACTCGACCTGCGGCACCCCAACCCGCAAGACACACGCACACGAGCCTGCACGTGCACACGCAAACACTAATGTAGACTAAAGTTTGCAGAAAATCTGCCCCCTTTATTCACATCCCAGGCATGTGATGGGGACAACTTGTCCCTCAGTTCAACGTCCCCCCCCCAGGTTGGGGGGGTGGTTAACAACAGCGTGGAGCTACAAGCGCTTGATCCAATTAATCATTTTGTGGAGACCGATTACCTTAAACCAGTAAGATTAAAAGTCCCATCGGCTTCTCCCTCGTGTCACTCGAGGTCACCACAGCAGATCAGATGTGAACCTGCATGTTGATTTGGCACACGTTTTACTCTGGACGTCCTTCTTGATGCAACTCCACATTACATGGAGAATGGGCAGGAGTGGTCTTGAACTGGGAAACTTTTGCACTGGAAACAAGTGCACTTAACCGCTTGGCCAATTAGGGTATTTTTATCAACTTTTGATGATTTGTTATTTTGATTAAGGATGTGGTAGATTGGAAGTCAGAGAGATTGTCTTGTGAATATAATGTCCTTGATTTGATTCCCCTTCAGACTCTTGTCTGACTCATTGAGGTGCCCTTAAGCAAGGCCTTTAATCTCCAAGTTGCTACTAGTGTGCAATAGAGCACATTTCATGGCAGAACCCTGACCGTGTGTGTGTGTGTGTGTGTGTGTCTCTGTGTATAATGTATTGTTGTGATGTGCTTTGAGCGTTTGCATCAGATGGAAAAGTGCTCCAGAAATGCAGTCCATCGATATTATAGTAAAGAAGGGGTGCAGCAGTTAATTTCAGTTCAATTTAATCAGCTTATAAAGCACCAAATCACAACAAAAGCCATCTCAAGGCGCCTCACACAGAACAGTTCAACATAAAAATTAAAATAAATAAATAAAAATAAAAAAATTCAAGTACATAATTAAAAACAGAAGTAAAAGAATAAAACAGATAAGAAATAAAAATTATTCATAAGAAAGAGAATAAAAATAGCTTTTAAGTCTTGACTTAAAAATGTCCATGGATTCCGACTGCCTCGCGGTCGCAGGAAGACCGTTCCACAGAGCGGGTGCACGATAACAAAAAGCTCTTTGACCCGCTGGCTTCTTTTTCACCCTGGGAACACAGAGTAGTCCCGCATCCTGTGACCACAAAGCCCAGGTTGGCACGTAGGGTTCCACCAGATCGAACAGATTAGTCCATGAGCAATTTCAGAAGTCAATAACAAAACCTTAAAATCTGCTCTCACAGAAACAGGGAGCCAGTGGTTAGATGCCAAAATGGGTGTGATATGTTCTGCTTAAGTCAGCACTCTTTCCTCCCAGCAAAAAGGACTTGTGTTAAATTCAACTGAACTGCAGTCTCCTTGGAGTTGCATGAGGGAGGACATGTGGTATAAAACTTGCACCAAAATAACATGGATCCATGCTGGGTGTTCTTTGGCAACCCCAAGATAGAGAAATCTGTTTTAGCTTAAACAATCATATGAATTTTAAATGTGCACTGACATACAGGAACAGTTGGGGAATATTCACTTCTTAAATTTTAATGTCTTGCAGTCTGAACCCATCAGCCCTGGGAATACTTACAATAATACTTAAGTACACTGATTTAGTGGTTGCAGTTTAAAATTTTCCTGTTTAGGATTCTTTCCAACCTGCCTGTGTTTGATATTAAGTAAGAGGAGAAGGTGGCGCCAGTCAAACAACACTAAAATGATGATTAAGCAGATCCCGTTAACACCACCAACTGACTTCCACATTGTAAACACTCATCAGCTGATTGCAGTTTGTTGATGCATCACAGAAACCAGTTACAGACATACTTGCAAAACATCAAGGTTATGCCAAGAAGCAATCTGGATTTTTTTTTCCTCATCTAGTCATAATGTGTGGTAAAGATGGACAGAGACGATTTTCCTCACCACTGAGGGGTTGACACCACGACGAGTCTGGAAGGTCAGTGATTTTTTATTTTTTTTAACTGATGCAGTGTAAGAGGGTGCAGAATGTGTGCTGCAATTAAGTAAAAAGACAACCTATTTGGTTGTAAAGAAGGTGGACTGTTTGGGGACAGGTGGCACAGGCGGCAGAGCAGGATGTCCATTCACGAGCAAACTAATGGGTCGATCAGCAATTTGTCTTAATAGTCTTTGAGAAAAAAGTTGGAAAGGGGTTTGAATGAGGAACAGTGTTCAGTTCTAGTAGCCTCTGTTCACACTGTAAAAAGGATACTGACCTGTGCAAAGAAAATCTATTCTGATCACATTTAACATTTTAAATGAGACAGACTTTTCTGAATGAGTGTAGTTTAGTGGAAAGTGTTAAATTCTGCACTTCATACTGAATTATTATTTCTATTCACTTTATTGATTCAACAATAAAAAGAAGAAAATTTGATCACATCTCTCCAGCACTACATTGGCTTTGCTTCTGGTCCACTCGAGTTCTTTAAAGGTTTTATTGCTGACAAATGAAGTACCAGATGGTCATGCACATTCATATCTTGTCACCTATACCTTTACTACCATCTCCTTTGCTGCCATCTAACGATGTAGGCTTAATTTCTGTTAGAAGACTGAGAAAAAACTTTGCAGAATTAAGTGTTCCTGTTGTGTGGAATAGCATAATAATATCAAGGTGATGTTAGAACATCACATCCTGGTGCAGATTTTAAATACAACTTTAAAACATATGTTTAACATATAACAATTTAAACATATGGTTTTTTTTCTTATAATTCATTTTAACAGTCTTACTATTTCTGTTGTTGCACATTTTGACTGTTGGAGTTATTTAAGGCCCTTCTGAAATGTGTCTTTTTTTTTTAATCCATCTTTTATATGCTGATTTTATTTGTATTATTTTCAGTTTATGCATTATATTGTTGTAAAAAATGATTGTTTGGAAGATGCTAACAAAAATGTATTATCATCAACTTAGTATATTTTACTTATTCAAAAATAACTGCTGGTACTTGAAATATTTGAGTTAACCACACATAAATAGTTTAAGGTGAACAGGTCCCTCAAAGTATTTGAGTTATTGGAGATTTAACATTATTCTAAGTAAGAGCTCAGGAAAAATACGGTAGTTTGTCCGTGATACAGATCCTACGGGTCACTTCCACAGACATGAACTTCTAAATTACTTGCAGGCTCTGAACAACTAACCACTGTCTAGGGGTTAACGAAGCATTAAATAGCATGCTGGGCCCAGGCATCTCACTGAGAGCGTGCGTGCGAGTGTCCAAATGGTTGGAAGTTAAAAAAAAAAAAAAAAAAAAAAAAGAAAGAAAAAGAAAAACAACTTTAGAATTTTTACATGAAAATACATTTAAAGAAATCCTATTAATGATCTTATTTGAATGGGTTTAAATTAAAAATATATTACATTTTTACGATCAGCTAATATTTTTATGCAATGAATTTTCAATTTAATAATCCCACTCTGAAGAGATAATTATGTTGATAAAAGCCCACAGACAGAAAAAAAACATGTTGAGTTTTATCAATTCAATTTCCTCTGTTTAAAAAAGTGTGCAAAAGTTGCAAAATATATAAAATGCATTTATTTTTATCAAATGTAGACATACAATTCAACATAAATAGTAGTGATAGTTGACACGATGCAAAAAAGAAATTATAGAAATAATAATGAATAATAAGTACATAAAATGCTGTGATTCCAGTTTGTTACGTTTAAATTTCAAAATAAAAAAACTAAACAAAAAACCCTGTCTCATCCTTTATGCATTTATTTATTTTAAATTTCACACAGAGATTTCCACATATTGTGGACATATCATTCATGCTGAATAATTTTTTTTTTTAATTCTGATATTGTGGGTGGTGTCGTGGCACTGTACATCCCAAACTAAACCGTGTTCCTGTGAAATGCCTCGTGTTTAGTCGACTATGTGCGACATGTTTACTCTGATCTGGATTTTCATCTCATCATTCAAACTAAAATGTGGCCGCACTCGTTTAAGTCACCGTCATTTTTAAGGTGATGGCGAGCGCAGTCATAAAATGGCGTCCATGGTGGCGTGCATGTGCAAGAGCAGCGTCTGTATGCTGCAATCAGAAGTGTTAAGTGCGTGTAACTGTACGTGCACGACCACTGCCTGTGTGTATGTATGTGTGTGCGCACGAAATCGCCAGCAGAACGCTGCACTGCAGAGAGAGACACCGTTCCGCCATCACACGTCTTCCTTGTGCCGCCATTTTACACACACACACACACACACACACACACACACACACACACTGAGCTAATGCTAGCAATTTATGGTCGTTAGCGATTCAGTTTAAAAATAATTGCGAAATCATAATAATGTTGTGCAAAAATAAACAACAGAAGTGATTAAAGTGAAATGTTGAGTGTGGCGTTGGGGACGTGTGAGGGCTCGGCTGTGTGAGCAGTGTGTGTGCGCGCGTGTGCATGTGTGAGACGTTTGTTCTCGTATGCACCGAGTTCAGAGGGTACAAAGGTATTTGGGAGGGTGGTGGGGATAAAGGAGAGCAGTGAGGTAGGAAGTTTAAAAAGAAAAAAAAAAACAGGGGAGAAGTGAGGAAAATGGTGAAGCTCTGCAAAGTAAAATGAATGAAATGGACCGCTCACAGCGGGAGAACGGTGGCAGAAAAAGGAGTGAGGGACCAGGAGAAAGGGAATCAATTAGAGGGAGAGTGAATTTGGTCTGTAATGGCTTCTCACAGTAGGAAGGCTAGAAAAGAGAAAGGAGGAGAGGGAGACTGACAGGGAGAAGGAGAGAGATAAACACAACAGGAGGTGTTTTAGTGAGGAGTGCACGAAAGGAAAAAAAGACGGCGAGAGGGGAGGCGAGCCGGCGAAAGATGCAACATAGGGCTGCAGGGAGATTCTGAGGCTCGTTTCCTGATGCATCACGGACGCCGCCACCGTTCTGTAAAATCTGTCTGTACTGTGGATTAACATCCAACTCAAACAGCAACAAAGTGCAGCTTTGGTGTGTTCTTGGGATAATTTAAGGTGTTAAACAAACGGAGAGAAGGCCTAGGGAGAGACGAGTGCTAGCTGACCTTGGAGCAATAACAGCATACCTGACGGACCGCCTCACTGTCACCAGTCTGTCCTTCAGGCCTCTGTGAGGTCAGCGTGTGCACGTGTCCATCTGGTAATTAACTCACAACAGTAATGACAGGGCATCCCCGCATGGAGCGAGCGCTTCCCTAGGCTGCTCGCTGGAAAATATACTGGAACGGGCGGCGGCGAAGGGAGTCGCGTGGTTTGAAGTTAAGATAAAGCAAGCAGAGACGAGCTGTAGCTGAAGGACAGGAGCTGCCGTCACCGTGGGCCACACGTGCACGGTGCACCCTGGCGCCTCACGACCTGTCAGATAAAAGAGGAGCTGAGCAGGAAGAGTTTGGGAGGCGTTTCCGCGGGGAACAACTGCAGCTGTCGTAAAGCGCCACTAATGGACAGCCACAGAGAGAGAGACAACCAGAGAGCCTCCAACTCTCCTTTATCTCCTCTCTCATTTATTTCATCCCTCTCTCCGGCCTCGTGTGCCCTCATCCCGCTACATGGAGCGCAACCGAGGGAGGAGGAAAAAAAAAAAAAAAAAAACAGCGAGTGAGTGAATAAGTGCGATGTAAGATATGGATATACATCGACGAGATAGAGAAAACGCAGGGAAGGTCGTGGCGGCGGAGGTGAGGGGAGGGGAGGAGGAAGACTGCAGAAGAGGATGGCGCCGAGATTAGTTTTGCTCCAGTAGTGAAAGATCATAAAAATGAGGAAGGGAGGAGAGAGCAGAGGAGACAGAGAGAAGGGGAGGATTAGTGCCACTTCAGGAATGACAGAAGACGAGGACGAAAGAAAGAACGAGAAGAACTGTGGAGGGGTGTGTGGTGTGGGGGGGGGGGGGGGGGGGGGGAAATCCTGAAATTTAGTCAGGATTAGTTTTGTTTAAAGAACAGGATGAGAGGGAGAGGAGTCAAACGAGAGGAGGAAACACTACGTGGAAGTACGTGAGCACGACTCGCTGTTCTTTTCTAATATGAAGTAATTTGCTTTGATAACAAAGTCAGGTATGAGCGCATTTGTCTCTCAGCAGGCGTAATCTGTGTGATTTTAAATGTTTTGATTATTTCTGGCTCTGTTGGGGCCGATGGAGGAATACTGTCACAAGGTCAAGAAAACACGAACATTTTCTCACTGAATACCAATCTATCTGTGGGCTTTCTAATTAACGATGGCACGATAATTAACTCTTAAAAAAAAAAAGTGTCATCGGCGGTCGCTACTCTAATAAGAGCGAATTACTGCTCATCTCTCTTTGGTGCAGCAATGGCATTTAAGTGCTCATTTGGGAATGTCGTGGTATTAATTACAATTTTTACACAGAACTGGCTTTTTTTTTTTTTTTTTTTTTTTTTTTTAAATCAGTGACATTCATTTTCACATTTATATTGCACCCTTATGTAGTTATTTTATTTAAATTCCCTCTTCAAGAAAAATGCATTATTCCAGATTGACAAACAAAAAAAGGGTTTATACAGTAGTGTTCAGAATAATAGTGCTATGTGACTAAAAAGATTAATCCAGGTTTTGAGTATATTTCTTATTGTTAGATGGGAAACAAGGTACCAGTAGATTCAGTAGATTCTCACAAATCCAACAAGACCAAGCATTCATGATATGCACACTCTTAAGGCTATGAAATTGGGCTATTAGTAAAAAAGAAATGTAGAAAAGGGGGTGTTCACAATAACAGTAGCATCTGCTGTTGATGCTACAAACTCAAAACTATTATGTTCAAACTGCTTTTTTAGCAATCCTGCGATTCACTAAACTAGTATTTAGTTGTATAACTACAGTTTTTCATGAGTTCTTCACATCTGTGAGGGCATTAATTTGTTGGTTTGGAACCAAGATTTGCTCATTTACTAGTGTGCTTGGGGTTATTGTCTTGTTGAAACACACATTTCAAGGGCATGTCCTCTTCAGCATAAGGCAACATGACCTCTTCAGGTATTCTGACATATCCAAACTGATCCATGATACTTGGTATGCGATATATAGGCCTTTGGCAAATTGTAACCTCTTCTGCACGTCTTTTATTTAACAGAGGGACTTTGCTGGGGATTCTTGCAAATAAATTAGCTTCACACAGGCGTCTTCTAACTGTCACAGCACTTACAGGTAACTCCAGACTGTCTTTGATCATCCTGGAGCTGATCAATGGGTGAGCCTTTGCCATTCTGGTTATTCTTCTATCCATTTTGATAGTTTTCCATTTTCTTCCACGCATCTCTGTTTTTTTTTTGTTTTTTTGTCCATTTTAAATCATTGGAGATCATTGTAGATGAACAGCCTATAATTTTTTGCACCTGCGTATAAGTTTTCCCCTCTCCAATCAACTTTTTAATTAAACTACACTGTTCTTCTGAACAATGTCTTGAACGTCCCATTTTCCTCAGGCTTTCAAAGAGAAAAGCATGTTCAACAGGTGCTGGCTTCATCCTTAAATAGGGGACACCTGATTCACACCTGTTTGTGCCACAAAACTGACGAACTCACTGACTGAATGCCACACTACTATTATTGTGAACACCCCCTTTTCTACTTTTTTTTTTTTTTTTTTTTTACTAATAGCCCAATTTCATAGCCTTAAGAGTGTGCATATCATGAATGCTTGGTTTTGTTGGATTTGTGAGAATCTACTGAATCTACTGGTACCTTGTTTCCCATGTAACAATAAGAAATATACTCAAAACCTGGATTAATCTTTTTAGTCACATAGCACTACTATTATTCTCAACACTACTGTATGTTTTAAATAGGACATTATAAATCCCATTACTCATAATGTAGGCACTCAGCTCATAGAAATGTTAGTATCAAATTATGTGACGGTATCACGCTTTCATGCGGACATTAGACAGTTAGCATCACATTAATACAATAGCATGCTTTTGGAGGGCAGTATGCATTTTCTGAGGCCTGACGTCCATGCCCAGTCACTGAAAAATGACCGATATTCTCCCTCGTCTAACTCGGCCGAATATCGGTCATTTTTCAGTGACTGGGCATGGACGTCAGGCCTCAGAAAATGCATACCGCACGACAACCGCATGTTATTTGCATTATTATCACTTACTGAGATACACAACACATTAACAATATTTAATGTCATTTCAAAACGCACTACACCCAGCAAACGTGTACATAAAAGGTTGGCTCACTTTAACTTTTGTTGTGTTGGCTGGAACCGCGCTGCTCTCCAAATTCGCCAGTGCGTCCTCATCAAGCTGGCTGCTTTGGCTGCTGTTCTTTGTCATATTATCCATGAGAAAATCATCCATATTGGGACCAACACACACTTCTCGCCATTTCATGTCATCGTCTGCGGACAGTTCTTGGGTTGCGTGTGCTATGTCGTCATCACTTTATGCACAGCGGGCAGATATTGGGATACCCGCCTGCTACTGTGGGCAGGTAGCGTAAAAGTAAATCTATGCTACCGGCCCAGCAGCACCTCAGTAAGTGATAATAATAAGCAATGCTAACCTTTTTAAGACACATGAATCTATTGTGAATCACTCCCTTCAATCAGGTATCAAGTATGTATTTTTTAAGCACATATAAATCCCCTTGCTTGCAGTCGAGACACTTAGCTCATGCTAACTTTAGGTGTGATACCAGAGCCTTGACATCACACCTAATGCCGAGCTAGCACCCAGTAAATTTTACAACGTATTACATAAAGACTGTAACTTTCTTAAAATAAAAAAGCAGTACTGCCTCACAATGACATAATTTCCCTATTATGAACTGCAACTGGGTTAAATTTACATCATTTAAAAGGACCTTGGAACATGTTTTCTGTATTTTTCCAATAATTGCTCTAAGGAACAACTAATGACAGAATATAGACATATTTATTGGTTGTGATCATAATAAATAAATCTTTTTAGTCACATAGCACTACTATTATTCTGAACACTACTGTATAAACCCTTTTTTTGTTTGTCAGTCTGGAATAATGCATTTTTCTTGAAGAGGGAATTTAAATAAAATAACTTCATAAGGGTGCAACATAAAATGTGAAAATGAATGTCACTGATTGACGCATAGCACTACTATTATTCTGAACACTACTGTAAATTTTGCAATTTAAAAAAAGTATGTAAATATATGAATATTATGACCCAAAAAAGTATTTCAATTTTATTCTATTCAACTGAAAATCATTTCAAATGTCTGTACGCCATGTTTACAGTTGATATATGTTGAATTATTATAAATTGACTCTATGTGATTAGTCACAGGCACAAACACCTTTCTGCAGAAGGCTTCAGTGTTGACAGTTTGTTATCACAGCAAAACGCAAACCATGAGGCCAAAGGAGCTGGAGTGGGTGGACTGGGTCACAGCACAGTTTAGGAGGTTCTCCAGAGTCCTTTGGCCTCAAAATGCAAGAAGGCTGAACAAACTGCAGCTGACTGACAGTAGCAAGAAGACCCTTGAAGAAAAGGGGACCAAGTACCCGACAGTTGCACATTTGTGCCTCTCCAACAATGGCCTTGCACCTCATACTCCAGTTTGAAATCTTTGCTTTAAATACTCATATAATCAATCAACAGAACTACAGCTACACTAAAAACAACACATGAGAGCGCACTTGGATTTTGCAGAACAACTGTTTTTGTAGTGAAACTGACAATCAGGTTCTTTTCTACCAAAGCCTTTCTTTTCAAGTTGCTTAGTTTGCCTGAGTGACCAGCTATAGAGGGTGTCATAACTGTTCTCAGTTTCATTTAGCCTTGCTCAGATGACTGAATGTCTTTCTGGAAAATCCTTAGGTACTGTTGGAATAACTGTGTGAAGTAAGAGGTCACTGAAGGCGCACCAGACACGGTGTATTGTTTGCATTATGAGGTATTGTCGATTATGATACGATGGACATGTAAAGTCAGTCAAGTTATTTATGTCACACTTTTCCAGATTTTCACAAAAGGTTACTAGGGTAACTGAATTATACAGCTGGATGTCATCCGCATAACAGTGGTAAGTAAGTAAGGTTTATTTATATTGCACCTTTCAAGATAGAAATCACAAAGTGCTTCACATAAGAACAAAGAAATTAAAAGCAGCAGAAACACAGAACCATAAAACTAGATAAAAGCCAGCCTATACAAAAGGGTCTTTAGCTTCACTTTAAATGTTTCAACAGAGTCCACGGAGCGTAGGTCCAAAGGCAGTGCATTCCACATTTAGGTGCCACCACCTCGAAAGCACAGTCTCCCCTGGTCTTCAGTCTTGTCCTAGGCACAACCAATAGGCCCAGGTCCGAAGACCTCAGAGACCTGCTTATGGTATGAGACATCCCTAAAAGAGCTCAACATGACCAAGTGGGAGCAAATAATATAGGTCCCAGAACAGAGCCTTGAGGCACGCCACAAGATAACATGGCAGAAGAGGACATAAATTTGTCGGTAGCAACAGTGAAACTCCTGTTAGAAGGGTAAGATAAACTCCAATCCAAGGCAGACCCAGAGATGCCCACCCAAGTTCTTCATCTCTCAATTAAAACCCCATGAATGACTGTGTCAAAAGCTGCAGAGAGGTCGAAAACTGACAAGTACAGAATATTCACCTGCATCTCTATACATTAAAACATCATTTGAGACTCTGAGAAAGGCAGTTTCCATAGAGTGCAAATAATGGAACCCAGATTGTAATTTATCAAGAATATTATGTTCAGATAAAACCTCATTAAGCTGTTTGGCCACCACTTTTTCTAAAACTTTGGAAATAAAAGTCAACTTTGAAATCGGTATAAAATTTTGAAGGGGCAAAGGGTCAGCATTAGGCTTTTTTAAGGGAGGGTGGATAACTGCCTATTTAACATATTGAGGGACAATAAGAATTTGGCACATTGCCAAGAACATGATCCAGTGCACAGGGGTCTCAGTGCTGAGGACATCAGCGACTGGACACGGCTAAGGAAATGACTGCTTGTCCCCAACTGTGCCAGATAGAAGGCTCATTTTGGGAGATGGGAATGGACCACTGTTTGGCATTGGTGGCTGCCAGATGGGACCCAGATTTGTTACAAAGGGTGACAAATGCACCATCAGAGCATCATCCCAGACCTGACTCAACTTTCATGCCTTGACATGATTCTGGTTTTTAGCTCTGCGGGTAAATCCTTTATTGATGTGGGTTGGTTTGCATTCTGTTAAAAAACAAAAAAACACAACAACAACAACTTACAAATGTGGTACTTTAAAGGCAGGATTACTCACTTGTTGACAGCTTGAATCATAAAAAGATACTTTGGCTGTGACAGACATAATCACAATTAAAGATGTCAGAAGGGCCAGACTTGGAGAGACACTGAAAGGGGAGCATTTTCGTCTTCTTTTTTGAATTATTGTCATCTTAGACCAAATGAGGATCAGTCATGACATATATTTGACGTGCCAATTGTACGTGGAGATGTCAGGCTGGAACCAGAAGCAATCATATATAATGCAGAAACAACTGGCCGACCCCCTGCAAGGGGTTAAGAAGCCGAGTCAGCGCTAATCGACCTTGACAAAACTGGGTTAACCCACTGACCTTCCGTGGACAGCCAAGCCTAAGGGCTAGTTTATACATGATACAGGCATGCTGGTAATCATGAAGACTTGAGCACATATCTAGAAATTTCTGAACAACAGAATGGATGCAAAGAGTCTTATGATTGGTCAATAAACTTGATAGAAGACAAAGTGGGTGTGAAGACTCTTCAATGAGTTCAGCTAAATCTATACCTGATTGAACCCAGATATAATTTTCCAAACTTGTTTTTTAGCAGTACCTTCTAGAAGCCTGCGACAATGGCCAAATAAGTCTGTTCCATCATATGGCAGTAGTATTCACACAATCAACTGGTGACGCCAACACTTTATATGCACTCAGTCCCATTTCTACCCCTTAGTCCCTCCTTTTAACCCTAGCCCTCCGTTTTGCACATTCACACCAAACGGAGAGATGGTGCTAACATAGCCCTCAAATGAAAATTTGTCTGGACCACACGTCAAACCAAGGAGTATGGGAAATTTACCAGCACACCCGCAACATGGCTGCACAAGCATATTTACAGGACTGTTTTTCTTTAAAAATTAAAAACAAAAAAAAACTGCAGTTTGCTCACAATTCATGTTACATCATTATTACAATCCTGCATCTTTACTTTTTAAAATTTGTTGTTTTTTTTTAATTTTGACATGATGTATGACATCATATTATGGTATCATGGCGTCTCATTTCTTTGCACTCTTACCACCTTGCCACTATGTTTTAACGGGTAAGAATGCGTAATGGGAAGGAGCTTAGACCATTGTTTTTAATGACATTTCAGTTGTTCCATTACTAATAAATTTTAAATAGACCTGAAAGTCTGTATTCGCTGTCATTCTGGCATATAGAGTGTTGTTCAATGGAAAAATGAATGTTATTAGATTTTTGCATAATGCTTCAACAAAGCATAATTTGAAGACTTATGGAATGCTTTGTGCATGATGCATTTAGCGAAAGATTCCCTGGACAAAGTGCAAGCCTGGGACCGCACGGCAAGCCTCCTGCAGAGAGGACCGGGATGGGAACTGGGACAGACGTTTCGACCACACAAGACACACCACACTATCTGTACATGGATTCCCACAGTGACTGCACGACATTCCCAACCAGAACAGGCAGCTCACTGGACTGGAAGAATAACATTACTCCAGGCGGCCTCTGGATTAGATCAACTCTGGGAATTTTCACACTGGGATAGAAGGATGGTGACTGAGACTCAAGACAGTGATGTAAAAAAAGAAGGGAAAAAAGGAGAAGCATGGAAGAAGAGATATACAATTTATACTTAAAACCCCTAAATCCCATTATAGCTAAAAGCCAAGTGAGATTAAGTTTCTGCAAATTCTTGTCTTTTTTTTTAATAAAAAGGTCTTATCTTACAAGGTGAGCGATAAGATTCTGAAGACTAATGATGAAAGATAAAAGTGGAGAATTAGAAGATGGGAGCAAACGGAAGAGAAACGCCGACGCTACATCACACCATGGAGCCCAAACAGGAACGCTGTGAAAGACGGACAGTGAAATTTGTTGGAAAGATGAAAAGAAGGAGATCATTTTAAAAATGAGGCGTGCACTTACTGGTCTCACAGCACACGGTGACGCGTAACTTCATACATGGCAGACGAGGGCCTCCATCTGTGGATAGAGCTAAAGACAAAAAAAGAGTGACATTTAAATATACTCCTTACTTATTAAAGCCAACAACATCATGACATTAAAAAAAAAAACAAAAAACAAAAAACAGAAATGTGCATTGTGCTGAATGAAATCCTTCCATCAAAGCCACACTTTTTTAAGTCTCTTGTGGTGCATTCTGTAGTCGTCTGAAGAATTCTTACAGGAACAAAGTTGTTTTCCTCTTTCTCTGACACATACTTTAGCAAAAGTGAAAATCACACAGCACATGACAACAGCATAAAGAATTACACAATTTTGCTGTATTCAACAATATCACACTTATGTGCCCAAGTAAATAAAAAACAGTAAAATACACAAGTGAAAGTGCCACCTATAAAACAAAGTAACCGCTCTGATAACAATACAGATGACGGCTCACAGGGGAAACTGCAAAATGTCAACTGGAGTACGCGTCATTTCAGCTTTGCTTTCACAAAAGAAATCCATTTGGCAACTGTAGTTAAGGCCTTTAAGTCTAAATAAACAGAGATCCGCCCTACATCAAAGTACGAGACACAGGAGAGATGACACTTTCAGCGCTAAATATCAATTCGTTTTGAATACACGGGGTTTATAAACCCTAGTTATGTTATTGGTATTCACTGGAAGACATTTAAAATAGCAGCAGCGGGAAGTACGCTGTGCGCCATTTCCAAGACGTCAATATTCAAAATGTTTCAACATTAGGAATGCACTCTGTGTGTACACCTCCACTAAGGTTGAATGATTTTCAAATTTTGCATTGAGTACGAATCAATGCTTAACATGAGGCATTGAAGAATATGCTGATTGTGGTTTATCATTCAAAGAAGCAAGCATTAATTTATGAAAGGCATAGACAACCAAACATGACACGATGATAAGATGCAATACATCAACACGAACACCACACAGTATCAGTGTACACATTACAGTGTTCACTCTCAGCAGCAAATGAGGAAGGTGGGAGCAGCACAACAGGTTGTCAGATATCTCTCTGAGCAAACTAAAATCTATGCTGTGCTTAAAAATAAAAAATAATAATGTATTTCCATGTTTGCTTTTATCCACATAGCAGTGTTTCTTAATCTGTGTACTATAAAAATCAGGGTAATATTTCTCAACATCTCTGCATACTTAATTCTGCTTGTATGCTCACTCGACTTAGCACAGTGCAGAATAGAGATGCACTTATTTTGTGCACACCAATAAATCAAATTGTGGGAAAAAAATTCTATCTCCATGTGAGCATTTGCCAAAAAAGCAGCGCACCAGACAGTCTAACACACTCCTGTGGGTGGTAAGTCCACACAGAGGTGGCACCGGGTTGTTTTTTCAGGATGAGCCCAACCAAGTGCCACAGTTGTAGGCCCAGCCACCAGGCACTCACCTGCAAGTTCCCCATGGCCTAGCACCAGAAGGATGCCCCGATACCCCTAATCTAGGAGAAGTGACTCCATCTTTATTTGTGTCTGTCATAATGGGCCAATCGGATCGCTCGTTTCCTCACCTGGGACCAATCTGCCAAGGTGGCACTACCAGGAACTACTAAGGGACTCTGAGGGACCTGAGTACCCTGCATGGTTATGTTGGCTGCAGAGTATTATGCAGAGGACAGGGTGAGATAGAAATGATTGATTTGCTGTGGGTAAACCTAACAAGAAGGAGAAGTCTGAGTAGAGCTGGTGCTTCTTCACATCGAAGGAGACAGCTGGTGAGGATGCCCTCTGGTCATCCAACTGAGAGGAGGCCCTACGGAAGAACCAGGAAATGCTTGGAGGATAATATTTCCCAGCTGACTGGGAAACACCTCAGGATCCCCGAAAGAGTTACAGGACTTGGCTGATGATAGGGAAGTGTGGGATGAGCGCTTGGTCTGCTGCCACCACAACCCAGACAAGCGGAAAAGAACAATGAATTAATGAAATAAATTCTAACCTTGTTCATACACAAAATAGCATTTTGAGCTCTTAATCTAATAAATACCTCAATATATGGACCAGTCGTCTGCCTTGGTGGTTGCCATTCAGGACCCAAGGCGGTTCAGTGGTGTCATGAAGGCAAAGCGCGGCACCAGTGCATATTCACAGACTTCACTACAGATACATTTTTCTCTCAATCACTCGAGATTCGTAGCATTCACAGTTGGCCTCCTCACAAATCACGAATGGGACCAAAGCTATTTGCACTGCCAGCAGGCCTCATTTGCTGTAAAGAATGGATTGTTGGAAAATGCATGTGGTTCTTCTATAATAATAGTAATTAATCTATAAACCATGTCGTGTATGACCAGAGAGGGCATCCGATTTCCACAGCTGTGCCATTTAATCTTCATAGGTGCAAGTGAGTTCAACACACTGCACAGAGCTGAATAGTAGAGAAGCTTGAATCTTCGACTGGACTGGGTTGCTTGACGTGAGGACGTTTCGCTTCAAATCACAGAAAACTTCCTCAGCTAAAATTCTTGCTCTGGTAGTCTGACTTCTGTCTTGACTCTTGTAGAGAAGAATAAACCAGAAGCCAACAAAAGCTGGAGTTTTTAACCTAACCAGACCCCTCATACCGACAGGCTGACTGCTATAGGCTAGTGACTAAACAATAGCTCTAATTAGCACCCATTGTGCACTCTCCTAATGATGGGATGGAAGCCTCCCCTGATGGCTCCCTTGACGACTCTCCTGATGACGTGAATGACTCATTACCATGAACAAAACTCCTTTTTGCCGGCGGTAAAACTCAATTTGCGACTGTAAAATCCAGCATGAACGTCCGCAAATCATCAGACACAACAGTGTTATTCGCCAATTACGAACACACCACAACAAGTCAAGTCAAAATAATGCGGGTTTACCAGTTTGAGCATTTAAAAAAAAAAAGACAAAGATTGTAAAGCCTCATTTAACGGCATATAAACAGCTGTCTTTTACCACATCTGACACAAACCCATCATGTCTAACTCATGTCATGTTCTAACAAATGATTATTAGCCAACAGTGACTTGGTGGGAAATGATCTGACGTTAATAAATAGAAAGCTGATTTGATTGATGAGTGAGTTAATAAGACAAAACTCTAGCATTATCAGTTGAACTATAAAACTAACATGGATCAAATACGAGGTCTGTCCATAAAGTATCGTACCTTTTTATTATTTTTTTTAAACTATATGAATTTGATTCATATGTTTTCACGTCAGACAAGCTTGAACCCTTGTGCGCATGTGTGAGTTTTTCCACGCCTGTCAGTGACGTCATTCGCCTGTGAGCACGCCTTGTGAAAGGAGTGGTCCAGCCCCCCTCGTCGGATTTTCATTGTCTGAGAAGTTGCTGAGAGACTGGTGCTGTGCTTCATCAAAATTTTTTCCGAGTGGACACCATTCAACAAATTAAGCTGGTTTTCGGTAAAAATTTTAACGGCTGCTGAGAGATTTTGGATTGTTTCTATCGCTGTAAGGACTTCCCCACATGTCTATCTCGGCTTTCAATGCTTACCAGTCCAGTAAGTATCAGTGAAATTGTGGAGAGCTGGACATGTCCAAACTTGTCCTCTGACACGCCGAAACGGAGGTGTTCCTTTTTCTCGCTTCCAAAGCGAATCGGTCTTTATGCGCGAAGCCTCCGTGCGGCTTTCCATGACAAAATCTCTTGTTAAAAGTGAAATCTGCCGGAAAATGGCTGATGTCCAGCTCTTGTGATAACCAGAGAAAGAGCACACGACGGACTCGTATCCACAGAGCCATCAGCTCAGAAATGGTCTGGTGGCTTGTGCCGTGTCTTCGCAGCGCGGTGCACTGAGCGTCCTTAAAGAGGTCCTTAAAGCTGTACTGCCAGACCTTATTCTCTGTGAAGCCCGTAAAATTTTCACTGAAAGCCAGATACATTTTTCGAATAGTTTCCAGGTGCCAGTCTCTAACAGCTTCTGAAAAAATTCTGATGGAAAAAACCCCCAAATCATTCCGCCATTTCCAGACAATGAAAATCCGACGACGGGGCGGGACCACTCCTTCCACAAGGCGTGCTCACAGGCGAATGACGTTACCGACAGGCGTGGAAAAACTCACGCATGCGCACAAGGGTTCAAGCTTGTCTGACGTGAAAACATATGAATCAAATCCATATAGTTAAAAAAATAAATAAATAAAAAGGTATGATACTTTATGGACAGACCTCGTATCTTGGATCTTGGAGACCTAAGCCCTCAGACAGACACAAACATTTAAGATTTCAAATCCTGGAAAGCAGCATACATACATACATACATACATTCAGAAGTGTGAACCCTGACCACTTTGTCTGCACCTTAGACTGTGGTTTGTCCTGAGAAACTCGGAAATGTGATAATATCTGGAAGGCTTTCATTATTGTGTAACTCACATCATCCCTGTCTAAATGTTTATTGCACTGTAATAGACCTGGATTTATCTCCACATCTGCAGGATATTGCAAGACCCGTGCACTGACAAAAGAAAGTACACATAGTACACTGTAGTCTGCGTGTCTGTGCTTCTGTGGAAGGTATAATGTATTTCAGGATTTAATCTTCAAACGGTCTTAATTTTTGTGTCAAACTGTGCTATTCTCATATGAATCGTAATTTTTACAGAATCTTTGTAAATATTACAGTAGTTCAAAAAACAACAGACATCTTTCAACCTCACTTTCCGATATATATATATATATATATATATATATATATATATATATATATATATATTCTCTCACTAAAGGATTCCAGATTCAGGGACTACATAGAATCAGTATAGCAGAATTAGAAATTATGGACTACAGATTCCACAACATAGGCCAGAAAGAAATTACACAGGACGGACAATTATGTACTTCATTATATGACAAGCGTGATGGTTTTGATTTCTCTATTGTTAACTTTCCATTTTTACACAGCAATATACCCCAATCACCAGCATATGGTGTATTTATTTCGAGATTACACTGGTCGACAATTTTTCTTGCATGGAGTTTTTCCAATGGCTTTTGAGTAATTTTGCAGCACTGAATCCGAATCTGTTAGTTTTTGCCAATTATATCATGTTTTTGAGATATAAAAACATATTTCGCGTGTCAAGCACTGAAGCAAAAGCTGCAGTCTTGCACACCTCTTCTGTGCCATAAACGATATTATGGCTCTTGTTCACATTTCATGAACCTGGTTTAAGAACTATGGTTTTGAAGCTGCTTTGTGCACAATTAGTGGCTTCAAACTAGTGAGTGAATAAGCAGCTTTTGCGTAATCCATCAATAGGGAACATACAGACTGCAAAAAAAATGTGATGTGATGGAGGAAATCTGAGCTCAGACTTGGATTCAGCACCCCAAAATGGCCCTAAATCAGCTCTCAAAATCCATGCAAGAATATATTTATTTTTGACCAGTGTTATTAGATATGCTCGAGTGTGTTCTGAATATCAAAATTTTATTCACAGAGGATCTTTTGCAAGTGAATAAATTAGTTAAACAAGGCTATTCCACAAACCATCTCTTCAAATCATTCAGAACGTTTCATGGTCGTTGTCATGACTTGGTCAGTAAATACGATAAACATATGAATGGAAAAGGGCTTGTGCAATTTCTGATATGAATAATACTTTTGCAGCATAATTTTACATAACACATTTTGAGGCTTTTCCAATGGATTATGAATTTTGGATTACAGACAGGCAAATGTTACGCTAGGCCGGTTATAAACGATGATCTGGTTCCTGTTCAATGGGTGACACTAGTGTGGCAGGAAATGTTCACTCAAGTCAACACACCTGACTTCACTCTCTCTGGGGTGTTTGACTCAGGAACCATTTCCCATTTGACTTTTGACAACTCAGGGCTTGACTTGGCAAAATGGACTTAACTTGTTTGCTCATTTCTATTGGTTCTGTAGGACTGATACTATTTCAAGATACAAATTTGTATATTATTATAAGTATTACCATGGCGATGGCAACAACCAGCAAATTTCAGTCACTACTCAGATCTCCGTAACCACTGAGGCCAGGAAGCAGATTCTGATCTGCAATTACCGAGAGACTGCACGTTTCCTTTTGCTCTAACTGAACAAGTTTCCTGAAAATGACCAGGAACTCCTGTTTTGACTCTGACCCAATTAAATTGGCCCTGTCTGTATTTTAGTCACAGGCCAGTAATTCAATATATTTACATATTCCGTTTATAGAGATGAATTTAACAGAATATGAAGAATGAATGTGCTACAATGCAAAGAGGGAATACTTTTGTACAGTGGGAATAATTTAAAACCAGCCCATACAACCAGTAATGTGACATGTCTGGCTGTCTACAGTAGGAGGAAAAACAACCATTTCATTTGTTGATTGTCACAGCATGTGTATGACTTAAATGCTTGATCAATATCAGTGTAATATCTGTGCAGATGTGTAAAGACATGTAGAAACAAATTAAACTCACTTTTTTAAGGAACAAAAAAGTGATCCACAATGTATATCTCACATAAAGAGTCTTGGGTACAACTGGAATGATTGTGTCAAATGAGCACTTCCTTTGGGAGACTATAGTCACCTATGACTTTTTGGACATATCTTGCTTTTCTTATGGCATGATCAAGCATGTAGGTTCATTAGTCTTGACGACCCCATGCCTGAAGAAGTCCAAGGGGATGCAGACGTTTCACTTAGCTGCATTAGATAGATGGTTACTTTAGAGAGGTGAGGATGGACCAGTTGTCTGCCTGGGTGGTTTCCATTCATGATCCAGTGTATTTCAGTGTTGTGGTGGATACAGTGACAGATGGTACCAAGACATGCCACAAGTCCTGACTATCTACAACCCAATCCTGAAAAGGTAGCCGAAGTAGAAGAAGAAAAAAGTCCTATGTAGGATGTATATTTCATAGCATGAGAGTATACGACTCCCGCTGGACAGGATGCAGGGTACCCATTTGCAGCTGGTAGATAAATTATCTTGCCCGAGGACACAGACAGGCAGCATGATCGGGAATCAAACTCAGGCCTACGTACTGGAAGCCCAACATCTTATCCATTGAGCTACTTTCTTTACCCTAATCCTGAGCTGCACCAAAATTAAATGGATCCTTGCTCTTGACAAGATTAATGATTCCATGAAGCTTTTCAGTGAATGACTGAAAACCCTTTGCCTAAGCCTGCTAAAAGACAGTCAGAAGGTATCACCTGTCCTTAAGGCACCTGCTGTTGTCAACAGGTGTTTGAAAACTTTAAAAAGTAGCTCAAAGTTTGAAAGTTGACATTTGTAGCTCACAGTTCCTTTCAGTTTGTCATCTTTTCAGATGATTCCACGTAGTGAGTCAATAAGCTTCCGAGGATGTCAAGGTGTTTCCCTATTTGGAAAGCTTCAAGCATCCATACATGGAAGAATGGCGGGTGTCCTTCTTTGAGACAGGCAGATCCACAGACGACGTCTGTAAGTGTGGACGTGATCCTGGCCCAGGCTGGGTGCGCTAATGCCATTAGTCTTTCTAATACTATTGTACAGTCCTCCCAGGCTAATGCCATTATACCATCCCCAGTACTGCGGGTCCATTCAGCACGCAAACCCCAAAGCCAGACATTTGGACCAACTTTACGCCTTATCTTTGATGTGGACAAAACGCACACAATCGCTTTGAACCCAATGTAGCCCACATGAGGGGGGGAGAAACCTATTGTTGCTGTTCTCTGAACTGGCCTCAATATTCTCAATAGCTCAGTATGAGTGCGTGTACACATACGTGTGTGTATGTGTTGGTGTGTACATGAATCCACTCTCTCATGCCCTCATAATGCTTTATTGTTCCGCAGACCACAACGGTAATTTATGTAAAGATTCTTTCTCTCACTTCATCTCATCCGTTGCTTTTGTTGCTCTGCCTTTTCTTCTCCTTGGTGGATTCCACTCATCCTTTCTCTCCCCCTCCCTCTACTGTCAGACTGTGTCCATCTTTTGCTCCTTCTCGCCTCTGGCACTCCTCCACGCCCGTTTGCTTTCCTGCCTCCCTTTTCTGTAGTTCCCCAATTCTCTTTCCATTGATCTCCACTACTCCCTCCTATACTTTTGTCACCCTTCCCGTTAATTCATGTGGTCCTTCTCTTAGTTGGACTGATACCACGGAGGCTTCTGGTTTCCTCCCTTCAATATTTTGAAATAACTGAGTGTGAGAGAGGAGCACAGATGGATGTAATAAAAAAGAAACATTGCTAAACCTGTGCAACAGCCTACTGGGTTAAAAAAAAAAAAAAACATCCCATTTATGTGATTCAGAATGACCCAAATATATGTTTGCTAAAGCCTCTTTACCTTTTCATTGTACACTTTAGAAGTGAAGCACCGCCTCTTCACTACACTATTACCACATTTTCTCCTTTTCGGCTGCTGTGAGTATGAGGTGCATGGAACAAAGGTACAAATGTAGTTGAGCTTCTAATCTGCTTGACTGGACGGCTCTCTGGGACATACTGAGAGTCCACAGGATCCTCAACAATTTGCTGGACGTCACAGCCGGTCTATATTCCTGGGTACGAGTCGTGCTGTGCAGAGCAGAGGCATAATCTCCGGCTTTTTTTCCAAATGAACATTCACGTTCATCTGGGATGTGTTCCGACGCTGTTCAGTGTTTGCATGGATGGGGTGTATGGTAGAGCTGGTAAAACCAGCAGCTTAGGTGCCTTTGCTGGTGAGGAAAGGATTACTGACATTGACTTTGCAGACAATGCAGTGATCATTCCTGATTCCAACACTTGAGTCGATTGAGGAATCCCAGTGTCTGGGTTTGTAGTTATGCTAGATCAAGTGTAAGATCTAGGGCCATGCTAAAATACGAAATGGGGACTCAATCACAAAATGGGGGTAAAATGTAACCAAATGCAGCAGAGTTAACCAGACTGACCCCAAATATGTACTTTTATTTAATTGTTTGGCTTTTGTTTTTTTTTTTTTGTGAGATGCACTAGGTACATGTAGTAGGGGCAGGTGCGCCATTTGGCATTCAAGAAATGAAACTTCAGTCTGCTCCATTTTGCTACATTTTACCCCTGTTTTGTTATCATCAGTCCCCATTTCGCTTAAAAATTATTTTTAAAAAGTACTTAATTGAATCATAATTAATCAGATCTGGAGTCAGTCTGGGTCAATCTGCTCCATTTTGTTACATTTTACCCCCATTTCGTGATAAACAGGCTCCATTTCGCCCCATTTTGTGTTTTAGTATAGCCGGTAAGATCTAGGCTTTCCATGACTTCCTGGATTCTGCCATCAGATTTCTATATATGAGTGGAAAGTGTCAAACTCGTTCTGAAATTTTCTTATCTCAACAGTGGCACTCGTCTCTCTGGGTCCTCGGCCTTTCAGGTTGAGAGATGCATGGGAAGAGTTTCTGGAGTTGGGAGGTTGTTGGACAGAGGTGTTTGGCAATGTTGATGCTTTTCAAGAAAACCACCTTCTTTAGGATCTTTGTGCTTACTGTTTGGCTGTGAGACATAGATGCTAACCAGTGATCTAAGGCAATGTGGTTTTCACAGTGTAATAAAGGCAGCGATGTATGACAACAGCACATGCTCCCAGATCTTATCTGACCCTTGAATTAAAGCTGAAACACAACACCCTACAAGCAAATCTTGATTGTTTTAGTACAACTCCATTGTAGTGATGCCCAGAAGTAAAATTACGTCACTTTTTGACCCAACTGTATCCTTGAAAGTTTATATAGGCAGTAGTGGGTGAAATAAATCAGTTTTTGTACAGTATTATTGACTGAAAGCGTACAACAGCAACCAGAATGTGTGTCACTTCCCAAAGTTTTGCATTAAATGATCTCGTCTCTGATTTTTGGTTAAGATGTGCACGTCATGGGAGGAATTGGCCTCTATTCAGTTATGCTGAAATCAGCTGAAAGGTTTTTGAGCACTCCAGAAAAACAATTTAGAATGACATACAAAATAATGTATTCCTCTGCCAAGCCTAACCAGTCTTAGACATAACTGTATGGTTTATACAACCCCAATTCCAATGAAGTTGAGACTTTGTGTAAAATGTAAATAAAAACAGAACACGATTTGCAAATGCTCTTCAACCTATATTCAATTGAATACACCACAAGAGAAGATATTTAATATTCAAGCCAATAGACTTTATTGTTTTTGTGCAAATATTTGCACATTTTGAAATGGATGCCTGCAACACGTTTCAAAGAAGCTGGGACAGTGGTATGTTTACCATTGTGTTACATCACCTTTCCTTTTAACAACACTCAATAAGCATTTGGGAACTGAGGACACTAATTGCTGAAGCTTTGTAGGTGGAATTCTTTCCCATTCTTGCTTGATGTACGACTGCAGTTGTTCAACAGTCCGGGGTCTCCATTGTCGTATTTTGTGTTTCATAATGTGCCACACATTTTCAGTGGGCAACAGGTCTGGGCTGCAGGCAGGCCAGTCTAGTACCCGCACTCTTTTACTGCAAAGCCACACTGTTGTAACACGTGCAGAATGTGTCTTGGCATTGTCTTGCTGAAATAAGCAGGGATGTCCCTGAAAAAGACGTTGCTTGGATGGCAGCATGTGTTGCTCTAAAACCTGGATGTACCTTTCAGCATTGATGGTGCCATCACAGATGTGTAAGTTACCCATGCCATGGGCACTAACACACCCCCATACCATCACAGATGCTGGCTTTTGAACTTTGCTCTGGTAACAATCTGGATGGTCTTTTCCCTCTTTTGTCCGGAGGACACGACGTCTATGATTTCCAAACAATTTGAAATGTGGACTCGTCAGACCACAGCACACTTTTCCACTGTGCGTCTGTCCATTTCAAATGAGCTCAGGCCCAGAGAAGGTGGCGGTGTTTCTGGATGTTGTTGATGTATGGCTTTCCCTTTGCATGGTAGAGTTTTAACTTGCACTTGTAGATGTAACGAGGAACTGTGTCAACTGCCAATGGTTTTCTGAAGTATTCCTGAAACCACAAGGCAAGATCCTTTACACAGTGATGCTGGTTTTTAATGCAGTGCCGTCTGAGTGATCGAAGGTCACGGGCATTCAATGTTGGTTTTCAGCCTTGCCGCTTACATGTAGAAAGTTCTCCAGATTCTCTGAATCTTCTGATTATATTATGGACTGTAGATGATGGAATCCCTACATTCCTTGCAATTGAACATTGAGAAACATTGGTCTTAAACTGTTGGACTATTTTTTCATACAGTTGTTCACAGTGGTGATCCTCACCCCATCTTATACCCAATCATGACACTCACCTGTGAGCAAATATTTGCACAAAAACAATAAAGTTGATCAGTTTGAACATTAAATATCTTGTCTTTGTGGTATATTCAATTGAATACAGGTTGAAGAGCATTTGCAAATCATTGTATTCTGTTTTTATTTATTTTTTATTTTACACAACGTCCCAACTTCACAGAAGTTGGGGTTGTAAGAAAAATCACATACGATGACAAATTCTTAAATATGATATAATATTCTCTCATAGCATATGCTAACCAACTGTGCCTGATTTAGGTGTTTTGCATTCTTAATTTTGCATAGCACAAACGTGTAAAAATTCTGGGAAGTGCTTGAGTTTGTGTTTTATTTGCAATAAATTGATTTGGAATAATTTGACTTTCTTCTGTACAATCAACAATAAGACACGTTTTAAACTGAAAATTGTTTTTCAAGGTTAAAACTATTTAAACCCAACAATAATTCAGTGGTCGTTTTTATGGACAAATTAGATTCAACCTATATATTAAAAGCCAAGTGGCCTCTATGTATGTATTTGCATGCGTGCGTGCGTGTATATGGCTTTGATCATGGAGAAACTGGGGAGAGCTGACATTTGCCATTTGGTATGATTATGTATTTTTGGTCAAGGATGAATGGCGCCAAAATGAAACCTTGATAGGACTAAAATTTTTTGGAGAAATTATGGATATTATGTAACAGTGAACAACGGACACTGATAGTTACATTCTAGATTCACATGACATTCAAACTCATTATACAAGTTTCGCACAATTTATTACCACCCTTGAAAAAATGTCAGCTACCTATTTTATAAACACTCCCCAATCTACAGCCAGTGGATCCCCACTGGTAACACGCTAGTCTGGTTTAAACTAGGCTGAAATTGATCTACATCAAAGAGGCACATTGAAAACGCTTTAAATATATTTCAAGCCAGAGATGTCGGTTGCATTTTAACAGGCATTACTTGCAAATGGCTCAATTCCAATGGTACCCAGATATATCAATGCATTAATTTTCTGTACCCGCTTATTCCAATTACGTGTCACTGGGGAGCTGGGGCCTATCCCAGCAGCCACAGGTCAAGAGCCAGTGTACAACCTGGACAGGACCACAGTCTGTATCAGGGTCATATGTAGAGAGACAAACACATTCACACTCTCACCTATGAGCAATTTGGAGTAACCGGAGGAAACATACACAAACACAGAGAAAATGCAAACTCCACAGAGAAAGGAGCAGGTTGAAACTGAACCTGGGTCCTTATGCTGTGAGGCAAGAGGGCTAACCACTAAGGCACTGTGCTGCCCATCAACCTGATTTAAACTCTATAAAACTGAGGAACTAATGCTGACTGGCTGTCAAAGCCAGCAGATTATATTAATGACTACAATAAAAACTCTACCACCACCACCACCAAAAAGCAGACATTTCTCAGAAAAAAAAGTGTCTATGTATTTTCCATATTAAAACATGTATTCCCATTGTGTGAATAATCATTTGACTTTAGTTGCACTTGGGTTAGTCAACACACAAAGACACGTAAATCTTTCACTCACAGTTGTAATAGTAGCTGTGCCCTGGCACGAACTCGAACCCAAGTGAAAAGGGGGTGAACCTGTGGATCTTCTCAGAGAAGCGCACTGGTCCATAAGTAGCGTAGGGGTCATTGCACTCCCACCTCTTGATGGCCTGCCTGGTTTCCACACAGCCCTGAAATAATGCCTCATCCACCAGGTAGAGTGCCAATGTCTCCGGCTGTCCAGAGTGAAGTGTTGTCTTATCAGGGTAGTGGGGGCAGTAGATGTCTAGGTAGTCATTCAGATTCACTTCAATGGACAGATCACCTGCTGTTAACCTGGAAATAAAACCACAATGTCACAATGCTAACTTTGAAAACCATCAGCAGACCACTAAATTTAATTCCGATAACTTTTAGATCGCCAAGATATTTTTGTGGGCACAGTGAATAAAACATAACAGTTAATAACATTTGTAAAGCCTGAAATCATAGATTTTAGTGCTTGCCTGCTACATGTTTTGTAGTAGACAGACAGCTATAATTGGTAGAGCTCAATCCTCTGCCAGCAGAGAGCTGACCACCAGAGAGAAATGAAGAGGGAGAAAAAAAAATCATTTACTTTCACACCATACAGACTTGCATGCTATCACAGGAGTCATGCACAGCAAGACAGTTTTGACTTATGGTTAAAAATGAAATTAACGTCACCTCTTTAAAACTAAAACATAGATTTGATATTTTCACTTTGTAAAATGACAGAAGTGATGTTAATTTCAATGAGTTGTCTGGAATTCTTTTTTTTTATTTTAACCATAAGTCAAAACTGTCTTGCTGTGAATGAGTCCTCTGATATGCCTGCAAGTCTGTATGGTGTGAAAATAAATGATCTTTTCTTTCTTCTCTCCCCCTTGTCACCAGGTTTCTTTTTCTAAGAGAACGCTGATCTGAGACAGAAGCGCTGGCTCATTGTTGTGTCAGTAGCTGCCAATGTACTGGAGTCAATACTAAGAGTTATCAGTTTAGCTTTTAGCTGTAACTTCTGCTAAATTTTTTTTTAGGGGTTTATCGGTTTAGCTTTATAAAAGTTAACTTTTCAGTTAGCTTTGATAAACTTTAATCTGCTAACTTTTTGGATAGCTGTGCCCACCACTACATTTTGCAACAGCAGAACAGGTGAAAGTTTTTTTAAAGTACTTATTAAATGTATATTTGTACAATGACACAGCCCCTTGGAAACCACTACCAGTTTCATGTATGTCTTTGAATTTTCAAGTGAAGCTCTTTGATTACCAGGCTCCAGCTGCCTCATGGGATAATGTAGTGTAGTCTGTTTGCACAATATGGAGGTCGGAGATCATAATAATAATAATAATAATAATAATACATGCCCACAGATATTTAGATACCCAACGCATTGTGACGTACTGATTTTTGCCAACTACAAAGTAAGCTTGTATGAGTATTCAAGTGCAGGATTTGACTCCCCCTGGATTGGAAGCCTGTCCACTGCAGGTTGCATCCAAAGCCATACTCATTTACAGTTGGGTGACTGGGATGATGCAGCAGACATATCATCACCAAGGACACAGACAAACAGCATGAAGCACAGACCTGGAATCAAACCCCAGTCTACATATCTGTAGTCCAACTCACCCACAGAGCCACCTGCTGAGAAAGGAGCCAAAATATTGAGAATGGATGAAAAACCCTATATGTCAAATTTAGGAAATCAGAAGTTAGAATCTGCATCGTGATCTAGACCTGGTACATCTTGGAGTATGACTGAGCCTTAAATATTTCAAATGAATCAGAAGGACTTTCCTGGAGATGGAGATAACCAGTGGAAAAAAACAATATTTGAAACAATTCTGTACTGACTCATGGTGACATTCTGCACTGTGTGAAACTCTGGAGATGGAGGAGAATCATTCTCCAACACACATTTAAATCTGGATCATTAATTGTTCCTTGTGCCAAATCGTACCTACCGCCTACCTTTTGTAAGAATGAGGCCGTGGGTTTATGAGCTACCCTGTCCACTGACACACAAAGAAAGCGACCACACACACCCTCACATCTATGAATGATTAAACAAATGAATACACACAGACAGTGTGTGCCTCTAGTTATGTGGACAGTTCAACAATCCTACACTTGAATACACAGAGTAGAACACACCATCACACAGTTTGTTTGGTTTGGAGAATTATTGGGATTGGCCTGGACATATCGCACAGATGCAGCTGCACTTTATTGCCAGAAGCAAAGGAAAGCAGCTCAGACAGATAAAGACAACTCATATGCTAATCAAGACTGCTGGATTTCAATGTAAATTAAATCCTGCTGCTCCATCTTTCCCTGTTCCTCTGTGCACCGTAGATATACACAGGTGTGCACACACAGACACTCATGTGCATGAGCGTGCTCAGCCACGTCTTCAGTCAAGGTTGACTGGCTGCAGACATAATAGCGTCCCTGGACAAGACGGCATCATTAGACCAGAAGAGCTGCATAATGTGTGCTTGTCTTGTGTCAGCGACAGTATAAAGAGTTATCCATGGACAAAATAATACTGACTGAAAACAGAGAATCAATTTAATGTGAACGAATCATAGAAGGGCTGCATCTGAAAACTGGTTCCACTGATAATCTGTCAAATATTTTCATGATTAATCTATTTGTGCAATACATAAAAATATATAAAACCCACAAAACACTTGTCACTATTTTATAGTGACCTCTAAAAAGAGGTCTTTCAATAATTTTCTTCAAATAAGTCGCAATGTTTCTGTGTAGGTTCTCAGTTGTCCAGGTGGTTTCCATAGTAGAGAAGCTTGAATCTTCGACTAGACTGGGTTGCTTGACGCGAGAACCATCCCAGTCCAGTCAAAAATTCAAGTTTCTCTACTATTCAAATAAGTCCAATAATCCAAATTTAAGGCTCTTTGACTTGAAGAGTTTAAAGGTAGTTGGCGACAGTTTGCTGCTGTTCATTTAAAAGGGGGCATGAACGGGCATCATGTTAAAGATCTTAAAATTGCAAAAATGTATTCCTAAACTTGTAGTTTTGGGAAGTCTTCCAAGTACTTGTCAGGCCTAGATCTCCCATGATCCTTCACTCAGCAAAACCCCAAAGCGCTGGCTCAGTTTTCCAAAAGCAACATATGTTACTGATTCACAACTGTTAACAGACACAAATCCATTTAAGTTAGTGCTTCCCATAGAGTGGACAGGCAACATCACTAAATGGATTAAAGGTCAAAACAAGAAACTATTTTAGGATCTCAAGTGTCACCCTTTTTCATTTTGTCAAGGTTTTTTTTTTGGGGAGGAGGAAAAGTTCTTAATCAAAATCCTTAAGTGTTATTCCCACCATATCATCATCATCATCATAGCACACTTTTGAGATTACAAAATAATATTCATATACTGCTATACATTCTAAATGTTATTACTACTTAGCATGAATATGTAGAAAAATTATACAACAGAAACATTATATCACCATGAAATATTCTTTTCCAAACACATGCGGTGCAGCCAGAAAGTTTTCACGGCACTTCACTTTCTCCACATTTTATGTTACAGCCTTATTCCAAAATGGAGTAAATCGATTCCCCCCCCCCCCCGCCCCTCACAATTCTACTCACAACACCCCATAATGACAACATGAAAAAAGTTATTTTGAAATTTTTGCAAATTTATAGAAAACAAACAACAACAAAAAACATGTACATATAAGTATTCACAACATTTGTTCAATACTTTGTTGCTGCACCTTTGGCAGCAATTACAGTATCAAGTCTTCTTGAATATAATACCACAAGCTTGATACACGTATCTTTGGGAAGTTTTGCCCATTCCTCTTTTCAGCACCTCTCAAGCTCCATCAGGTTGGATGGGGAGCGTCAGTGCACCGCCATTTTCAGATCTCTCTAGAGATGTTCAATCAGTTTCAGGTCTGGGCTCTGGCTGGGCCACTCAAGGACATTCACAGAGTTGTCCTAAAACCACTCCTTTGATATCTTGGCTGTGTGCTTAGGGTCATTGAAATGCTGAAAGATGAACCGTCGCCCCAGTCTGAGGTCAAGAGCGCTCTGGAGCAAGTTTTCATCCAGGATGTCTCTGTACATTGCTGTATTCACCATTACCTCAATCCTTAATAGTCTCTCAGTTCCTGCCGCTGAAAAACATCCCCACAGCATGATGCTGCCACCACCATGCTTCACTGTAGGGATGGTGCCTGGTTTCTTCCAAACATGACGCTTAGCATTCACGCCAAAGAGTTCAATCTTTGTCTCATCAGACGAGAGAATATTGTTTCTCATGGTCTAAGAGTCCTTCAGGTGCCTTTTGGCAAACTCCAGTTGGGCTGACATGTGCCTTTTACTAAGGAGTGGCTTCCATCTGGCCACTTTACCATACAGGCCTGATTGGTGGATTGCTCCAGAGATGGTTGTCCTTCTGGACGGTTCTCCTCTCTCCACAGAGGAATGCTGCAGCTTTGACAGAGTGACCATCAGGTTCTTGGTCACCTCCCTGACTAAGGCCCTTCTCTCTCGATCACTCAGTTTAAACGGGCGTTCAGCTCTAGGTAAAGTCTTGGAGGATCCGACTTCCATTTATGGATGATGGAGGGCACTGTGTTCACTGGGACCTTCAAAGCACCAGAAATGTTTCTGTACCCTTCTCCAGATTTGTGCTTCGAGACAATCCTGTCTCAGAGGTCTATAGTAAATTCCTTTGACTTCATGCTTGGTTTGTGCTCTGACATGCACTGTCAGCTGTGGGACCTTATATGTAGACAGGTGTGTGCCTTTCCAAATCATGTCCAGTCAACTGAATTTACCCCAGGTGGACTCCAATTAAACTGTATAAACATCTCAAGGATAATCAGTGGAAACAGGATGCACCTGAGCTCAATTTTGAGCTTCAAGATAAAGGCTGTGAATACTTATGTATATGTTATTTCTTAATACATTTGCAAAAATGTAAAAAAAAAAAAAAAAAAAAAAAAAAACTTTTTTCACATGGTCATTATGGAGTATTGTGTGTAGAATTTTGAGGATTTTTTTTCCCATTTTATAATAAGGCTGTAAGATAAGATGTGGGAAAAGTGCAGCGCACACACACACACTAAATAACCATAAATTGTTGTTCTCAGCCTACTTTCCGGATGCACTGTACATGTTCCATCTATGAAAACAGAGCTAATAAGATCCACACACAGCTGGTATCAGCACTGATGACAACAGAATATGGTTCTGTCTTTATATTGCCCCTGCTTCCCTTAGAGAAGGCACATGACAACCATCAGTTCCTTTCAATTTAAAGCAGCAGGCACAAAATCAGATCAAATATTCTGACATATGGTTTTGTTTGTTTTTTTGTGAAGATGGGACCAATGGACATCCCAAACTGCAGTACTGGAGAAGCTAAGGGAGGAGTTCAGAGTGCCTGGTTTTGTGACTGTCCTGGATCAAGAGTTCTTGAACTCTGTCATTATAAGTCATTATCTGTATGCAGGGGTATGAGATGCTCATTTATCTTGACAGTGGCAGTCATGTCTCTGGTTCCTCAACCTTTGACATCAGGAGATGCCTGGAAAAAGCTTATGGTGTCACTGGACAGAGATATTTGGCGATGCTGATGTGTTTGCAGGAGAACAAAGGCCAAGTCTTCAGGGTCCTGGTGCTGGTCCTGGTGTGACTGTGTGGTTGCAAGACTTGGACGCTAACCAGGGACAACTGGGTAAGTTTGATACGAGGTTTCTTTGTAGGGTTCCTGGGTGCTGAATGGAATGACTTTGTGTCAAAGAAACAGTTACTCAGGGAGACTCAGATAAAGACTATCATTTGTATTGTGAGGGAACGTTAGTTACGACTTTTTGGCCAATGTGGCATTTCTGTAGGCATGACACAGAATGCTGAAGGTGACACCCACTTTTCACGTAGCTGTGGCAAATAGATTACTTTCAGGAGGTGGGAGCGGCTGGTTGTCAACATGGGTGGTTGCCACCCAAGACCCATGGTGGTTCCATGATGTGACAGATGAGCCAAAGCACACCACCAGTGCATGCTCCGAGACCCGACCGGGATGTGGTGGAATCATCATCTCAGCCTCCACAGGGTATTTTCTGTTAATAACTTTAGCATCTGTTTTTAAACACACAACATGACCATCATTAGCTTTAACCTCTCTTACATCAGCTTAAAAACATGTGAAATGGTTTAAAAGTACTTCAAAATATTTTATCCTGACACAGAACACACTGCAGTCAGATTAGCCCCACATTAGCTAGTTTAAGCCATTTTTTCAGTTGAGAATGATGCAATACATGAATTAAACAAGATAATATAACATCTGAAAGTCATTAAATAAAGTTTAAAGCAGTGTGTCCTCAATGCACCCCAATTCATTTATCTCGACATAAAACAGAGAAGGAGCAAGTCGTTTGAAGAGCTGATTAACAATGTCACTTATTTCAAATAGTAGATGGTTTAAGGAATCCTTTCAGCTGGAACATGGGAACAAATAAAAGCAGGAGAGGGCGACATGAATGATAAAATAGAGCCACAGTGATGAAAATAGAGTTGTTGAGGCAGGCTGGAGTAGAACGATTGAACAGAAATGAATAAGAAAGTCAAAGAAAAGGTTGAACAAACAGGTAGAAAGAAGTGGAAGAGTGAAGAGAAAAGAAA